>NC_090923.1:95242717-95545747 GCF_040938575.1 Ambystoma mexicanum | reverse complement strand
GTTTCAAACAAAGGACAGGAAATGGTCAACCCAAATGGCAACATTAACAGCACCGCCAAAGGCAAATGGGCGTATCACACGGTAGCTACATACAGGTGGGGCAACACCAGGTAGGTACAGCCTGTATGGTAATAACCATGAGAGACAGCAGGAATGATGGTAGCAGCAGGTAGCCACAGCAGGCATGGTGATAACAGGCAGGCATAGCAGAAGAATGGTGCATGTGGCTACAATATGCATTCTGGCTCCAGGCAGCAGCAGCAGGCACTGTGGTACCAGGTGGGAACAGCAGGCACTCTGGTACTATTTCTGTAATTATTTATGAGTAGATAGGAAAAACAGGCAAGCTGGTGTTAGGCAAACGCAGGCGGTACCGTGCCACTGGGTCAGTACTCCAGGTACTGTAATGCTATGTACAAGAGGCACAGTGCTACAGGGTTGAAAGGTGAAAGTAAGGTTTTCTCTTTGATTTCCCATCAGCTGGTGTGTGTATTTGTCTCCAGTTTCCGGTATGTGTACCTGGTTCTCCTAAATGTTCTTTTGGTGGCATGCAGCACAATGCGAATACTCACATGTAATAAAGTGCACTAAAAACACTCACATAAATACCCATCCTTATCCGTGACCTCCTACTCGCTTTGTGACTCAAGCTGTGACCCCCGCCCATGTCTAGCTTTGGACCCACCCTCACTTTGTGAAAGTGCAATTACAAATACCCACTTATAGACCAGCCTCTAGCCGTGACCCCTGCCCTCTCTAGCTGTGTGTGGCCCCTCCTTACTTTGTGAAAGTCCAGTATGAATACCCACCTATAGACCTTCCTCTAGCTGTGACCCCTGCCCATCTATACCTGTGGACCCATCCTTACTTTCTGGAAGTACAATATAAATACCCACTTATAGACCTGCCTCTAGCCGTGACCCCTGCCCTCTCTAGCTGTGTGTGGCCCCTCCTTACTGTGTGAAAGTCCAGTATGAATACCCACCTATAGACCTTCCTCTAGCTGTGACCCCTGCCCATCTATGCCTGTGGACCACTCCTTACTTTGTGAAAGTGCAACATAAATACCCACCCATAGAACTGCCTCTAGTTGTCCACCCTGCCCATATCTAGCAGTGGACCACTACTTACTTTGTGAAAGTACAATATAAATACCCACCCGTAGACCTGTCTCTAGCTGTGACCCCAGCCTTACTTTGTGAAAGTGCAACATAAATACCCACCCATAGACCTGCCTCTAGTTGTCCACCCTGCCCATATCTAGCAGTGGACCCCTTCTTACTTTGTGAAAGTGCAATATAAATACCCACCTGTAGACCTTCCTCTAGCTGTGACCCCTGCCCATCTATAGCTGTGGACCCATCCTTACTTTCTGGAAGTACAATATAAATACCCACCTATAGACCTGCCTCTAGCTGTGACCCCTGCCCCTCTGTAGCGGTGGACCACTCCTTACTTTGTGAAAGTCCAATATAAATACCCACACATAGACCTGCCTCTAGTTGTCCACCCTGCCCATATCTAGCAGTGGACCACTCCTTACTTTGTGAAAGTGCAACATAAATACCCACCTGTGGACCTGCCTCTAGCTGTGACCCCTGCCCCTCTTTAGCGGTGGACCACTCCTTACTTTGTGAAAGTGCAACATAAATACCCACCTGTAGACCTGTCTCTAGCTGTGACCCCCTCCTTACTTTGTGAAAGTCCAATTTAAATAACCACATATGCACACAGCGCTAAAAGTGACCCTGTACGCATTTTGTGAAAGTACAACATAAAGACCCACATACATACCCATTCCTAGCTGTGACTCCCTACTCACTTTGTGAAACTACAGAATAAATAACCACACATAACCCATCTCTAGAAGGGACCTCAGTATTCACTTTGTGAATGTGCAGTATAAATGCACACATATACACTCAATCCTAGCGTTTTATCCACTTAATCGGTACTCACATATACACCCGCCCCAATGCAAGTACAGTGTTAACACTCACGTATGGACCCACCCCCTAGCTGAGACCCTTTACTCACTTGTGAAAGTACTGTATAGTACACAGGCATAATGCATGGCCATGCATAGTTATGACCCCATAGTCACTTTCAAAAACTACAAAATACATTCCCATATGTATACTCGCCCGTTGCTGTGACTCCTTATTCATTTTCAGTAAAAACAATATAAATACCCACATGTACACACACCCCTAGCTGTGACCCTCCAACACACTTTCAGAAAGTAGAGTACAAATACCCACATGTACACATGCCCCTCTATTTGGCCACTTACTCACATTTAGAAAGTAATATACAATCATATATACACACAGACCTAGTTTTGAGGCCTACTCACTTTCAGAAAGTACAATATAAATACCCACATGTACACACGCCCCTAGTTGTGATCCCTACTCACTTTCAGAAAGTAATATATACTCACAGCCTTAGCTTTGGCCCTCTACTCACTTTCAGAAAGTACAATATAAATACCCACATGTACACACGCCCCTAGTTGTGATCCCTACTCACTTTCAGAAAGTAATATATACTCACAGCCTTAGCCTTGGCCCTCTGCTCACTTTCAGAAAGTACAATATAAATACCCACATGTACACACGCCCCTAGTTGTGATCCCTACTCACTTTCAAAAAGTAATATATACACACAGCCTTAGCCTTGGCCCTCTGCTCACTTTCAGAAAGTACAATATAAATACCCACATGTACACACGCCCCTAGTTGTGATCCCTATTCACTTTCAGAAAGTAATATATACTCACAGCCTTAGCCTTGGCCCTCTGCTCACTTTCAGAAAGTACAATATAAATACCCACATGTACACACGCCCCTAGTTGTGATCCCTACTCACTTTCAGAAAGTAATATATACTCACAGCCTTAGCCTTGGCCCTCTGTTCACTTTCAGAAAGTACAATATAAATACCCACATGTACACACGCCCCTAGTTGTGATCCCTACTCACTTTCAGAAAGAAATATATACTCACAGCCTTAGCCTTGGCCCTCTGCTCACTTTCAGAAAGTACAATATAAATACCCACATGTACACACGCCCCTAGTTGTGATCCCTACTCACTTTCAAAAAGTAATATATACACACAGCCTTAGCCTTGGCCGTCTGCTCACTTTCAGAAAGTACAATATAAATACCCACATGTACACACGCCCCTAGTTGTGATCCCTATTCACTTTCAGAAAGTAATATATACTCACAGCCTTAGCCTTGGCCCTCTGCTCACTTTCAGAAAGTACAATATAAATACCCACATGTACACACGCCCCTAGTTGTGATCCCTACTCACTTTCAAAAAGTAATATATACACACAGCCTTAGCCTTGGCCCTCTGCTCACTTTCAGAAAGTACAATATAAATACCCACATGTACGCACGCCCCTAGTTGTGATCCCTACTCACTTTCAGAAAGTAATATATACTCACAGCCTTAGCCTTGGCCCTCTGCTCACTTTCAGAAAGTACAATATAAATACCCACATGTACACACGCCATAGCTGGGGCCCACTACTCCCTTCAGTAAGGGACAGATAAATGATACTCTCTTGGTGAAGGCAGTTCCTTGCCAATGGCCAGCCTTGGTAGATGTGAGCTTACCTCCGGCACTGAAGAGGCACAGCGCTATTATATTTTTTTTCTACCAAAAAGAACAATATTCTGTTCACCAGAACATTAGCCAGACATCTGCCTTAAAAACATCAAACTACTCAAGTCACAAAGCTCAGGCCCCCGGACACGCCATTGTGTGGAAGAGAACTTTGTCAGGAAGGGTGATAGGCAGTGGGCATTCTGAGCTCACACAAGCAAAGCAGGGGGCTAGACAGCCAGGCCTACCACCGTAATTCCCTTCCTTTCTACCCACTTGGCCTGCTTAGACACCATGCTTTCATGCAGTGACAGCCACCTACAGCCACCCCCTCACAGCTCTGCCCGTATCGCCCCGGAGAAGCTGGGCATTGTTCAGTTTCCTGACATATCCCCAGCACAGGAAGAAAGTCAGTAGAACAAGGATACTATTCATATAAAAAGAGGACAATGTTAATGATGCTCATTTAGTGCTGTGCCCACATGATCATTGGCTTCTCTCCCTATTTTTGACCAGAAAATAGGAAAAGGCTTCTTCCAGCATTAATAATGCGGGTAAGCTATGCCATTGAGCTAATTCAACTATTCAGACAAACTGTGCGTAATCTGAAGATTGCATGTTTGCATCCCAGAGGGTTTGTAAAAGAAATACTGATAAGTTGGTAGAGCAATAGATCGCCCTTCAGAGCTGAGAAACAATTCAGGTTGCAGTGAGTAATCGTACTAATTAACTACTGATGTATTGATTTGCTGGATGATAGATTATGCAGGGATAGCCAATCTGCCACCATCCAGATGTGGTGGCCTACAATTCCCATAAGCCCCAGCCGCCACAGCTAGTGATGAGGCATCATGGAGTTGAAGTCCAAAACATCACAGTGTGGATAGCCAAACATTTTCATCACTTATATTACCCTCATTCTTTCACCTTTTGCTTTGTCAATGAACGAATAGTGCCCTGGCAATGATATGGCAAATGCCCGACAACTGCATTGATTGATTGTGAGGAAGAATGCGAACAGAAGTGGAAAGCAAGCAGCCAATCACAGTATGTTAACACATTTCAAGCCACTGTGCTTCATGACTGTAGACATAGAAATTGCTTAATATACTGTCATATGTAGAGGTGGGGGAGCCAGTACCGCCTCGACCCTGGTTAGAGCAAGATACCTGGCTCTGGCTCGGCTCAAGTGCTCCAAAAAGAAGAGCCCAAACAGAGCCGAGCCAAGCATTATCTCCTCCCCTGGGAACATTCACAGAGTAAATTTAAGTGACACTGTCGCCCAGTGACAGTTAAAAGAAGTGCATGCAATCAGCTACTTGCACAGATTAATTTGTTTATCTCTTGCAAGGAATTGCATATTGGTGAAAAACTAAAGCGGCAATGGCAGCATGTGTGGTCTGAAACCTGCTAACTGTGTAACTAGAAAACATGGCTTCCACATTTGATTAATCTTTGCAGCCCTGGGCAAATCACTCTACTTACATGAGTCAGATTTCCTTTGTGTGCTACGATTGGGATCACCTGGAAGTAATTCTGTTAAATGTGCACTAGACAAAAAGCTGCACCTATATATAGTGTAACTACACCGCCGCTAACGCAGGCCGTGTAATGTTAAACTACACTGTTTATTCAAGATATTATACAAATAATAATGCTGTAAAAAGTGCACACCAAGGGATGGACTGTCCTTTAACTTGATCATTGCTCTCACACTTATGAGCCAGTTTTCCGTCCTCAAGAAAAAATGCATAGACATTGTACTACACAAAATCAGCACGGCAGGTCCTTTACACGTTTGAAGGAAGCTGAGTGTAGTCGAGCTGGCTTCAAGAAGTACCCAGGTAGTAAACAGGGTTCCAATCTGTGTTTTGGCTTCTTGGGCGCTGGGAGCCAATCCAGGGTCTCCAGGATACAGTGAGTCCTTAGCGCCACACTACCACTCTAGGATATTTGCCTTGCACCTACAGTGAGCCGGATCCTGGTTCCAGTGCACAGGCAGCATAGAGGCCTTGGTCCCCAACAGTGTCACCCACAGTGTTCTCTGGGGATGTTTATGGGGAAGATGTTTCCTCTGCCTTGAGTCTCTCTGTCTTAATCTCTGTGGCAGAAGTCTTTGGAATAGACTGTATCCCCAACAGAGGTCCAGTGTATCCTTCTTCTTCTCAATGGCCAAAGATAAGTCCACTATGGACAGGGCTTCCTGTCCTTGTAATTGCAAAGTGCTATAGCGGACTGGTCTGAAAGCAAGCAAGATTAGGGGTCCAATCCAGGCTGCTGTAACAAGTGCCCTTTTTCTTCTCTTATCATGCCCAGAGTGATTTGTCTGCAGGAAGTGGAGGAGGCAGGAAGCGTAGAGAGCTCAAGCTAGCAAAACCAAGATGGTGGAACCCCTCTCTCAGCCTCCACCTCTCCTCTGGCTACTTTAACTCCACCCATTCACATGTCTGCCTATTTCAAAAGGACATGGCTTTGTTATGTCAGGACTGCTTTTAAAGAACTGGTTTGTGGGGCACCACCTTGAGAGGATACATGTGCCGTGGGAGGACGGCGTTGGACTTCCTCAGGGTGATCAAAGAAGCAGCTTCCTGGCAGTGTCCCTCACAGCTTTTCTGGAGACATCCATTAGCCAGCTAATAGACATCAGCCAGCCCTGTCATGGCTGAAGCACTGATCACCAACCTGACACAATATGCCATCCAAATGCTATGACTGCGTAACCCTAGTAGCCACCACATCATACGAAGGCAAGGCTTACATTTATAGTTTCAAGTTTTGCCTCTGGGGCCACCCAGGAATAAAAGAAAAACGAATGACTCTAGTGGGCCCGCCCCATGCGCCCTCCCCCCAATATGATTGCCACCCACAGCTTGATATGCTGCCCTGCAGCAATTAAAATGCATGTGGGCACTCCTATTGAGTCCCATTACCCGCTACAGACTTTCTAGAATCAGAAAGATAAACAAGTGGCATTTCAAAGGCAACATTTGGCTTTTGTGTAGGTATTGGATGGGCATTTGCCATTTGCCCTGCACTGCCATGATGGTACCCCCTGCCATAAGATGCCAACAGCTGGAAAATGGTGAGAGACATATGATGGCTGTTTCTAATAACTTTAGATAAGCCAAAACTGTTGCCTTTGCAAATGCATGTGTTTAGCAGGCCTTCAGTGTTAGGACATGTGCACTGCTTACAAATAAAGGGGCTGAAGGCACACTTGGTAAAGACTTATTGCTTCAGTTACACTTTTACAACTGAAATTACGCCATTAACCCGCAGAAGACAGTTTAGAAAGAACACTGGCAGGATAAAGGTTGATGTTACTGCTTGAAAAAGCTAGCTCAGAGACATTATAGGAGGATGTGTTTTGGTCAGGGAGGGGCCATTAGTGGGCAGGAATGGCCATAGGGATTAGCAATTAGCATGGCCAATGACAGGAACATGGTATGTAAACACACACACAAACAAAGACTGTGCATCCCATCTCCCTTCTTACTGTACTACAATGCAATAGTTTTGGCTGTTAGGTGGCACTTTCGCACCCCTAATAACCAAAAGTAAAAATAGCAGCCACGAGGAGGGTGTCGTTTTTCGATCCGGTCACTGAACACTAACCGAATGAAAAGGGTACACATACCCTAGCATAGACAGAGGACTCACATTAGCACAATGTAAACGTGCTGAAGCCTGCAGATACAATGGTAGCAAGGGGAAAGGTATGCATACCCTAGCATAGACAGAGGACTCACATTAGCACAATGTAAAGGTGCTGAAGCCTGCAGACATAATGGTAGCAAGGGGAAAGGTATGCATACCCTAGCATAGACAGAGGACTCACATTAGCACAATGTAAAGGTGCTGAAGCCTGCAGACACAATGGTAGCAAGGGGAAAGGTATGCATACCCTAGCATAGACAGAGGACTCACATTAGCACAATGTAAAGGTGCTGAAGCCTGCAGACACAATGGTAGCAAGGGGAAAGGTATGCATACCCTAGCATAGACAGAGGACTCACATTAGCACAATGTAAACGTGCTGAAGCCTGCAGCCACAATGGTAGCAAGGGAAAAGGTATGCATACCCTAGCATAGACAGAGGACTCACATTAGCACAATGTAAACGTGCTGAAGCCTGCAGATACAATGGTAGCAAGGGAAAAGGTATGCATACCCTAGCATAGACAGAGGACTCACATTAGCACAATGTAAAGGTGCTGAAGCCTGCAGATACAATGGTAGCAAGGGAAAAGGTATGCATGCCCTCGCATAGACAGAGGACTCACATTAGCACAATGTAAAGGTGCTGAAGCCTGCAGACACAATGGTAGCAAGGGGAAAGGTATGCATACCCTAGCATAGACAGAGGACTCACATTAGCACAATGTAAAGGTGCTGAAGCCTGCAGACACAATGGTAGCAAGGGGAAAGGTATGCATACCCTAGCATAGACAGAGGACTCACATTAGCACAATGTAAACGTGCTGAAGCCTGCAGATACAATGGTAGCAAGGGAAAAGGTATGCATACCCTAGCATAGACAGAGGACTCACATTAGCACAATGTAAACGTGCTGAAGCCTGCAGATACAATGGTAGCAAGGGGAAAGGTATGCATACCCTAGCATAGACAGAGGACTCACATTAGCACAATGTAAACGTGCTGAAGCCTGCAGATACAATGGTAGCAAGGGAAAAGGTATGCATACCCTAGCATAGACAGAGGACTCACATTAGCACAATGTAAAGGTGCTGAAGCCTGCAGACACAATGGTAGCAAGGGAAAAGGTATGCATACCCTAGCACAGACAGAGGACTCACATTAGCACAATGTAAACGTGCTGAAGCCTGCAGATACAATGGTAGCAAGGGAAAAGGTATGCATACCCTAGCACAGACAGAGGACTCACATTAGCACAATGTAAAGGTGCTGAAGCCTGCAGACACAATGGTAGCAAGGGGAAAGGTATGCATACCCTAGCACAGACAGAGGACTCACATTAGCACAATGTAAAGGTGCTGAAGCCTGCAGACACAATGGTAGCAAGGGAAAAGGTATGCATACCCTAGCATAGACAGAGGACTCACATTAGCACAATGTAAACGTGCTGAAGCCTGCAGATACAATGGTAGCAAGGGAAAAGGTATGCATACCCTAGCACAGACAGAGGACTCACATTAGCACAATGTAAAGGTGCTGAAGCCTGCAGACACAATGGTAGCAAGGGAAAAGGTATGCATACCCTAGCACAGACAGAGGACTCACATTAGCACAATGTAAAGGTGCTGAAGCCTGCAGACACAATGGTAGCAAGGGGAAAGGTATGCATACCCTAGCACAGACAGAGGACTCACATTAGCACAATGTAAAGGTGCTGAAGCCTGCAGACACAATGGTAGCAAGGGGAAAGGTATGCATACCCTAGCATAGACAGAGGACTCACATTAGCACAATGTAAAGGTGCTGAAGCCTGCAGACACAATGGTAGCAAGGGGAAAGGTATGCATGCCCTAAGCCTGCAGACACAATGGTAGCAAGGGGAAAGGTATGCATACCCTAGCACAGACAGAGGACTCACATTAGCACAATGTAAACGTGCTGAAGCCTGCAGATACAATGGTAGCAAGGGAAAAGGTATGCATACCCTTGGACAGACAGTGGACTCACATTAGCACAATGTAAAGGTGCTGAAGCCTGCAGACACAATGGTAGCAAGGGGAAAGGTATGCATACCCTTCAATAGAAGCGACAGTGGATATACATTACAATCTACCAAAAAGGTGCATGTACACTAACACTGACTGAGATTGGAAGAGAGCCGTGGTTTTCCAATTGCATTTACTTTACTTTACTTTAAATTATTTATAACCCGCATCCATAAACCCGTAGGCGTGAGGGCGCAGACAAGACAAACACAAACAGATAACACGTATAATCCAGGAGGGTAGGATCATATCAGCTGCCAAGAGAGATCGAAGATTAGGCTACTTAACGGAACAACCAGGCATTGAGCTCCTTCTTAAATAGACTCAAAGAAGGTGACCCTCTCAAGGAGACAGGTAGTGAGTTCCATAATATGGGAGCTACGCCAAAGAACTCTCCTCCCTGGGCCTTCTTAGTTTTGCATTTTGGTAGGAATAGAAAGTTTTGGTTACTGGATCTCAGACTTCTGTAGTTGGGCTTGTCCCTAATGAGATCTTGAAGATAGGACGGCATAGTACCCATTCTACATTTAAATGTGATTACCAGTAGCTTGAAAGTGATATGTGCTTCCACAGGGAGCCAATGGAGGGCGCGTGGACCCTCCGTTACATGTGAACGCGCGGCTAGACCTGTGACGACTCTAACTGCGCAATTTTGGACCACTTGGAGTTTGTTGATGGATGCTTTATTAGCTCCTGCCAGGAGACTGCAACAATAGTCAATTGTGGCACCTATTATTGCCCGAGCAATGTCTTCCGCATTGTCTTGGGAAATGTACGGTCTGAGATGAGCTAACAGTTTGATGTAATATATAGCTGAAGAGACCGTCAATCTCACATATGATTTCATATTCAGAGCCTGGTCAATAATAACTCCTAGGATTTTGACCTTGGGGAGTGTAGAGATGTCTGTGTCCCCTAACTGAAAATGCTTATAGGCCGGGTCCAGCTTGGCAAATGTACCTACTGACCCCACTATCATAAACTCAGTTTTTCCTCGATTGAGCGCCAGATTATTCTGCATCATCCAGTGTTCGATAATGGAGAAGATTCTATTCAATTCCCTTTCATCTTGATGATAACACCCTGTGAGCGGCATGACGCATTGTGTATCATCTGCATAGTTAGAGAATAGGACCCCTTCCTGTTCAAGATGAGCAAAGAAGGGGGCCATAAAAATGTTATAAATGGATGGCGACGTGCAAGCACCCTGTGGTACTCCGAAAAGCACAGAGATAGGCAGAGCCATTGTGTCATCTGCACTAGCCCTACTTCCTCTATTTAAAAGGAAGGGTAGCATCCATTGAATTGCTGCTGATGAAAAATGTGCCACTTCCTTCAGACGCTCTGCCAAGATGGTATGATCAAAAAGGCCGAAGGCCGCAGATTGAGCTAATGAAATAAGCAGGGAGGCGAGACCTTATCCATTCTGTTCAGTAACTTTGATTTTAAGTCTAAAAGAGAGGTTTCGGTCCCATAACCCTGTCTGAAACCTCATTGCAACGGGTTAAGGGTAGGAAAAAGGTTAAGATGTTGCGCAATCTGTGAGTAGGCGACTCAATATAAGATTTTAAGAAGAATGGAGTATTAGTTATAGGCCTATAATTACCCGGTATATCTTGAACCAAGCCATGTTTTTTTTAACAATGGCGTAACCCAAGCCTGTTTCAGATCGTCAGGAACCATACCAGTTAAAAGAGATGAATTAATACATTTGCAGATCGACTGAGCAAGCATGGGTGGACAGGTCTTGATAATGATGGACGAGCACGGATCCCCCGTGCATTTAGTGGCCTTAAGCTTGGAGATTAGCAAAGCTAAATCCTCCGTGGTGATTGCACTAAAGTTGAATATTGGGATAGCCTCGTCTCTAACAAAGGCTTTACACTCGCTAATGACCACATTACCGGCAGACAGCGCTACTTTAATGGAGATGCCTTCTCGAATCCCCTCCAATTTCAAGGACATCGCATTCTGAATTTCAAGACACCATTTGTCGTCTTTGACAATAGTGGATGCCTGCGGTTGGGGTGTGGGCTCCTGCTCTTTGAGAATCTTAAACAGTTCCTTTGAATCTGACGTTGCCTGAGAGATTCTCAAATTGTGGTTCATCTTCTTAGCTGCTACTATGGCAGCCTTCTAGTTCTCAGAGGCACTTTTGAAGTTCATTAGCGCAGATGGAGATGGATTAGCCTTCCAGATATAAAATAGTTTAAGGGAGGAAGCTTTCAGAATTTGCAATTCAGGGAAGAACCGCGGTTCACTTCTTTTAACATCAGAAGACTTCTTTTTTGGTTTTGGTGGAGCCAGGGTATTTGTAACAAGTTCCAAAGTGGTCTTGAGATTCAGGGCCATAGCATCAGTCGCCTCTGCGTCTGGAAACCCTGGTAAATGCAGCAGAACCGGTTCAATTCTTTCACAAGTCAAGTGCTTAACATCACGCACTGAGAAAGAGTGGTCATATTTAGGCTTTATTTTGGTGGGAAATGGTACTGTGAACGAAAAAAAAAACAAAGCCATGATCTGACCAGGGGCAGGGGGATACCAAATATCATGACATAAAATATTAACAGCCGATATCAAATCAAGGGTATGACCTATGATATGAGTTGGAACATGAATAGCTTGAGTCAATCCAAGGTCTGTGAGTGATTGTAACAGCTCAGAGGCCATCGGGTCATCGGCATGGCCTAGCCAATAGTTAAAGTCCCCCAAAACTATAGCACGTGCATTAGGCTTTAAAAGAGGGAGCAGATAGCTAGAGAGGGCTAAGATGAAGTTTTCTGTTAGGGAGTGTGGGCAGTAAATAAGTATCATGTTACTGTAGCTACAGCGTTCATGCCAATTTTAACATGCATGAACTCAACCCTGTCCATAAAATGGCCTTTCACTTCCCAAGCAGAAAGCGTATCGTTAAGAATTAAAGCAACCCATCCTCCCCTACATGCAGTTCTATCCTGTCTCAGCATATTGTAACCCGCTGGAATGGATAGATGCAAGGCCGGGCCCGCAGAGCTAGATCCCCAAGTTTCTGTTAGTGGGCATATGTCTGAGTGGTGGTGTTCTATATAATCTGCCACCTCACGAGCATGTTTAACCAGCGATCTGGTATTAAGTAACATGCATCGTAAGGTGTTTACAAACAAAAGTGGCGGACACAGGGATTTTGAGATCTAATCAATTATCTCTGGCGGATGGCTAATCCAGGGTGCATCTAAGTGGCCTATGATAGTAGAGTCAGTTAGCTCCTCTTGAGGAGTAAGGCAGTCTGTTATGTTACTGCCAATGACCTGCACAGATGATGTAACAGTAAGGCGAGGGGAAGCTGTCAGTGGAGTACTCACCCTCAGTGAGCTGGCAGCGTCTCGAAGTGGACTGCTAAAGATATTTCTAGCTGTATCGATCGCAGCTAAAACCAGACCCATATGTGACCGCGGTTTAGAACAAACAGCCGACACTGCGGCACGTCCCGCCAGGCCGGCACAGACCGGCTAACCCTCTTTGCGCCGGCACGTTCGCGTGGGTTTTCTGGGTAAGTAGTGCTCAGAACTACAATAACCAATGGGAGTTGTAGTTCACTCCCGTTCCGTGTGCGTGCAGGAAGAGGGATACTTCCTGATTCAAATCGCACAGTGGTTCTAGGTAAATCTGAGGATTGGCTTACTATTTTAGGCACCAATACTCTAGTAGGTAAGTGGACCTGATATGGGCATTGATAGCAGTCAGCGAAGAAACAAATGGCATTGTGGTGTGCAATATATCAAGACCACTATTATTATAGATGAAGCAACCCTATAGCTAGTCAAACCATGAGTGAGACTTTTTTGAAGAACATACCCTGAGAACTAAATCACTTTAAGGTGCTGGCAAGTGATCATTTTTACAGAATGGCATTTTGACAGGATAGTCACCACACGACAAAATGAATTGCCCAGGATCACACACGTTGGTTATGAGGTGAAGCTGGGATTTGAGCTAATCTGCTATTTCTGAATTTGACACATTGTTTCCCAGTTCCTATCATAGATAAAAGGTACAATTATTAGTAAATGTTTGACTTTCATAAACTAAAATAACCCTGCTTTTGTAGAATTGACTTTGAAACACTTGACTACACAAATCAGATAATAACTAGACTTAATAGTATATTAAAACAAAACTGTATAGAAGCTTGTTATTCAAAGGGATGATGACTCCAACTTCATGTTCTCCTTCATCAAGCTAACTAACAAGTAACAGAAAATCTATTGGTGTGAGCTTAAAAGATTTAATGTGGGGTTTTCTATTGCATTGTAAAGCTTTAAATAATACACCCAACACAAAGACTTGCAGACTGCTATTTATGATATGCAGAACTTGCAAGTACTTTTCAAATTGAATAAGAAAGCAACTAATTTGTTGTTCTAAATAAGCACACCTGGACATATTCTCGCGAGATGCTAGTGACATTTGGCCAGCTCTATTCTGTATCTAACCACTTGACTCAAATGGCCTACATAGAAAGAGAGATCAAGAAACGGTTTAAACTATAGCACCAGTATGTGAGAAGGTAGGCCTTCTCACATAAGTCAGCAAAGTATTATAGAGTGAGATAAAAACTATTTGCCCAGGATCACTGTATTGTCCACTGGCAAAGCCAGGATTTGAGCCATATATATATGCAATTTTATCAAACTCAGACATTGGAAAGGCTGAGTCTACCTTGCTGGAACCTGGGACTGTGATCTGCCATATGAACGCAAATCTCTGCAATGAGCGTTTAACACACTGAGCTATCTACTGAAAAATCGTGGTATTCAGATGTATCAATGTGCATTTCACCTTTCAGGATTGCACGTGATCAATATATTTCTCGCAGAATGGAAACGCGCTACAGGGGTTGTGCTATAGTGAACGGACAAACTGGAGCCGATTCTCAAAACTGAGTGCAAATGAAAAAAGTGCAGAGGATGCGGACGTGTCACTTGAGCTAATTTCAGAAACATGTAGGTCACCTTATTCTCAAACGTGACCTGTGCATTTCAGTGGTGGCTGAATTATAGCGCAAAGATGCGCTGGCCAGGCCCCTTGAATACATTAGTGTCTGGAGAGGGCTCCCGACACTAATGTGTATTACAGTTTCCCAGCACCCACGCGGGTGCTTGGAGTGTATTGCAAAGCCCTCCTCTCACGGTAAAATGTAAAAAATACAAGTGCATTTCCTGCCTTCTTTAAATGTTAGAAATACAAGTGGGAGAGCAGTAGTTACCACCGCTGCTCTCCCACTTCAAAGAAAGTAAATGAAAGTTTCAGAAAAGAACCTATTGTGCCTTGGGCCTTCCCTTGGACCTACTCCAAACAGGAGCAATGCAAGACCTTTCATTTTTGAACATTTGAAAGTGCATCCCAGTGGCAGGTTCTGGATGTGCATCGAAAGGCCAAACAATGCCCCCTTATTTTTGCAAATGAGCAAATGGAGTGAAAAAGGCCATCTCAATGTGGGCTGCTAAGATGCCCACATCCAGAGGCCCTTTGTGGATTTGGGTGCAGCTTTCTTGGGCGCAAGTGTCGCAATGGGTTAGCGCATTTCATCACTAGTGCCAAACAAAGGTTTGAGGATCTGCCCACTGTGTTTTCTCCAGTGAATGCAGGAGGCTTTACAGGGTTAATGGATCAGGAAAAGAATGTGGCTGTGATCCACATTCAGGCAGTATTTTTAGAGCTTTAGCAGAGCTCCATTAAACATCCTGGCAGGTTTTGCAAATAAAGGACATGCACTAACTTCTTTCAAGCTGCCAGCCATGTGGGGGCGCCTGCCCTAGGTGGGGCCCCGGGGGAAAAGGCCCTGTTTGCCCTGCAAGAAAGACTTCTCTCTGGTCCCGCTGCCACTTCAGGCCTGGTGCCGGGTATGTCAGGAGACTGTCCCAGTTTAGTTTAGTTTATTTTAGTTTATTTATTTGAAGAGCGCACCAAGCCCAAAGGCATCTGGGCGCTTTGCTTAAAGGTTCCAATCAAATACAGGACAGGATACAGCAGTAAAATGCATAACATTGGCAGAAATACAGCAGGTGAGATGTACAGGCATATATACATGGCAGGTCATACAACAATCTGACACATAAGGGTTCCATACCTACAACAGACATATGAGTTTTCATACGTCTGTGCATGAGAGGTTACAGTTATGCGCACTAGGTGCCATCCTAGGAGGTTGTAGTTACGCGCCCTAGGTGAGGTCTTGCTCATGGAGCCATATCTTGACCTTATTTCTGAATCGGAGATAGAATGGTTCCTCTCTTAGGGAAGTGGGGAGGGTGTTCCATTCCTTAGCAGCGAGGACTGGGAAGGTGACTCCACCTGCTCTTTGCTGTTTGAAACGTGGGACATTGACGCAATGCGTTTGGGCTGTTCCGGTAGGACGGGAGGTGGTGTGGCGGGTGATGCTGTTGGACAAATAGATAGGTGCCTCATTGGATAGGCACTTGTGAGTGAGGGACAGTGTTTTAAGTGCAATTCTTTGCTTGATGTCGAGCAGGTTAAGTGTGTGTCTAGTTTCCAAAATGTGTTGTTTCCTGGGGATATTCAGGGCTGCTCATAGTCCCAGCAAAAACGCTATGATTTTGACAGCACTTTCAGAAAAAGAATTACCTGCATCATTTTATTAATAACATTCAAAAAAGATCAGGCTTTCCTGCCCCCACTAGATGGCCTTCTGCCACACTCCCAGGCTATCATCAACCTACTGCTACCCTTCAACAAAGTCATAAACAAAGTTGGGTCCATGCATGTGCACCTGCAAAGGAGGAAGGTGACAGCTGGCATTGGTGCCAAAGGGCTAGCAACAGAGCATGTGGTCAGTGGCCCTATCTGGATGTGGGGGGGCAAAGGTCAATCTGGGAGCTGCAAGGCATGACTTCACCTCTGTTACAGACCCTGTTATGTTATGTTATGTTATGTTAACAGAATGTATAAAGCGCACATCCATCCAAGGGCATCTTGGCATTCCTGCTCCAACTTCACCCCCAAGATTCAACTCAACAAAATCAAGTTCGACAGACACCCCCTTGCTCTCCACCAGCATCGTCACTGAGTCCATTGGGCTTACGGGCCAGGTGACAAAAAAGCCTCCTTTGATTCGACAGCTCAGTAAACATCCACTGCATACAGAGTGCTGCATTTAAGACAGCCCCTCAATAAAAGAAAGCTAGAGAGAGGGGGAGACAGAGAGAGAGCATGCACATGCAGAGCAAGCGAATGGCAGAGGTGCACAGTATGAATTCCAGTAGCATAGTATAACTATGGGGCTCATTATGAGTTTGCCGGTATTCTGGTGGTAAATCTGCCGGAAAACCGACAAACAGAATTACCAATACCGCCACAGCGTCATACAGTATTGCTACTGGAGGTATTACCTCTGGAGGTAATACTATACGATTACGAGAGGTGGTTTGGCGGTGTAAATCCCCTATTTTATGGATCCCATAGGTCTCCATTGGGGATTTTTGCCGGTATTACCTCCGGCGGTAATACCAGATGGTAATACCATCTATTTTTGGAGGAAAAGTGAAGGAGTTACCTACAGCTTGGTAACTCGTTCACTTTTACCCCCAAAAACCAGTGGTATTACCATCGGGTAAAGCTGCTAGAGGTAATAACGGAAAACTGGTAATTTGGCGGTGCAGGGAAAATGGATGTAAACAGAACTACCTCCACCTTTTTCTGCACCGTCAAACTCGTAATGAGCGCTGTGCTGAACATAATGATTAAGCTAAAGAACCCAGGGAGAGAATTCGGTATATGGACAGAATTTACTAAATGCATTGGTGAGCACCTTGTTCTTCCATGCCACCCAGAGCTGAGCAGCCACTCCTGCTCCAGAGGCAGGAGTGGCTGCTGAGCTCTGGGTGCTGAAACATGACATTGTGTGGCAGTCTGCTGGTCCTGTAGAAATGCCATGCTTCCATGGATGACAAATAGGGCAACGGGGGTACAGCAGGATATTGGATGGGCTTTTAAATGCCGCGCAGGTTATTGTTCTGGTTGTGAATACATTTGTGTGCTAATTACGGCTATCTTCAGACCTTGGGGCGTCTCGTGACACCCCACAGGTAGGCAATGCCGAAGTGAGGTGCAAGTATTTGGATTGGAGAATGTTGGGCTGAAGCAATTCATGCGCGTGCAGTGATTTCATTCTGCTAATCTGCGTCCTTGATCTACTGTATGAAAATGTAGGTCAATGGGACTCACCCAATTGGGATACCGCCCAACTGTATTTGCATTACCGCCCACCCATCTGGCGGTATTACCACTGGATCATGGGTTGAGTAGTAAACATAATAACTCATTCCCCATTGGATCCAGTTTAGAGCTGGGGTAAATGCTGCCAGACTCGTGATTTGGCGGACCCTTAAATGCAACGGTAATAGCGTTACCGCAGCAATTAAGCTCTACCGCCCAACTCGTGATGAAGCCTTATGTGTACTTTCCTCATACTGTAGCATACCAAATGCTCTAATATACTGTAAGGCTATTATACTGTCTCTGGTTGGACGAGGAGGCGGGGGCAGGGCACATTTTTCTACACCCAGAGGGGCCAGAAGGGGTGAGGCCAGTGGCTCTCTGTTGCAATGGGAGAAATTGCACTGTGGCATTCTAGTCCTGTGACAGGCAAGTATGACATCTGCCATACCTACTGTATGTCTAATGATACAGAATGGTGCTGACCTGCGACCTTCAGGAACCTTTCATTATAGACGCCCGCAGGCTGTTTTTTGTCATTCCTCACTACACTTGACTTGCAGAGAGCAAAGGTAATCACTGTATTTTAGAGTCCTTCGTTAGCTGTTTCTGCACTCAGCCAGGCCACAGGGCATTTGCTATGTTTAAACAGTCATGAGGCAGGATGTGTTGTTACAACCTTTTCCCATGGTCATTATGGACGTGCTGCGGACATAACTCTGTATTTTGCAGGTACTGCGGCTGAACAACCCAGAAATCGTAAATTGGATGCCCTGGGGCCGTGATGCAAGCCCTGCACCTGATGTACACAAACACACACTACATGCGGAAGACTTAGTACCGGTGTTGGCAACATGTGGCTTTCCTGATGTTATGGACTACAATTCAAATGATCCCTCACCACTGACTATGCTGGCTTGGTCTGATGGGAGATATAGGCCAAAACATCTGGAAAGCTAAAGGTTGCAGATACCAGAGTTAGTGTAACAATGCATGCCTAATGCTGCAACATATCAATCCCAGATTCCTCAGGGTTAGGTGTGCTATATAATGTACAAATAAATAAATAGAAAAGATGAGAACCCCCGGTCCCCTTTATGTAAGACGTTGCTATCGCTACCAGCACCGTTGCTACCGTACCGCCATACTAGGAATTCTGCTTGCGGGTGCCCATGCAGCCACCATGTCTGACCCGGTGGCCGTACCGGCACCCGCGAGCAGAACATGATGGTAGCACTGGTACCGTTATTAACGGTACCGCTACTACCACCATCCCCATTGAGGGCTCACCCTCCCTATGGGGCTCAAATGGGAATGGGGATGTACCAGGCCCGGCACCCGCGAATGGACAATTACTGGGTCCGGCTGGGCCGGAATAGCCCAATAATTACCCGTTTGCGGGTGCCGGAGCCGGATTCGAGTTTGGAGGTAGCCTTGCCGGTAAAACAGGCAAGGCTACCTCCAACCTCGTAATGAGGCCCAATACCTTTGGGGCAAGAGGCAGAACAATGGGATTGATGGCTTTCATGATGCACTAATGTGAAAGTGCTGGTGTGACATCAGTGGCCACCAGGGGGCAATGCACGGTCTAAGGTGCCTTGCTCGAATCGCCCACTAAGGGCCATAACTAAAGTTACGACCAAACGCTTGGATTAAAATGAAGTGTTAATGCAGCGTTTGGTTGTAAGAGCAGTCAGAGGCGAGATAATTCAATTGTGGGGTGCATGAGCAATTGAGAGTGGGACAAAAAGTGTACCTCCTCAGTTACACTGTGGATGAATAATGACGCACCATAAGATCGATGCTGAGTGTGTTGGAAGGGATCCATGTGAGCTTAACGAAAACTGAAATAGCGAAAACATTTTTGACATAACTAAAATACTGAATTCTTAATTTTTTCCAAAAATGTGGGGGGTCCCCCCAAGCTCCCTATTTCCCTGGGTCTATAACTCCACCCCATCCCCACCCATTTTAATCCCTTACCCCACGCCCATATATATTTTTCATAACAAATTCGTTTTTTTCCGGTATTGTAGGTTCATTAAAAAGGTTATTTGTTATTTGAAATTCGTTAACATCACTGGATACCTGTTGTAAGTGGGGTAATGTTTGTGCATGATATGATATTTTTTGATAGGTTATTTATAACGCGCTTAATACCCAGGGGTTTCTAAGTGCGAACCCGGGGATCGAACCTGTGTTCCTCCGTGTCGTCTTGCTTCAAAGGCCATCCTCCAGAGACGCCATAGGATGGAGGACTGGGACAATAGTACAGTTACTGTGACCCAGAGAACAGGTACCATTGTAAGTGAACTGCACTTGTCATCGAAAATTGAAACATCACCGCTACACGATGCACCTTTGCCCGGGTAGGAAACCCTTTGTCTCAGTGAGTGACCTCTGGTTTGGTGCAAAGGCGAGTACATGCAAGTGAGAGCATTGGTAACTGAGCTGTGGGCACTGTAGCCGCGTGAAGCCCTGCTTGCCCAGACCTGGTGTGAATACAGTATGTAGGCTATGTGTAGTTATGTGTGCAGTAAAGTGACTAGTATACCAAAGGTAAAGGCCGAACTGCATCAGCAAATGTCTGTCATAAAAACATCAAATGATAAAGACACTAATAACAACATTTGTAGAGGACAGCCCAGTTGATGAGGCTAACGCCAGGTTCGAAAAGAACAATTATCATTATAACCCTGATCCCAGGTCAATGTCAGGTAGGCTTTCAGCCCAACATCCACTGCTGCTACAAATTGTGTCGACCAAACGCCGACCTGTAGGGAGTGGGTGGGCGACCTTCGTCACATGCTCCTCCCCCTCACAGCGTGCTTGCAGGCGGGTCCTGAACCGGAACGCGCAGATGCTTCCACCCTCATTCAATAACAAGGAGACACCTTGTGGCAAAATGATAAACAGCGTCTCTGGAGGCTGCGTATGACCAGTATCAAAGATGCACTGGGGCTAAAACAGTGTTGAGATGTGTGGACGACGAGGCTGGTTCACCAGATGAAAAAAGTGAAATGTACAAATGTTGTTCTTCGGTACTGCAAACAGCCTGGGTTGCATGTCAGCTAGCAGAACAGGCTTTCCTGAAGCCCTGCCCCAATCCTTCCTCAACAGCAAGCCTCTAGGCTCTCCCACAAGATCTGCAAAGGACCTTATCTGTCACTGGAAAATGTGTCCCGAATTTCCTATATTCTTTGTCTCGGAAGGATAGCTCAGGGGCAATGTGCTCGCCTTGGAAGCAAGACGACGCTGAGCAACACAGGTTCTATCCCTGGGTCCATGCTTAGCAATCTCTGGTATTAAGCGCTTCATAAATAATTACATTCTTTTGTCCGCCCCCTCTCCCTTATTCTCTTCAACCCTCGATGCTCTGATGGAGTTATCAAGAGGTATGGGGTACCTTACCAAACACTTACAAAAAATACACCAATAAATAAAACACTTACAAAAAAATACACCAGAAAAGAAAGGCATTCCACGTGCCTGCTGTCCTACAAGGAACAATCCCCACCAACCTCAGCCCTTAAGGCTCATTTCAATATTCTAATTGTATGTGTTAATAGAGGGAACAAATAGTCTGGTTGCTTTGCATAAATCATGTTTTTTCTAGCTGACTTCTATTTTTATCAGGTAAATAATTGCTTGAATGTGACATTATTGATGAGGACAATAACATAGAAAAGGGCAAACCCATGTGTTTGTGAAGTTGTGAGAATGCATTCCCCCACGCCCTCGATTAGTCATCAGCCATTTTATAATTTAAATGTACAAAGCAAAGAAAGAAATGCACTGACTACAAAAACAGTGACTAATGAAACCATCTTTGGAGGCAATCATTTAAACACTCAGCACAAAAGAATCAACAGAAGATAAATGCAGGGTCGCTTTACAGGAGAATAAAAGAACACTTGAACACCCAGAGGCAGTACAATGTTGTAAGTGGGGGCTCAGCTGTAAAACCCTGACATATTTATTAATGGAAAGGGTGGCAAATGTCAGGGCTGCAGATCGTGTTCAGGGAGAGGAAATCAAAATGTTCCAAGGCTGAAAAGATTAAGATTACTTTATTTATTTATTTACTTATTTATTACATTTGTTATACGCCCAGACCCGGATGTATCACGGCGTAGTTACAGACAATGGATAATGCAATCTTAACATTAACATAAACAGTAGAAACAGACAATTATAAGGACATACATATATGTACATTTATACAGTAGTTGGGGGATCTGTTCTGAGTTGGTGGGATCTTAGTACGAATTAGAATTGGTTGAATAGCCATGTTTTCAGTGATTTTTTGAATTGTGGGTAGGAAGTTTCGTTTTTGATGTTAGTGGGTAGGGCATACCAATGCCTGGGCGCGAGTACTTTAAAACTGCTCCCCCTGCTTTTTCTCTTTTGTATCGTAGGATTTCGAGGTTTTCGTTATTGTTGGATCTGAGGAGTCTAGTGGGGTTTTTCTTAGCGACAGTATTGAGGACGTATTTAGGAGCTTTGTTGGCGATGCACTTATGAGTGATACTTAGGGTTTTGAATATTATCCTTGCTTTGATGGGGAGCCAGTGGTTGTCTCTCCTGATGCTGGTAATGTGTTTCGATTTTTTTATGCCTAGTGCAGCACGGAGGGCTTTATTCTGCATAAGTTGGAGTTTAGCTATCTTAGTATTTGAAGTGCCAAGGAATAGGATATTGCAGTAATCGAGCTTGGAAAGTAAAAGCGCTCTTGCTAGTGTAACGCAGTTTTCAGCTGTGAGTAATTTGCGACTAAGGGAGATGAGTTTGGATGTGTAGGAGGTGGATGAGGCTAGGGTGTTGACTTGTTTAGACATCGTTAGTGTGGCATCTACATAGACGCCAAGCGTCTTGACTTGTTTGAGCACTGGGATCGTGGTGCCATCGATGATGAAGGCTGTGTAGGTAGGCTGTGGAGAGACAATTTTGGAGGAAGATCCTAGTATGAGTAGCTCTATTTTGTCATCGTTGAGACATAAGCTGTTGTTAGCCATCCCGTTTTGGATTAGTGAGTAGATTTTGTTGATGAGCAGGGAGTCTTGCTCATGAATGCCTGTTAGTGGGATGAGGATCTGGGTGTCATCTGCAAAGTTGGTGTAGACACCCATAACATCCAGAACTGCGAAAAGCAACTTAGTGTAGGCATTGTAGAGGGTGGGGGATAGGCATGATCCTTGTGGGGTGCCTATTGGAACTGGTATGGGATCTGCTGATTCTTTGCCAATGGATACTCTTGAGGTTCTATCTGCAAGGAAGGATTTGATCCAATCAGTGGCATTATTGGACAGGTTGAAATTGTTGGCTAATGTGGCACAAAGTTTGTCGTGGTCAACCAAATCGAAGGCCGCCGAGAGATCTTGTAGCATTAGTAGGCAGAGTTTGCCTGCTTCTCTGGTGGCATCTATTTGGATCTTCAGGTTGAGTACGGCTGTTTCCGTACTGTGGTTGGGGCGGAATCCTGTCTGGCTGCCCCCCAGTAATTGGTGGTGCTCTAGGTGGTTTTGAATTTGGGAGTATGCTATTTTGTCAATTATTTTCAGGAGAAATGGGATTGTAGTTATTGGTCGGTAATTCGTGGGGGTTGAGGGATACAGGGTCGTTTTTTTAGGAGGGGTGTTACGCAGGCTTTTTTGATGCTGGCAGGGACCGTGTTTGAGTTGAAGGAGGCGTTGACAAATTCGGTAATGACGGGTGATAGAGTGGGAGTGCAAAGTTTGACTAGGTGAGATGGGAATTGGTCTTCTTTGCAGTTGGAGGTTTTGAGTTTAGCTATTGTGTCTAACACTTCTTCGTTAGAGACTGGGGTGAATTGGAAAGGGGTACATGGGGAGGTATTGGGGTGGTGCATAGTTATGTTAGGAAGTGTTTTTTCTGCAAGGAGTGATTTTTTACTGTCAATTTTCTTTTGCAGCAGCAGGTTTTTAGAGGCTATAGTGTCTTGTATTGTGGTGCACCAGGCTTTGCTGGCGTTGTTGGGTGCTATGACTTGACAGGGGTTCTCTAGCTCTCTGAGGATGGAGAACAACTCTTTGCTGTCAGAGTTGGCATTGGTGATACGAAGGTTGAGGGCATTAGCTTTATGGGAGATTATGGCTGTTTTGTATTTTTTATTGGCTACTTCGAAGGCCTTTGCTGATTCAAGGGTGTTAGTTTTCCTGTGCAGGTGCTCAAGCAACCTTTTTGTGTGTCTAAGGGAGACTAGTTCTTCATTGAACCAGAAGCAGGAGCGTTTTTCTGGTTTCCGTGATTTGGTAGTGATAGGGGCAAGCGAGTCAAGAGTAAGGGTGAGACTTTGTTGGTAGCACTGTGTTAGATGGGCAGGATTGTTTGTGTTTGCAGTTACATTAGCTAGGGCTGCACTTGGGATGGGGGAGAGGTTGTGTGCTGAGAGCTTTTTTGATATTTCTAGTTTCAAAGGAGTCTGATAATTTGGGGATGGTGTGGTCAGTGTTATTATATTTCAATGTAAAACTGATGACGAAATGGTCTGACCAGTCTACGGGGAGGATAGAGTCAATAGTAATTTGAGAGTTGAGGGTTAGGATCCAGTCCAGAGTACTACCTTTGGAATGGGTGGGTTCATTGATCAACTGTACAAAATTCATGTCTGGCATGGCTGTGTAGAAGGCGGACGCATCTGTGCCTAGGGGATCACTATAGCCTAAATTGATATCTCCTAGAATGATACATTTAGTTTTGGGTTTGATGATAGGAGATAGCAGTAGGGGGATGTCCAAATTGGGATGGGTGGTTTTGTTAGGTGATCTGTATACTACCAAGAAATTGGTGTTGGTTTTAGGGTTGGAGGTGAATTTAACTAGTAAGAGTTTGTAGCCCTGTATTTGTTCCAGTGGGCAAGCTCTGAGTTGTAATGTGGTTCTGGCTATTAGGGCGACTCTACCTCCTTGAGTGTTGTCCCTGTCTGTTCTAAGGATGCTGTATCCTGGGGGATAGCAATGGCTAGGAGTGGGCCTGCAGCAGGGTGTAACCACGTTTCGGTGATTACTAGTATGTCAAGTTATTGATCCACGATGAGGTTGTGAATTTCTATGGCGTGAGCTCTGAGGGAGCACGCATTAATGAGTGCGCCTTTGATCGTGAGGATAGGGTCTTGAGGTGGAATGTTCCCTGGGTTGGGTGAATGAGTAGTGGCATTGGACTTTGTTGAAGGTTTGATGTGTTTTTTGGAGAGGTCTTTGAGTTGGCAGTTCTTGGTGATGATATCACGTTTGGTAAGATTATCTGAAGTTGTGGTGGGCATAGCTGCTTGGTGAATGGATCTGGTTCTAGATCTAAGTCTGTTGAATCTGGTGAGGCCCAAGCTAGGTGTTGTCTTATTTTTATTCTCAGTAGGTGGAGGGTATTTAGCTAGGTTATGGCACACACTTGGACTAGTTGGTGCTACTGGATTGGCGATGATGGTCCTTGTGGCATTTTTATGTGCCGTTGCTGAGGGGAATGGGGAGGGGGGGAGGAACAGGGTGGGGCAGGGGATTGGGTGGTGGTGCTGGCATCCCAATCTGGATAGGCCTTCGTCGACCTTAATGAAGTATCCTCCTGTGCAAGGTATGTAGGGGGGCATTATGCAGAAGGGAAACATTATAGTGGTTAGAAATGTCAGCATTTTTGGAGGGGATGGGTAGATAAATAAATGGGTATGCGGCAAGGAGTGGGGTTAGACAACTAGGAGGTGACTGTTAGTTATGCAATTAGGCTAGTTCACTGATAGTTGCAGCATGTCAATCAGCTGTTCTAGATTAGGCTAGTTCACTGATGGTTGCAGCATGTCAATCAGCTGTTCTAGATTAGGCTAGTTCACTGATGGTTGCAGCATGTCAATCAGCTGTTCTAGATTAGGCTAGTTCACTGATAGTTTCAGCATGTCAATCAGCTGTTCTAGATTAGGCTAGTTCACTGATGGTTGCAGCATGTCAATCAGCTGTTCTAGATTAGGCTAGTTCACTGATGGTTGCAGCATGTCAATCAGCTGTTCTAGATTAGGCTAGTTCACTGATGGTTGCAGCATGTCAATCAGCTGTTCTAGATTAGGCTAGTTCACTGATAGTTGCAGCATGTGGTTGCAGCATGTCAATCAGCTGTTCTAGATTAGGCTAGTTCAGTTCAAGGGTGGCAGCATATAACTCAACTTTTCACAATTAGGCTAGACCAGCCAATGGGTGGCAACATAAGGATCAACTTTTCACAGTGGGGTGGGGAAAACACTTCAGCAATATAGGGTCGACACTGATTTCAGCAAAAAAGCTGCAGCTGGGACAACCCTTGTGACCTGACCTTTGCTGCATCCTACTAGAGGCACTTATGGTGAACACCGGTCATTTGTCACGAAAGATCGGGTGCTACAGTATTTCAAGCCTTTGTCCAATTATAACCTCTTTAGTGAGACCTGTTGACTCTATTTGAAGGTGGTTACCGGGCAGCCCACCCCGACTCGCTTCCCGACTAGCTACACACCAACTGAGACCACATGTACCCGAAAACTATGAATGCTGTTTGTTCACTATCTGTCCAATTGTCAACCCTTTCACCTATTGTCCATGTCATGCGTTTACCTGCAACTACTATAACTCTCCCCACTGTCTTGTCATGCATTGCCTGTGCATCAACTGTAACCTGTTCTCTTACTTAAGAAAGCATACATATGCCTCCAGGCTCGGTGCGCTATATAAGCGTCAACATAAATAAATAAATAAAAAATATCACCCACCTGATTGCCATTGGTGGAGAAAGGGGGAGGATCCTCATCTCAGCTGTCGGTCCATTGGCCTGCCTCTTATAGCGCCAATGGGAGCCCTGTGGGTGGTGCATTATAGAGCCCATCATAACCACCCTTCTAGTGCAGAAGGAAGTTGCAAACGGTTGTGCAGCAGGGGTGGGTCTGCTTTTTCTCATCGACCTCTTGGAATCCTGTGGGGCACAAAGGTATGTCTACTCCCTTCAGGGGAAAAGGGTTAGTTTGCTTTTCTATCCCAACCCTTCTGGACATCCGACGGAGTGGATAGACCTCTGTGGACCTGAAATTCAGCTGCCTGGGCACCTACAGCACCACATTTGCAAAGCATTAAGCACCCTGCACAGGGATGTCAATAATGTCAATAAACCAAAATACTAGGCGTAGCGGAAATTACATCACATACCTGTTGACATCACAGGAAGTGATGTCACTTGCCCTTTGACCCTAGATAACATCAGTTCCTCTTTAACCCTGGTGACATTGCGGGCGTAAAGAAAAAGTACATAAACGTAAACATTTTAAAATACGTACTGAGGCAGACACGATTATTTTAGATACCAACCACATTTAAACATATGCCATGGATGGGGTCATGATATAATAGGGTTAGACCCAATAGTACAACCTAGGCCGAGGCAATATTGGTTCCACCATCGGGTTGAATATATCTTTAAGCAACAATTATGACATGGCATTGAGCAATTTTGGGGAGTGCTGTGACCTAATTCTTGCTGAAATGGGCTCAGACGAAATTAAATTGATGGGGAAGATGTACAACAAAAATGAAAATTGTAAAATGGGGAAAGATAAACAGACAACGTCACTGTATAAACTACAAAGGGAGCTGGCCGCACACCTGAGGAAATATGAAGGTATACAGCCCTCCATGATGAGATTGCCAGGGCGGAAATGTTGTTTTAACTTACAGGCTCCCTACAAAGGTGGGGTCCCATAAGAGGGATACCTAGGCAAAAAAGAAATTGGCGACTCTGTAAAAATCCAGGAAAACGCCGAAACATTGACTGATTGGCTTTACTGCAACAATAGGGTCGAGAAAAATGTGTTTGGGAAAGTTCACAAGGAGGTTAGAGGATTTAAACAGTAAAGTCAAGTGGGCTAGGCTCTTGTATGGCCACTTGATCGCAATGACGATTGCTTTAAGGAATAATTCAATAGTGATACACAAAAAGTTTGTGGAAAATATTTTTCTCGATTAGTCCAACATAATGAAGTAGAGAAGGTAGTAATTTGTTGGATAGGTGGAAAATGTAATCTTGGGAGTTAGAAAGGGAAGCCCTGATGTGTATTTAGTATTATGGTATCGTATTGTATTGTGTTGAATGAATTAATATCTGTAATGTTTGTTTTAGAATGTTGCGTCTGAAGTAATTTATTGCCATTTGCAATGAACTAAGAGTTTTGAAGTATATGATTAAAAGGTTCTTAATAAATGATAAACATTAAAATAAAATTGACCGCGGCACTGGCCATAGATATGCCACTTTAGCGTTATATGGCCAGTTACTTCCATATTATGGCAATTATAGCTGCATATCATTATATTTTCATTATATGGAAAGTCGATCCCCTACATTGCCAGTTGCTGTGATAATAAAGTATCCAAAAATCTAATAGATGCAAGTCACTTTCAGTGCACAGGAGCATTAATGCTTTAATTAATTATTTATATAGCGCTTTGGCCAAAATGCTATACATAGCATATATTTACATACAATTATCATCCCAACAGAAGTTGGTACTCATTTATCAACCTCAGAAGAATGAAAGGCTGAGTTAGCGTGTCAGGATTTGAACCTGCGACCTGCGGGTCATACACAGATAGCAGCAGCGAGAGCTCAACCCACTGAGCTATCTTACTGCTTTGCTATTAAAAATGCAATGCCACAATAAGAAAACATGCCAAAACTGGCAGCACAATGTAGGCCTGACACGTAATAACACTTATATTTGCTATAGCCTTGATGATGCACAGTAAAAAATGCCATTCCACAGTAAGACATACCTAGACTGGCAGCACCAAAATGCCAATCTAACCACGTAAATATCCCTTATCATGCTTAATCATAGATGCCCACCAAAATATACAATTCCACACTAAGGACTCGCTGCACCTAAATGCCAGTCTAGGCAGGTAATTCCAATTATCATGATTCCTCTATCAGAGATGTCCAGTACAATATGTCAAGCCACAGTAAGAAATGTCTAGTCTAGCTGCAGCAAAATGCTAGTCTAGACACATAATAACACGTATGAGGCTTACTTCATTATAGATGCCTAGACAAATATGCCATGACACAGTAAGAAATTGCTAGACTGGCTGCATCCAAATGTCATGCCCCGTAAACATGTCATGCCACAGTAAGACATGGCTAGACTGATTGCACCCAAATACCAGTCTAGACAGGTAATAACACTTGTCTTTCTTACTTTATCATAGATAGCCTGTAAAAATGTCATGCCACATTAAGAAATGACTTGACAAGCTGTACCAAAATGCGAGTTTAGGCACTAATAACACATGTCATGCCTACTTTATCATGGATGGCCGTTACTTGATAGCGCCTCCCCCTCCAGCCCCACCTTCCCGACATGACCCTTCTCCATCCCACTCTCCTCGTCCAACACCCAAAATCAGCTCCTTGGCCCAGCATTACCTCCACATCCCTCTTCCTCATTCCAGTAATCACGTATGCAGCAAGGTGCTTCATAGGCAAGTACTGGGACGAGGAAGAGTAGGGCTAGAAGTCATGAAGATTACAGGTAAGTAATCTAGGAATTGAACACAAGCACACACCATTCATGTGCTCATTTACACATGCACCCATCCACCGTTCACTCACACATCCAGCAACCCATGCATCATGCACTCACACACATTACATAATATACATATACACACACATACCCTTTCATGCACACACACAAACAAGCACACCTTCACAACAACAAAAAACGTCTAACCTTTCCCCGGATCCGTTGCTGCTCTGAGGAACTCCTTTGCAGGCAGGACTCTCTGTCTCCCATGCTCAAAGCAGGCAACGGAACTTGCTCTGGCTCTTGTCATGCGCAGAGCACAGGAGCCAGAGCCTTCCATGTCTTGTGGGAGCGGGGGATTATTTTTTTAAGTCATTCTGACGTCAAAAATAAATTATTTCCGGTATCAAAAAAACGTTACGGAAATAATGTCTTTTTGAAGTCAGAGTGACTTTAAAATGAAATGAATGTAAAAAGGTCTCATATGAGAGCCCTCTATATTTTCGGTTTCTCTCTGTCCCTGCAACCCTTAACCAGGAATCACACATGCAGAGCCAGGGGTCGCACATGAGTTACCAGGGGTTGCACAGGAGTTACCAGGGGTCGCAGTTGCGATTTCTAGTGAGCCCCAATTGATTCCCCTGATCCTGTAGGAAGTGCTAACTGAAATTTTTTTATTCTCCTGTACAAATTGATTGTTTACATCTCCCAGCAATAGCACTGCCCGCACTGCAAAATGGTGCCATTGACAATGAAGTCCTGCGCCTGCAAATAAACCCAAGGGTTTCAACTTATTATAAATATAGACGCTGTCAGTGTCTATTTTGAACGATTTTCTTCCCATGTTCTGTGGTATTCAAACACAGAAGGCTTGGTAAGTCCCTGGAATAACTTTTGCTATTCTAGCACTGATTTTGAGTTTACACGGAATGGTGATGAGTTCTAGTGTTACCCTTTTCAGATTCTTCTTGTGACCATTAGTTGGTAAGGACTTGGGAAAGAAAGAATAAGGTATTGAGTTTCTTTTGGTGTAACTTTATCATGTACATAGTTTGATACAAATCCATACATGCCAACATGTTGCCGCAGCTGGGAGGGAGATTTTGTTTAAAAAATCGGGATAATTGATTTCTCCTATTGGATTGAATGGGGGTTAGAATTATTTTAGGGGGGAGAAAGTTAAAAATAGCCCAGTTTTTGATGAAGTCGGAAGGGTTGGCATGTACGCAACTCCTTGTATGATGTAAGGATTTCAATGGGTGCAATATGCTAATGACCTTTTTTAAACATATGTATGTTTTGTAAGTGTGATCACCAGAGCAATTATTCCAACCGCTGACCGGTATGCAATATGCATTCTAGGACAGTTGCTTATGTTTTCAGAAATTCAGGACATGTGGTATATGCATTATGAAAGTGTCTATTCTCAAGCCTTAAATAGCATGCATTCTGCACTGTGCAGTGTGTATGCTAATTACCCTTTGTCCTTGGAAATAGCATATATTCTGCACAATTTACAAGGACGTAGCGGGTCCGTGTAAATTGTGCAGAATACGTTATTGATCCAGAACATGCTCAATGTCACGTGTCAAGGAGGAGGAGGAGGAGGAGTGGCGTTGCCATGTTCCACTTTCTGGATGGGATGTAGAAACTACGATAGCGATAATGATTTGTTATTCATATAGCACTTACACCAAAGCGCTGGTCATAGAACATATTCACATACAATAACCATCCCAGCCAATGTTGGCACTCATTTATCGACCTCAGAAGGTTGAAAGGCTGAGTTGGACTTGCCGGGATTTAAACCTGTAACCTGCAGATCACACATTGATCACAGCAGCAAGTGGTCAACACGCTGAGCTATCTTACCGGCTATGTATGTGTCTACTTCCCATCCGAGAAAATGACCATAGCAGCTGTTGGGTGTCTTGACCCACGGTCAAGTTATTATGCTACAACATTTGGTGCTGTGGGCTTAGAAAATCCAAGATGGCTGTAAAACCCACATTTGCGCCAAAATCCAGGAAAACCGTGCAGTTTGTGCGCACACCAAAGCGGTCGCCTGACCTGCCACCCACCAGTGTGAGCGTGAGGTGCCAGAAGCGCCATGAGCGAAATCAGTGCTAAGGAATATGGTGCTGTTCAAAATCTGTTGTTATTAATGTCAAAAATGGGTGCAATACTGGTGCTCACCACTACCAGAAAGCCAGCGTTTTAAAACCACCAGACACTTGTGTAAAACTGAACAAATGAACCCAAACCAGGCCAAAGAAAGACTTGCTAATAGGTGGATACAATGTAAAACTATATTCTGAAATGACGGGAAAGAAGTAATTGTCTAATGTATGTATTAAAAATAGCTGGGGATGTCAGCAGCTTAAGTGAATTTGGGTTTAAAGCCACTAAAATCGAAATGTTTAGAATAAAGGAGTGACCTACTTTTGAGTGTCACATAGGTTGCAATTGTTTAAATGTCATAGATTTGAACTTAGAATCAGTGTTCTAGCTGCATGTGTAAAAATTGCAAGTTTGGTTTGAATGTAGAAAACTGGGAACCAAAGTGACATTTAGCTGGAGCGTGGCTTAAAGAGATTGAATTCTGCCTGACAACTACCCCCGACAGGAGTTGAAACTTGATCAGCAGCTGTGTTCCCAGGCCTGGCTGCATTCTGCTGCCCCTGCCGAAAGGAAATCACACCTCTCTGATTGAATTAGGGGAGTGGCACCTGGGGACTGCAGGAAACTGAAAAATGGGCCTTCCTTGGCCCAGGAAAATGTTAAATTAGCGGGGTCGTAAATGGCTTCCTCTTGGAAGGAAATGGGAGAGGCGCTACATCTGTGAGCAAGCTGAGTTGGGGGAAGTGGACAAACCAGAAATTCCACCATGTGCTTTGGAAAACCACACCCCTTTGGGGCCAGAGCATAATTTTAAAAAGATGGATAATTCATAGTGCGGACTTGTAAAAATTATATAAATAATATCATCATTCTTGTGATTTTTCTGTGCACATTTTAAGAGGTGTCAGGACTCTGTGGTATGTTCTGAGGAGTAGTAGCGGAAAATAAGGTTGTTACGCCAAATGTATGCATGTTAAAAATCTGACACTTTATCATCTGAAACCCGTATCCCTTGTGCACATTTGTGTAAAATCTGGAAAAGTTTAAAGGTCGTTATCTGGATGAAAAGGACAGAATTCTGGCAAAATTGGACACGACATCTTACAAAGACAGGGATCGGATGGTTTGGTGCTACAGAAAATATGTTAACTGGACATATAATATTATAAAAATGGTACATAGATAAATGTGTATTTGGATCAAATATAGATTTGTGTGCAATTTGACAAGGGGAGGACCCTGTGACCCATAAACCTACCTCATCGCTCTGACACACAACTCAGTTCCCCAATCAAGGGAGAGAGGAGGAATTGGCCAATGATAAGTTGAGAGGGTTGGATTTGCAGAATGAGCCGACCCACCCACTTTCAAAACACATAAAAGGAGACTGTGCAGGACAGGTAGGGATTCATTCACTTTCTACTTTCTTGCGGGACGCTTTGCCGGGAGACTCCAAACTTCAAATCCATCAATCTCCAGAGACCAGAACTTTGAATCCAGACTCCAGAACTTGTAGCAGAGAGGCCTGAATCCACAAGCTGAATCCTTTTTCAGCAGGCCTCAAAATGATTTGCAAATTATTCAAACAGCCGGGCTGAGCTGACGGATTCTGGCCTAGAACCCTGTGCCAGAAACACCCAGAAAGCAGAGCTGTATCCAGAACCGCAGACCGGACCCAGACCAGATCGCTGTGAGCAGAACCAGAGATCCAGACCAGAGATCCAGAACCAGAGAACCAGTACCAGAAACCGCCCAGAAGTCCAGTCCATCCTGTTGATCAGATCCGTGACGAGGCCCATTCCTTCCAAAATTAGGAGTGAGTACCCAGCTAGAACTGTGCAAAACCAATCTCTTAGTTTAAATTAATCTGATTCAAAACATTTGAACCTGTCCAGAACTGCATCATAGAATCATGTGTCCCTTCTCCGATTTTCAACCGGTAAAAGTGTCATTTTGCCATTTTGAATCATTATTTCATTTCTGAAAATCTACCTTCACGAAATCGTCCGTATCTCTTGAACCGTTTGTGATAGAAGCGAGATTTAACATTTATTTTAAAGCTGAGACTTGCTACTCCTTATAGTTCCTTTGTAATTGTCGACGCACACGACTAAATTGCCGCGATTTGACATTTTGTTTAATTTCAGCCACGTGTAAAAATATTTGTCTTTTGCTTCCATTACGGAATTCCGTTTTCAACCTGATAACCATCCCTGAATCATTGATAGGGCTGGCCTGAACTTATTTAAAGTATCTCTCACTCACCCTGAACCTCTAGAGGGAATTAAAAGCATTTTAGCATATTTTTCACTTCATTGCCACCACATTAAAGTATTTTGGGCCTGTGTTTAAAAATCATCCCTGGTGCTCTCAGATTGCTGGGGGGGAATTGGAACTTTGTATTGCATTTTTGTTGGTATTCTTGAAGACTGTGTGCTCTCCTTCCATTTCCTTATATTGCATAAAGGGGGGGGAGTGAATTGTCAAAAGAAAAAGCGATCACATTATCTCTTGTTGAAATCATATGAAATAATTTCTGTGTTGCATGCTGTCCCACCTTGCATCTCCTTGAAACCATAAGGCATTCCCAGTTACCTTGTTCTTTCCATACCAACTCCTAAGTAATAAAATAAGTGTGCTAGTGTAAGATTATCCATTGTTGATCAACATCATATTCTTAAGTGTGATATCAAATATTAATTTATTATAAACGTGTGGTATATATATTGTTAAATTTTCAATAAACCTTTTAATTTGCAAAACAAACCTACTTTTTGGCTCAGCGGGGTCAGGGGGATTCTAAGAGTGGGGTGTTATATAAGGGTTCATCATCCAGATTATAACTTGTCATAAAAATATATAAATAAGGGCTTCCCTTGGGCGTCCCAGATGAGGCACTGACTTAGTGGGATTGCTGACTTGAAGTCACTTAACACAGCGTGCCTCCTCCACGATGGTTAAAGTTTACACATTGGTTTATTTTTGCATCTCTTGTAGAATCCGCCCTGATGTTGGACACTGTGTCCGCAATGCCTAGGCCATAGATTCGGCCACTTGAGCAATGGTGAAAGGACAACACCAGCAAAATAGGCTGCTTAAGAATATGAAGAGCCCATGATAATTCTTTATCTATCAGTTTACATGTGAAACTGGTTCCATGTGTTAAAATCGCGGCAAAAATGGCCGTTTACACAAAAAATCGCAGCACCAAGACCACCGTTTTACTGCCAAAATCCGTGTAAAGTATGCAGGGTACACCCCCGCAACCCCCAGATGCATTATACCATTTAGGGGGAGTGGGACATCCCCGCTCCCCTTAATTGGTATAATGGGGTACACCTTTATCAGGTCAAACCACCACATTTTTGCCACGATTTTTTGTAAAGGCGCCATTTTTGTCTCAATTTTATTACTGCATACTGTGAAACTGCAATAGAATTTACTACAAGGGTGATACCAATACCGGTGGAGTCCCACATGTTTTCCATAAATATTGAGTTCCTGAATAGTGCACTTCAGGTCTTGGTATAATTCACATACAATTCACAAACGGAAATAATAACTGATTTTAAACAACTGGTGGTGCCCGCACAAGCAATTGTCATGGCAACGGAATTACTGCCACTTACTGGCCTCTTTGTGAATATCTTTTTTTCAGTACACCTTCAATATAACAGACAAGAGCCAAACCAAGCAACAAAGTGCTATAATGACACGCCCTCTAGTTATGGCCCGAGACAAAGCCGTGGGTGATACATTGGGGGAGGGTTATTATCCCAAGTGATAATCTCCTCCCCTGAGGTCTAAAGGACACTCAGCATATACTAGTAATAGGGACATAGTTTTAAAGTTCTGGGGGTGAATTAAAAAAAAGCTAGTTTCATAAACGTACTTGTGTGTTGGTTAAAGGTTTATAGTCATAATGTCGAAAAAAAAATGTCGACAGACAAAAATGTCGAAAAAAAAATGTCGAAAATAATAATGTCGACATCCTATACTTATAATGTAAAAAGTCATTTTTTCGAAAAAAAAATGTCGACATTTTTTTTTGTTGACATTATGACTATAAACCCTTAAAACTATCAACACCTCACCCAACACCCCCCTGCCACCCCCCCCCCACACCCCCCAACCACCCTTTCACCCCTCATACTCAACACATACCAATTATTTATTTATTTATTTATTTATTCAATAAATAAATAACCTAAAAAAGGATCATTTACTATGGGGGGGTCCCCCCCCAACCCCCCTCACCCAACACCCCCCTGCCACCCCCCCATACCCCCCAACCACCCTTTCACCCCTCATACTCAACACATACCAATTATTTATTTATTTATTTATTTATTCAATAATTAAATAAATAAAAATTGTATTTACTATGGGGGGTCCCCCCCAACCCCCCCTCACCCAACACCCCCCTGCCACCCCCCCCACACCCCCCCAACCACCCCTCATACTCAACACATCATATATTTATTTATTTATTTATGCATACACTAAATTAAATTTCGAAAAATGTCGACATTTTTGTTTGTCGACATTATTGTTTTTCGACATTAATTTGTCGACATTTTGACTGTCGACATTATTGATGTCGACATTATGACTGCACACCTTGGTTAAATACTACAAAATGACGTTACTTGATAAAGAAAGCATTTTTATTGCAAGCTCGGTGGAATCGGAACCGTTTTACCGTACATCTGCATGGGGCCTAACATAAAAGTAAACGGTTTGTCTGTGTGAACCTGGAAGACTTTTTTGACATTATCTAACGATAATGACTCTCCCTTGGTCGACAGGGCTTAATTATTTCTGGGGCAGTATTATCCTTGTGTCTTTCCAGAATTTGCTGATTTGGCAGGTGGTCACTCTGAACGGTATTCAGTAGAGAAGGTTTCCTGAGGGTACCAGGATGAAAGAAATCCCAGTTAGTGCAGCGACGCATGACTGTTTGAAGCTAAAGGCCACAGTGCTGTTCAATGTTGTAGCTTTGCCCCGCAGTCTGTGGTAACTTGGATTTTCTTTGTGTCCATCTGTTTCTCCTTTTCTTTTCATATGAATTCTCAGAATTCACAGTACATCGGGGCTCCGAGCACCGGGGGATCCTTCTTCCATGCAAACCTCTGACACACCGCCTGCTCGACTTCCTGTTTATACAGGAAATCCCTCCCTGCGCGCAGAGGAGGCGTGGTGCTTCAGAAAAGGAACCCATAAAAACAAGCTCTGAAGAGCTTGCTGGCTGGTGGCAAACTCGCTTATTTTTCTGTTTGATGAGGTTTTCTGTCTGAAAGGAATGTCGAAACATGTGATGAGTGGGGTGTACAATCTATGTGACTGAAATAAGAATTCTACGTTATGTATATGTACTTTTGGTGAAGGTTTTCTGTAAACCGTATACAAATAAAATAAAAAATGATGAGGGAAATATAAATCTGCCTGCTCTTGGACAAGGTGACAGGCTACCACTGAACAGGGCATTTTTCCTCCTAATTTAAAATGCATCCACATTTGACAGAAAAAACACAGCTATGCAGGATGACCAGATTGCTCCGTGCGGCAATGCCCCCTTTATTCAGTGTTGGCACCCGTTGTGGTATAATGCCTCATGAACCCACAGCATTCACAATGGATGGGCTCGGGTTGATGTCACAGACTGGAAATTATAATAATCATTGGTTATTTATAACACGCGTAATACCCAGAGGTAAGCGCGGACCCGGGGATCAAACCTGTGTTGCTCTACGTCGTCTTGCTTCGAGGGCGACCACGTTGCAATAACAGCCCCTAGTCCACGCTCGAGTGGGACACACAGGGGTGGTAGTTCCCCTCACAAAATGACACCCTACCCCTTCAGTCCTGCTTCTCCACTGTTGGCATAAAGGCACATATTGTGATACAGCACTCACACAGTGAGCAACTCTGGTGACAACCGCAAGGCGCTATGGATTAATTTTGTCCTGCATAACGACATCCCGGCTACTGCTTAACCATGTCTGACTCTGAGCACATTAAGGCTGGCAATGTACGCGGCACGTCCCACCTCCCTCAGCTCCCACGGATCAACATCCGCAACAGTGCGTCTTCAATCCGCCCACGGAATCAGGGTGAACCAGGTGGCTCCATCGACTGAACAACTTTGTCCAAAACACTTTGCGTTGACACAACTCCGCAAACACATTCTTTGAGAACTGAGGATTTCTCTGAAAGTCACCCTAGAAATTGCACGCAACCAATGAGCTGGCTGACTTACATTTCATATAAGATGCAAGCTTGAAAAAGAGCATATCTGCCTTATGAAAACGAACATGGCCCCACTCCATGGCTCACAAAGAAGGCCAAACAATATGGGCAAGTCCCAATCTGCATTCAAATGCGCCTACCCCACCAGGCAACCCAACGTGAGAGAGAGAGACATTACTCCCACAGTCGATGACCTGACCCCAGGCTTCAATGGCGACTTCCCGGAACTGCATCTGAAGGCAGGCAACCACCACCTGAACCTGAGAATGAAATCCCGCCACATAGCAGCATTTTCCACATTTGCAGGGCTCTGAAAATGCTATCATCAGATCTTTGCCATTTCATCCGCAGCAGAGGTCTTTCAAGACACCATACTTTGCTTAGTAAGGGGCCCTGATGATGGAATTCACTTGAATAATAACATCCTGGTGCAGTCCAGTACATGGAAGAACACCCGTCATAGCTAAGATTCTGAAACTTAGAATCAGAAAAAAGTTGAGGTACCAAAGCCTACTTTGGAATGAAGAAAGACACAGCAACTTTAGACAATACCAGCCTTTGTGGGTTCGGTACCTCCCTCACACAAACGAACCATCCTGGAAAATGTCCGCCAGTTGGATATGCCAGCTGAGTGTGCTCACTTCTAAGGAGAAAAGGTATTCCCGGATCGAGAGGGGGCACGAACCAGTACTGTGAGGTAGCAAGCTCTTCCACCTGTCCACGTACGGACTAAAGATCAAAAGGGCCACGTATCACAAACCATTATTCATCATTTCAAACTAGGATACCCCCTAGGTGCGGACAACCCAGCGGACTTCCCATCCCAACACCCAAGCCCCTTAGAAGAACATACAGCTGAAGACGCAGAGGCACACATGTGCATGTTGATGAACATCCCGCTTCCCAAAGCACTAAGGATTGAGGTTCTCCAAAGGGAAATACACAAAGATGAACCCATTCACGGTGAAAAGGGATGGGCGTTACAGCCCCACCACCCCACTGCCCCCAGTGCCACCAATCTCCTGTCCAAGAAGCACAGTTCACCCTGCCATTAGATGCCCAAACAAAAGAGAAGAAAGTCTCAAGACTGAGAAGAAAGAGCCACTCCAAAAGAAAAGTAGAAGGGATGCAACGATAGAGCTAGAGACCAATATTCTTCTGTACAGAAGTGGAAGGGGAGCCCCAGTGAACCACAGTCAATGTTTAGTCTTGCTCTCCGGATCTTGGATTAAACTTACAAGATAACCTCCTGGGGGTCAGAGCCTGAACCCTCTAACTGAGGGTACGCCCATGCTGACAGGGTAGAAAGAGCTGAATCTCAACTCAATGATCCAAGCTCAAATTCTCTGTGATCTAGGGTAGGTCACAGGGTGTGGCCCAGTACTGAGCTCAAAGAATCATTCCACAGACAGCACAGAGTCCTTATTCTCTCCCACTCTGCCTGCATTGGCGCCGTTGGCCAAGGCAAGAACCAGACACTTTAACTGGTGTAAAACAGATAAAAAAAATACCACTTTTTTAGGACGCAAGTCCCAAAGATCTGAGTAGCCATTTCAAGCAAGTGGAGCTCGGCGACACTGCAACGCCATTGAGGCTGAGCAGAACCGCCAAAGGCTGTGCCAAGAGGAGTGTCTTTGAGGCCCAAACTCCCTCTGCACTAAGCGCTGGGAAGGCGCTCCACCACGCGCACCTCCCCGCACTGAGCGTGACAGCTACAGAGATGCTCAGGACTCGTGGTACGCTGTAAGAACCAGATCTTGCAGGAAGGAGGTCAGCCTTCTGTTCCAGGCTGATTCTGCGTCAGACTAAAGATCCTATGCGGGAAGAACTCAGTAGCTGAAAGAACCCCAAGACTGAGTGACGAGACTCATGAATGGCTGATCACCAGGAAGGTCCCTTTGTTGCCCCAGTTAGAGATGAATTCCCTTCATTTCAAATTAGGTTGCACGATTTTGCATGAGCGCAACATTCCTCGAGCAGTTTCACAGATTGCATTGCATTACAAGCTGACAATACATTGGTTATTGCATTTCTGATGGTTTTCCACTGTTTCCTCATTGATGTGTCGATGTGGCGGCGCTTGGTTATTTCCTTACCTACACCTGCCAAGCCACATGCTGCATATCCACCGTGTCATGCCCCCCCACCCACCTCTGAGGTAACTGATTGCTATTGGGAGAGAAGTAGGGGGCCAGTGTTTTGTGGGCCTTCAATGGCAAACACAGAAGGGGGAAGGTACACTGACGCATATACCTTCCCATCATTAAGACACATAAAGAGGATAATTCCTCGCAGGTACCTCTCCCAGCTTCCTTAAATCGCGGGTTAGTAACTTCCTTGTAGGCGGACGTCTGCGGTCTAACAGCAAGAATTTACTCTTGCAGCCGTGCGTTAAACTCTCCGGTTGGGAGACCTGAGCCTCAATCCCTGGGGGCCAGGGGTTTGGAACAGCCTACCCTTAGTGATCAGGCAGCTTCCCTCGCTTGCACAATTCAGAAAAGCACTAAAAACCCATGTGTGTGAAGGCGGAGGAATCTAAGCCTCACTCCTTCCTCCGCCTCTGCCGTGACAGATATCCCATGGCTATCCACTGCTTTTTCAATGTTTTATGTCTGTATTGTTTGTCAGCGCTCTGTGGCCTGCGGGCGAGTTGGCGCTTAACAAAAATTCAATAGAATAGAATAGAATAGGTTTGGATTTACTGCCTCTATCTTGACTGCGCAGTTACGTTTGTCCATTGGATATACTTGCTATCACAGGTGGTTCCTCTTGTACACTGCACATCTTAAGGTAGGGGGGTTTCCGATGCTTGCCCTGTTAGGTGTAGGTATATATAGGCACCTCACGCCTCTCATTTCTAAGGGTCCACTGAATACGAGTGGTTGCCTTTTGGGGTACACAGCCACTCGCCTCCTCTTCCATTGCTGGTTATTGCTGTTACCTGGGACCCCTTCTCAACTGCCTGGGAAAGGAAAGACATGGACGCTGCATGTGCTCTCATTGGACCAAACTGATAAGAAACTTCAAATATTAGAGATCAGATGCATGTGTGTCCATCAATCATTATAGATGCAAGACCTGGAGACCATAAAAAAATCGGAATTTGGCAAAATTGCAATCCTTACTTTGGCCCCATTGTGGGTGTGAACACCGGTCGTAGAATGCAGGCCCACAAAAGGTGCATCATGCGACATAATGACGAGAACATGAGGTGGCGCAGCAGTTGGAGCTGCGCAATGCAGAGACCAGTGTATTGTGGCAAGTGGTGTCAGAAGCAGAGGCATCTCTAGAAGAGGGCTGGGGGAGCTATAGCCCCCAGGTCTTTTGATTCTAGCCCTGGATAGAAGCTCAAGAGCTACAACCAAAACGCTAGCTAGCCCCGAGTGCTGACAGTCCCGACATTAGGATAGCCCTGGATATTTTCCAGACCTCGCAACACCCCTGGTCAGGAAAGGTGCTAGTAAGGGGGTAACTAGGAGGGTTTGTGGGTGGACATCCGCAGAAAGAACAGGCTCCTGAGTGTGCCAGCAGAAAGTGCTGGTGGCATTGTCCATAGCAGGAAACGTGGGTGGCATAGAAAGGCGGCGTGAAGCCGGCGTCGTTCAGACCCGATCCCTTCTCGGGCGGAGTGTGTTACAATAGCCACATCAAAAATTGCAAGTAACTTCTGCTGTACATGTAGAGAAGAGGTCTGTTCAGATAATGAGGTGGGTCTGCCGCACACTCTCATCATTGATTGATCTGGAAAAGAATCTGTCAAAGGCGAATATGGACTGTGTAATGACACAGAAATTGAATTAAGGGCAGAATCGATGAGCAGAGGCACAGATGCAAAGTAGGCCCTGCTCGTGCATTTGCCTTTGCCGCTTTATCAAGCAAGTAAATTGAGTTGCCTAATGTTGACACTAATATGACCAGACTGACCTCCTTAGCTAATTTGCGAGGACGATGATATGATTATATTGCAATGTGGTTGGTAAGACGGGTCGGAGTAAACACATTACGGATTCATAATGACTCCATCAGGAGTTGACAGTGAAAGTACAAAGCTGTCCCGCAGTCAACAGGAGAACATTTGCAGTGACCGATTGTTGAGGTGGTGTTTTTGGAGTATTTATTTGACCCATACCACCCCAAATGGACACTGTCACTAAATCAGCCTTCTGCCCACCTGCAACTCCCGTGGTGTATCAGCCCTCTCCTGTGACGACTCCATACGAATGAGTTGGTCATTGCAAAAGGAATGCCCACTCTCGCTTCTTGGAACTGTATCAGATGGAACCCCAGACCAAACCCAGAGTCACCTGAAGGGATCCCAGAATTATGCCATCCAGCTAATCTTCCTCCGTGAAGATAACTTGCCGTTAGAATGGCTGAGGGGAGATACGCGCGATACAAGCTTGCATTACGGCATTGACAATTCATCCCTTCCTCCTTTTGAGGTGAATCAATTGAGTACCATTGCATTGGCCAAGAATGAGACCTATTATTACAATGCTTAGAAGTGTGAGCAAAGTGGCATATGCTTACATAAGCAAATGCAGAAGGAAAAACCGTATACCAAAGTAACTGATAATCAAAACCCTCTGGCTTCCAGAGGGCGTGGCTTGGCGTGTCATTGGCAAGATGGCCACCGAAGTATCTCCGGCGTTGTGAGAGTACCCTTCCATGGGATCCGTGTCCTAAAATAAATGGTGGAACGAGACTCTGAGTGTTGCCTGCTGCATTTCGCTGGGTCTGCGGGCCCTATGGGTGCTGGTGTTCGCCTGCGGCAAGGTGGTCCTGGAGGAGGCGTGTGGCGGGCCAACAATGGCAGACGCATATCCAGCGAAGAAATAAGCCGGGATCACCTGCGGCCCAACTGCTGCCTGGTTCAGAACCACGTACAGTGGGGAGCGAGCTCCCGGAGTGCTGGCATAATGAGAGAGGTGCCGGCTGGTGGAGGCTTGACGGGGCGGCACCAGGCACCCAGCTTTAGAGCGAACCTGGCCCTGTCAACGGTGGCCTCCCTGGAGCGCTGAGGAGACCGATAATGAGACGGAGCACCCAGTGGCTGGGGGAGAGTGGAGACTGGCACTCCGGTCTGGGCAGTGAGGTGAGCGCGGGGGGCCTGTGGAGGGGGTGCACCCTATGGGAGTGAGGAGCGGGCTAAGGTGAGACGGGACTCCCCCCCCCTGTTTTCCCTGAGGACCGAGGAACGGAGCTGCTGGCTGGGCTCTGCTGGCTCGGCCTGGACAGCGGTGCAATGGGGAGCGTTGCAGCCCAGAGGGTACGGCAAAGAGGGACGGGACAGCATCCCATGAGCGAGAGGTGAACAGGGGGGAATGCACCCCCCCTCCCCGCATAGCAGCCCTCCAATGCAGCAATGACTAGAAGATAATAAGAGGAGAGGAGTGTACATTAGCCCACATGGTTGCGCTGCTTTCTCGAGCCACAGCAGCATTTTACACCGGCCAGCATGGGACCCTCCATGCGCCTAACTCAAAGCAATAGCTGTGTCTGTCCTGAAGCATAAACAAGAGCCTGAAGGGGTCGAGGCGTAAGCGATGCTCCTGAGCCACAAGGGGTGCTGTGTGAGGTCTGTAGAGCCTTGGTGGTGCTGTGTCCCGGCTGCCCCGGAGTCTTCACCTGTGGTGTCATTCTCCCTCAATGGCAGAATCACATTGACACTTAAACACAGTAGCCTAAGGAGCTCCTGGTGCAGCATAAAGGTGCTGCGGCTCAGTCTACAGGCGAAATCGGCTGGGGGAGACCACACCTGCACTTAGAACATCAGGAGGAGGCTCCTGATCGAGGCCCACCTGCAGGGGGTCTATACACCAGCAGAGAAGGTAGTTAGATTAAGCAGGCCCCTAGGAGCCCGGAGCCCCAGCCCTTATGTTATTCTCAATGGCCCAAACCCTGAAGAGTGGCAAACAGGTGGACATCTCGACTATGTTGCAGACGGTGGACAAAGGCAAGCACACAGAGACAGTGACTGCTCAGGTCCACAATACGGACCCATTGCCTGCCATGTTCACTTAGATGTCCATCAAAGCTGACCTGCAGAACCTGCTGGCCGAAATCCGGAAGGCGATACATAAAAGCACAGAGCAACTTTCCCACAAAATCCTGGCACTCGATACGAGAGTGGCTGAAGTGGAGGGCACACTCTGTGAACAATCATATGTGCTGGGGGAATGTTCCAAACGCCTGGAATCTCTAGAGGCGCGTTGCAAGATTATGGAAGAAAAGCTGGAGGATGGGGAAAATCGTTTCCGAAGGAACAATATTCACATCCGAGGTATCTCAGTCAGAGTGAGGGATGAGGATCTGCCAACATTCGTAGCAGATTTATTTCGCTTCATTCTCAAAGCACCGTCTGAGCAAGACATAGACCTGGACAGGAAACACCGCACTCGATCTCTCATTGCTCCATCTCAGGACAGGCCTGCAGACGTACTGTCCCGGGTTCATTTCTACCAACAAAAGGAGCGCATAATGACAGCCGCTAGACCCTACTAACTATTGCCTTTCACAACATGTCGGTTTCCTTGTACCAGGACCGGCGGCAGCTACCCTAATGAAATGCAAGAAGCTGCGCGTACTGACTGACTGGCTTCCCACTAAGGAGATACCGTAAGAATGGGGTTTCCCCACGGCTTTGAATTTCACTGACCATGGGAGGCAATGGTTGGTGCGCTCCTTGGTGGAGGTGGTGGGGCTACTGAGCCCCAGGAGCCTTGGGGATGGGGATCTGGGGGAGGGGGGAGAGGCTAAGGGGGAGGTGGTGCTGGGTTCCCTGTAGAAATGGCGCAAGGTGGGTAGAGGGAGGCGACTGAGGGGTCCAAATAAGAAGACCTGATGGGGTCAGGGTCAGGAAGGTTCACTCTAGGGGTCCCTGATGGAGCTTGAGGGCTTGGGATGGCCGGGTTGGGGTGGAGGTGGATCATGGTGTTGGAGGGGGAGTGGTGGGATGGTCTGAGGTGTCGCAAAGGATGTGGGATGCCAGTGGAGGATGGTCTCCTCCGCCCTCCAAGTCGGGCCCTTAGTGGTTCTACCCAATGTTCGATAAATGCTCATGTTGGAGCTTGCTTGAGGGTTGGGGGGGACTGAAGGGGGTTAGGAATTATTGAATGCTGAAATGTTGTTTGTGAGGCAGACACCATCACTATGGGAGAGTGGGAGATATGACAAACGGAAAGGGGAGACAAGATGGCGACTTAAAACCAGTGGTCTATGGCGGTTGCTATAGCAGGGGCAAATGGGACGGAGGACACTATAGTTTTGGGCACATGGAATGTCCAGGGCCTGAACTCCCCAAATAAGAGAAAATCAATCCTGCGCAAACTGAGGGATATGACACTGTCTATCGTGTTCCTGCCGGAGACTCCCCTGTTAACTCAAGATGAGGGATGCATGAGAAGCAGGGTGTTTCTGCGCCAATACTTCACCTCGGGAGGGGAGAAAAAGAGAGGGGTGGCTATCTTGTTAAGCTGCCAAATCCCAATCACAAAACTGAAGGTTCTCTGAGACCCACAGGAGACATATCTCTGTGTTAAGGGCCTGTTACGTGATAGAGTATTTACCCTTGTGTCCCTGTATGCCCCAAACTTTGGGCAAGATGGTTTCCTAGAGGGCCTCATACTCAAGATATTACCATTTGGGGATGGGCAGATTCTGATGGGACAAGACTTTAACCTGGTCCAAAACACTACGGAGGATAAAACCCTTCCACCCACTAAGCTAGACTTTAAACACTCTACAGGCTTCTGCTGTTTTCGTCTGGGAGCTGAGGCTGGTGGACGTATGCAGGTTGGCCCACAGGGACGAGGGGGATTTTTCTTTCTACTCACATGTTCACGGTGGCTTCTCAAGACTGGACTTAATACTGATACCTAGCACACTGTACCCATGCGCTCATGAGGCAGATATAGGCATATGCACGTTGTCCAACCATGCTTCCATATCAGTAACACTGGCAGTTGCAGACAGACCCGTCAGACCCAGGCGCCCATGGAAACTCTATAACCCGGTGCTCAGGGATCCCATGCTGGCTGGGAAGATAGGGGTAGTACTCACCAATTATTTCAGGGAGAACGATGGGTCTGGCCCCCCAAAAGGTACAATATGGGACGCTATGAAAGCGGTGGTGAGGGGGGAAACCATCAGCAAGACCGCAGCATATACCAGAGATAGGAGACTGTGCCGCGGGAGGCTTGAGGGGAAGGTGGAACAGGCTGAGCAGGAACAGAAGAAGTCAGGGTCACGCAGAGCACTGCAGGCATTGAGGGTGGGAAGGAAGCAGCTGGAAGCACATTTGGAGGATAGAGCGGCCCAGGCAATAATGAAAACTAGGCAATTCTACTGTGCAAAGGGATACCGGGCTAATCGGATGCTGGTGGCCAATTGCATAAACTTCAGACTCAGGTCTCGATCTACGGGATGGGGAAGGGAAACTGCAGTCGGGCGAGACTGCTAAAGTGAGAATTTTGGAAGCACACCTTTCAGCAGTATTTAAGGGGGAGCTCCCGTTGGAGGAGGCTCAAGCCGGTACATGGGGGAGGCACATCTGCTTAGGTTAAAGCAGGAGGATCAAGAAGAACTTGAAGCACCAATTACACCTGGGGAAGTGGAGTGGGCTATAAAATCATTAAAGAATAAAGCCCCGGACCCAGAAAGCTTTTCAGCCCCCTTCTATAAAAAATACAGTAGCATCTTGGTTCCCCTGTTGGGAGGGTTGTTTAACTCTTTCCTGCTCTCTGGGAGAGTCACCCCGTCCATGGGCGCTTCAGCGATGGTCCTTCTGCCTAAGCCGGGTAAGGACCCGACTCTGTGTGATTTGTACAGGCCCATCACACTTACCAATGTGGACTCGAAAATATTCTCCAAACTCTTGGCCCGCAGGATGATGGGTGTTCTGCACGGGCTCATAGATGGGAGCCAGGCGGGATTTATCTTGGGTCGAGGGGCACAGGACAATGTGAGGCGGTCTCTAGGGCTGTTAGCTAGGGGTGTGATCGGGCCTAGACTTGGACATAATAGCTGTGGACGCCCATATACTGAGTGATGGGTCTGTCTCCCTGGCAGTAGTGCTGGGGGAGCTGGATGAGTTTGGTCGAGTTTCCATGTTCAGGGTGAATACAGCAAATCACATGGTCTGTATGTGTCCCTTGGGCCCTGAGACAGGGAAACTATAGTCACACTCTCTGCCATACAGTGGTTTCGAGATTCTATCCCATATCTGGGGGTCCGCATTCCAAGCATGCCCTCAGAGGTGTATTGAGCCAACTTTCCTCAACTGTTTGGGGAGCTGACCGAAGATTTAGGGAGATGGGGAAAACAGGAGATCTCTTGGTTTGCCTGCATTGCGGCGGTCAAAATGAACTTGATACAATGCTTGCTTTACGTGAGCTCTGCACTGGAGGTGAGGGTCCCGGACTGAGACTTCCGCACTCTGAAGGGGAAGATTATAGGCTTCATTTGAGGGAATGAAAGGGCTTAGATATCCAAGAGGGTATTCCTGAAACTGGCAGGGGTTGGGGGATTGGAGGTCTCAGACGTGTTCCGTCACAATTTAATGGCTCAGATATCACATGCCTTTACATGGAGTGGACAGGCCTCGCCCCCAAAATGGAAACTCATTGAACCTCCCCAGTCACCGATTGAACTGGCGGGGCTGCCTTATGTGGAGGAGAGGTTTCTGGAACAGAAGGGGGGCGCCTCCTTGCTGGCGAAGACCAAGTGTACTCTCTATTACATTGGGAGGGCGCTTCGTAGATGGGGAATAGGGAGAGGGCTGGGACCCATGACACCAGTGTGGAATAATCCGGGTTTCTGCCCGGGGTGCAGCAAGGGGGAGAAAACTTGAGATTCAGAAAACTTGAGATACACCCAACCGAGGCACTGGGCTTCTCACTCACACACAAGGCAAGGGGCGACGAGGGCCGTCTATGCTTTAGAGCTGGCATTACAGGATGGCACGGTGAGGGGGAAGATATCTAATCTATATAATCTTCTGGACATGGGTGACCCTGTGATGCGCCTTTCATATATGTCCAAATGGGAAGAGGATCTGGGGGGCCCCATAGAAGATGAGGAGTGGCTGCGAATATGGGGACGGATGCTTAAGTCCTCCGGGTGTGTCACGGACAGGGAATGCTCCTACAAATTTTGCTACAGGTGGTACCTTACCCCTGGGAGGCTACACCACATGGACGGAAGTTACTCGGTCACCTGCTGGTGGGGCTGTGGGGCGGTGGACACTTTGTTTCATATGGTGTGGGCGTGCCCTAAAGTGAGTCTATACTGGAAGGAAGTGCTGGTGAAGATAAAGGACATCACGGGGTTGGACCTTTCCGCTGACCCACAAGTGGTGATCCTGGGGGCTATGGGAGGTGGGCGGGGGGATGTTCTTGCTAACCGGCTCACTGGCCACCTTGATTGGGCATCTTCTATTAGAAGCAAAATGTTTCATAGCATGGACCTGGAAGACGACGGAGGGGCCGATGGCACAGATGTGGTGGGTTAGGATCTGGGACATATTGGTGGCAGACAAAATCACAGTTCTGTGTCTGGGTCGATATGCAAGGTATGTCTCTGTATGGTCCCCGTTCATTGACTTTGCGGAAAAATACCCTGCTATGGTAGTCAAACCGCCTATGCTGCAACAGTTCTCTCTGCTCTGAGCCGAACTGTGTGGTGCCCTATCCCTACCTGGGCCAAGTGGTGATTCAACGAGCCCCGGGTAATCCAGTGGTTATACTGCACTGTACTTAAAGCTAAAATTGTCTCTGTACTCATGATATGTTAATTCAAATAAAAGTTATTTGAAAAAATAAATGCCTCTGGCTTCGATTTACTACACAAGATTCTCACAATACATTTGCTTTGGGACAACTCCACCCACAGAAAGATGATATAAGAACGGGTCAAAACTATCCTCTATGTAGAGGCAGTGCACTCACATTATTTAGGGAACTAACTGCAGTCCTCTATAAAAAGGCTACAAGAATGTATTCGAAACAACAAGAAAAAAAAGCTTAAAGCTTTGAGACAGAGAGCGGGAAACACTGCAACATCACATGACAAAGTGGGAAAAGGCAAAAGAGACATGCTGCAACAGCAGGACTGTGTTGCCAACCTCTCAGATTGTACCCCAACACAGGCAGAGAACCCAAGATGGTCCAGGGGCCTCACATTCTACCCTTCTAAATCCATCGATAAAAATGGAGCTGTGCAGCAATCTTGAAGCCTTATTCAGATGACTCAGATTGAAGAACTTCTCTCTTGGTGCACCCGACGACACCCAGGAAAGCAATGGCATTGTCAACAACTGGGACGCAAACAAAGATAGACAGCAAAACTCCAACTGGACTCCAGACATTGGGCTCAAGCGATACAATGACATTGTCAAACATAGAGCAACATCTGCCGTACAGGACAAATGTATTAAACACTCGTATAACCTGACACCTACACAAAGGAGTGCTTTGATTTCTCTGAACAGAAACTAGAGTATTACAGTCAAACTGGCAGACAAAGGAAGAGCAAATGTCATAACACCAGTGGCACTGTGCGTGACACACACTGGCAACTTTCTGACAAGATACTACAAAAACCTGCAGGACAACCCAGCAAACAATATAAAAGAGAACTGAACAATGTCAATATCAAAGAAACTTCCAAATTACATCTAGAACCACATACAGGACCAAGTACCAGAAAACCCAAAACCTACATGCTCCACACGATACACAAAGAACACCACCCTGAAATCCTATCATCTCTAGATCAGTCACGTGGACTGAGAACCTGTCTGCCTGGGTGGAGAGCATCTGGAAGCCACTTGCAAGAGCGAGGCTCAGCAACATCCTGGGCACCACTCATCTGTTCAGCGACCTGGATGATATAGGCACCCTCCCAAGCATCACAATACTAGCAACCATGGATGTACAGTCACTCTACACAAACATTCCATACCACAAGGGCATTGCAGCATGTAGGAATTCTCTTGGCAATAATATAGCTTTAGGAACCCCTTCCATGGGCTACACCGGGGGGTAATGGCCCGGCAGCCCAACTTAAAGACCCGATCGAAACAAGGGCGTTAAACAAGGGCACTGGGACATTAACCCCTGCTATAGCCTGTGCAATGGGTTACTAACGCTATTAGCACACCGGGTTACCAAAGCGGAAACTTGGGGTGTTAACAAAAAACACATTTTCGTTTAAAGAACTGGACGTGCGCAGCGTCCCATTCATTGAATGAAAATACTGTGCAAAGATGGCCGCCATGGTTGGGGAAGGTGGGGCTCCATACAGAGATGCTCTTTCCTTTCCGTGGCTGCCAAACTGAGCAAGGAGAGAAGCTGTAGGAGCTGTGGCTGCAACATATAATTGGGGTCGGGGGGTGGCGATCAAAATGACTGCAACAGTGGTGGGGAAGATGGTGGGCTGGGGCGCCGGCGTTAAGGTGGCTTAGAACATGGGCTAGATCGGGAGTTTCAGCCCATGTTTCTAGCCTCCTGATTGGCCGGCTCACACCCACAGGGTGCTAATAACACACTTGCTGATACTACAACCAAGTGCATAAACTTCATCTAGGCTCTCATCTATTTTAAATTCTGTACTGATTCTTATCTCTAAACGATTGGGAAGGTCATAGGTATTTATATGGCACCTCAGTAGGCAAAAGTATTCATAGTACGATACAAGATTTCTATGTCACCAGTGACCGCAGACATTTCAGATATCTGTGCTACATAGACTATATCCCCCGGCTATGGACTGATCAGGAACAGGACCTCCTACGTTTCCACAGAAGCTTAAATGAATTGCATGCAAGAGCCAACCTTAAACTCTCCTACTCACCTGAAAAAGTACATTTGCTCGACACCAACATAACAATAACAGATGAACAGCTATAAAGCACAGTATATCCAAATAAATGGAAATGTTCAACTTTTAATCCCCTCCTAAAAAACCTACCCTGGATCATAACGATTATGGCAACTTCAGACCTGTCTCAACACTCCCTTTCCTTTCTAAACATTTGGAAAGAGGGGTAGTTTTACAAATACAAGAATTTGTGTAAAATGTCAAGTTACTACACCCAGTTCAACATGGTTTCAGACCCTGCCACAGCACAAAAATTATTACCATAGCAACCGTTGACCATCTTAGACAAAACATAGATCCGAAACGGTTGGACGCACTGGATTTCTTGGCCGCCTTTAATAGTGTGAATCATCACATTTTACTAATCAGATCAGAAGAGTATGGTATCGAAGGCATGGTAATTAAGTGACAGCAATCATTTCTTAAAGACAGATCACGGAAAGTCTGCTTGGGCTCTTTTTCTTCACAATCTTATTCTGTGGGCCGATGTGTACCACAGGGCTCAAACTTATCCCAAATCCTTTTTAATCTTTAGTTGCGCCCTTTAATGGACTTAATTCTTAGCTACGGCTTAGTTATTTACAACTATGCCGGCGATACGCAGATCGTGCTAGATCTGGATTTAGCCAATTAAGCATGGTCTGACACAGTGAAAGACTGTCTCTCCACAATAAAAATATGGACAGATGCCAACATGTTAAGAATCAACCCAGAGAAAACAGAAATCTTAACAGTTCATCTAAATCCACTACTCTGGAACTCCCCTTTCTGGCCTAGCAGCTTTGGTCAATGTCCTTAGCACAGCTTTGGTCAATGTCATGAGCATAAACACAAAGTCCAAAATATAGGTACAATTTTTGACAAAGAACTAACCTTAAAGAAGCAACTTGCACTCCAGCAAATGCAGCACCTCTCAATGGGTAAGATTTCTCCTTCGATCCTCTGCACCTCTGGAGCCCTCGTTTTTGCTTTAGAAGACCTGCTGCAGCTTTACAAAGAACTCCAGCAAATGCAGCACTTCTCAATGGGTAAGCGCTCCATTTTTGGTGTGTTTTGCGCCTGATCCGGCGCACTCAGCATTTTGTGCTTTAAATTGGAAAAATACCTTGCTGGCAAAGCACTAACTACCTGGAGAGCCCTCGCCTGGCTCATTTCTTCGAAACACCCTGGTTTCCACTCTATTTTTGCCTCTCCCTCATTGGGGCTCATTGTTTCTTTCCTGCCTCCAAGATGGCTGCTCATTTTCCCTTTTCCTAAGCTCCACTGGGCCTGCACTGGTCTCCCCCTCCCATTGGTTGCAGAGGTCGCCATAGACCAATAGCAGCAACTGGGAGGCGGGAGCCGGCCCAGTACACCAAGGCCCACACAAAGGCTCTTGTCAGCTTCCCTGTCTGCTTTACAGGCTGCAACATGATATCTCTGCCACAGCAAAACCCTCCCTGAGGCTGCTACCCCTGGACTATTGGACTACCATGACTCTTACAACACATTCTGCCGTGGTTAGTCCCTCCTTTCTGACTTCCTTTGTACTACCTACTCTGCTGGTACTCTTTCAGCTCTCCTTGTTATGTTCTCAAATTGTAGTTGTGTCTGTACACACCCTTACCATCTGACTCCCTCTTGTCTCCTTAACTACAGGATCTTCATCTATCCTTAACGTCAAACTTGGGTGTAGATTGCATTTAACTTGAAAGTCAAACTTGGGTGTAATTCTGCATTTAACTTGAAAGTCAAACTTGGGTGTATTTTGCATTTAACTTGAAAGTCAAACTTGGGTGTATTCTTCATCTAACTTGAAAGTCAAACTTGGGTGTAATTCTGCATGTAACTTGAAAGTCAAACTTGGGTGTATTTTGCATTTAACTTGAAAGTCAAACTTGGGTGTAATTCTGCATTTAACTTGAAAGTCAAACGTGGGTGTAATTCTGCATTTAACTTGAAAGTCAAACTTGGGTGTATTTTGCATTTAACTTGAAAGTCAAACTTGGGTGTATTCTGCATTTAACTTGAAAGTCAAACTTGGGTGTATTTTGCATTTAACTTGAAAGTCAAACTTGGGTGTATTTAGCATTTAACTTGAAAGTCGAACTTGGGTGTAATTCTGCATTTATCTTGAAAGTCAAACTTGGGTGTATTCTGCATTTAACTTGAAAGTCAAACTTGGGTTTATTTTGCATTTAACTTGAAAGTCAAACTTGGGTGTAATTCTGCATTTAACTTGAAAGTCAAACTTGGGTGTATTTTGCATTTAACTTGAAAGTCAAGCTTCGGTGTAATTCTGCATTTAACTTGAAAGTCAAACTTGGGTGTATTTTGCATTTAACTTGAAAGTCAAACTTGGGTGATTTCTGTATTTAACTTGAAAGTCAAACTTGGGTGTATTTTGCATTTAACTTGAAAGTCAAACTTGGGCGTATTTTGCATTTGACTTGAAAGTCAAACTTGGGTGTAATTCTGCATTTAACTTGAAAGTCAAACTTGGGTGTAATTCTGCATTTAACTTGAAAGTCAAACTTGGGTGTATTTTGCATTTAACTTGAAAGTCAAGCTTCTGTGTAATTCTGCATTTAACTTGAAAGTCAAACTTGGGTGTATTTTGCATTTAACTTGAAAGTCAAACTTGGGTGATTTCTGCATTTAACTTGAAAGTCAAACTTGGGTGTATTTTGTATTTAACTTGAAAGTCAAACTTGGGCGTATTTTGCATTTAACTTGAAAGTCAAACTTGGGTGTAATTCTGCATTTAACTTGAAAGTCAAACTTGGGTGTAAGTCTGCATTTAACTTGAAAGTCAAACTTGGGTGTAATTCTGCATTTAACTTTGCCCATTGATTGTAATCCTGCTAGCCCAGTGACTGTTCCATACCGCTGCACCTGCTTTATCCTCCACCTGCCTCCTCTCTTCATACTGGCGCTGTCTGTTTCTCCCATCTTTTCCAACTGCTTCTCTATCAAATATCCTTCCCTTCTCACTAAGTCTGGAAAGAAGTTTAAAAAGGATATCTTGGCCTCCAACCCTGGTCTCCCTATTGCTGATACCTATACCAGCGCCTCTTCCAGACAGACCCTCACCGACATCCTCTTTGTTGTTCCTTCGCCTGATCTATGGACCCCCCATATGATCTCTGTGCTCTGTCCTGTCTCCTCCTCTCCCATAAATGGTGGCACTCGCTGGGAAATCCTCATGGCTTCTTTTGACTCCTCCAGAGTCATCCTTAACGTCTACCTAAATGGCACTGTCATGGTCCAAGGTCCCCAGGCAAATCTCCTCCTCTTCGATAGGCGTTTCTCTCGCCTCATCAACTTCTTTTCTTCTCCGGCTGTCCCCTCCTCTCATTCCTTGGCTACCTTGCCCACTCTTTCCTCCTCTGCCCAAATTTGTAAGGAGCTGGCCAACCCTGCTGCAGTCTCTACCCCTCCCCTTGCCTCTCAGGCTCTTTGCAATGCCCTGGCCTCACACTTGATCTCAAAAACCCAGGACATCCTGTCCACACTCTCCTCCACCCCCTCTCCTCTCCCCTCTCCGTCGGTACTCACTGACCCTCCTCCAGCCACCCCCCCCTCCTTCTCTTCCTTTCCTCTCTTCTCCCCTGATGAGGTCGCTAGACAAGTCCGATCTATGAAAGCCTCGTCAAAACAGGTTCATCCCTGTTCCTCTAAAACTCTCAAGGACCACATTGATACCCTTGCTCCGGCCCTTGCCGACTTCTGCAACCACTCCTTTGCCTTAGGATCCTTCCCCTACCCTCTTAAGCACTCCCTTGTGCATCCTCTCCTCAAGAAACCCACAGCGGATCCCTCTTGTCCGGCCAACTATCGCCCAATTTCCATTACCCTCTTCTTAGGCAAACTCCTTGAAAAGCTGGCCATCTCTCAGCTAAACCTTCATTCTGATTCTGTTGGCTGTCGCCATGACCATCAGTCTGGCTTCAGATCTGGCAGAAGCACGGAAACTGCTCTCCTGAACATCCGTGAAGATCTGCTTTCCAACCTTGACTCTAGCATTCCCTCTGTTCTCATCCTACTTGATCTCTCCTCTGCCTTCGACATGGTCAACCATACCATCCTGCTCAACTGTCTCTGGGATAACTTGGGCATCACCGATCAGGCTCTGGCCTGGCTGACCTCTTTCCTCTCTGATCGACCCTCCCAGGTCCAACTTGGGTCCTTCCTATCATCTATCTTCCTCTCCACCTGTGGTGTTCCCCAGGGGTCTAACCTCTCACCCTGGCTTTTCAACCAATACTTGGCAACTCTCGCCCGCTGTATTGCCATTTTCTGCTCAAACTTCCAGTGCTACGCAGACGACACTCAACTCATTTTCAGGCTGCCCTCGGCCACCTCCTCCACCTCTCTCATCACTGATTTCCTAACTGCCATCCAAGATTGGTGTGCCGCCAACGATCTCTGTCTGAATGCCAGCAAGACTGAGATCCTCCTCATCGGCACACCATCACATTCCTTTCCCCTCACTCTCTGGCCGGCCTCCCTTGGTCCTCCTCCTATCCCCACCTGCTAGGCCAAGAACCTTGGTGTCACCTTTGATTCCACTCTCCTTCTCTGCCCACATCGTTGATGTATCAAAAAAGTCAAACCTCCTACTGCACCTCCTCAGAGGTATTCTTCCTTTCCTCTCATTCCCCCAGAAGCTCATTGTCTCCCAAGCTCTGGTTCTCTCTAAGCTGGACTATTGCAACAGCCTCTTTCTTAATCTACCTTCCGCCCTTTACAACTTATCCAGAACAGGACTGCGAGACTTGTCCTTGGCCTCAAGCCCTGGGATCGTATCTCTCCAGCTCTGAAATCTCTCCATTGGCTCCCAGTGGATGCAAGGATTAAATTCAAAACCCTCTGCATTGTCCACAAGGCTTTCTGGGGCCTGGGTCCAACATACCTTCAGCTATCCCTCCGCAAATACCTCCCATCTCGAGCACTCCGCTCCTCTACCTCTAACTCCCTCAGGGTCAGTCGTTTCTCAAAGAAACTAGCTGGGGGGTAGATCTCTGTCTTCGGGTGGGGCCTCCCTCTGGAACAGCCTCCCTGCCACTCTAAAACTTGAGGAGAACCATCTCTGGTTCCGGAAGCACCTCAAAACCTTCCTCTTTGCTTCTGCCTTCTCCTCCCCTCTCCCCTGTTGATTCTACTCTCCCTCGGCACCATGCACCTGGCCACCCTCTGTCCTCTGGGCCCAGGTACCTGCTCATCTTGCCACCCTCACGCATTGCCTCCGGGCCACCCCTTGCACTGTGGTCTGTATCTGTACCCATACAGCCCTCCCCTTTTCGTCCTGCACTTTCAGACCGACACGGCCTGCTGCCATAAACCCAGCACTTGCCACTTGCTGTCTGCACTCCCATTGTTTGTTGCCTTTTTATTATTATTTTCCTTCTCGCTCCACACTCTCCTTTTGTTCCCCCTTCCATGCACTTCTCCCCCTTCTCCCTCTACCCTGCACTTGCACGTTCTCAATGTCACTGGGCCTAGTAAGATCGTTGTTTTTGTTCTCCCCTGTTCCCTTTCCCTGCCTGGTCGCGCTCTGAAACACTTGTGTATGAGCGCGATAGAAATGAAATATCAATCAATCAATCAAAGTAGGTACAGTTACAAAAACAAGCTCCTTCTTTGTTAGGAAAATGTAGCATTTGCTCCCATGCTTAAGTTTAGCGCAGTAATGGAAGCATTTGTCTCTTGTAGACTTGGCTATAATAATATAACCCATCTCAGACTGCAGAACAATACGATAACCAGATTACAGAGGGTACAGAATACGGCAACCAGAACCTTACTGAAACTTAAGAGGCACAATCACACTCCACCTGCATTACATGCTCTGCATTGGCTCCGAATAAAAAAGCGAATTGTCAAGAAACTATGTATTGTGTTTAAAAGCCTGAACACACTCATTCGTTAACTAGATTCAGTTGGTGCACTCCTAAGTGTAGCCTGAGATCTGCAAATGTACTATAAGTAAATATTCCTCCATGCAATAAAGAAAACAATATGGATATTTCTTCTGTATCACTACATATTATCCCCACCAAAAATATCACCGTTTATATAGTCGTCTGCAACGGCCATAGGTGATATTTTTGGGGGGATCATTTTGGGGGTTTTTGGGAGCGGAGCTTTCAGGGGTGTCCCCCGCTCCTTTAAAAATAATGCGGGGTGTCCCCTGCTGGTTCCGTATCTTAATATTGCCACAAAAATATGGTGATATATTTGTATGGCAATATTTTTGCGGGGATATTAACACATGGAACCGTTTCTTCTCGGATCAATCCGCCAAACTATGAAACTCGATCCCCCTATGGCCCTGATTCATGGATTATTTGCGCCAAAAAAAAGGGGTTTGTAGTCATTCTGCCCGCAAATCCCTGTTTATTAATTGGGGATTTGCGGGCAGAATGGCGGACAAATCCCATTTTTTTTGGCGCAAATAATCCATGAATCAGGGTGTATGTCTTAGGAAAGAGACAAGCCCATTGCCCTTCCGTAAAAAGCTTAAAACCTACCTAGCTGGCCTTCCTTAATGGATTATTCTCTATGTCTTCGATTGCTTCACTGCCCATTTTTTGACAGCACCAAGACACCTGTGGGTGACCGTCGCATTCAACTAACGGACCAAGTTAGCTATTTGAAGAGTGACAGCTTCAATCAGTGCACACAAAGCATACTACATTATGGGACCAAGCATCAAGAAATAACCAAATATGTTCAGAAACAAGGGACAAGGTTAAAAACTTTCAAGCCTTGACATAAAGATGCATAAAACATGGATACCACCACAGATTAGTGAACAGCTAGATTCACAGGGAAACACATCAACCCTGGAGCCACCTTTAAGAATACAGAGCAAAAGGGGACCAAACCCAATTGCCACTGGTAGTCACATACAATCCCTCCACACAATTCGTAAGGAACTACAACCCATTCTGCAACAAGATATACATCTGAGAGACGTTTTCCCTGAGATGCCCCTCTTGCTTTCAGACAACCAGCCAATCCGAAGAAAATAACTGTAAGAAGCAAATTGAACAGATTATGGAACCGTGCCTTGCAGAAACAAACAATGCCTAACTTATCCACATATTCATATTTTGTTTACAATCAAGATACTCCACAGAGTTATTAAACAAAATTATGGGGAATTTTACCTGCGCATCCAACAACATTGTATACTTGATTATGTGCACGAAATGCCATGGACTCGGCTACTATGTAGGGAAAATTGGTCAAAAACTTCATAAACGCTTGCAGCTTCACAATCAAAAAGTTAAGCAAAGGAGCCCAGTTGGTGAGCATTTTTTGGAAGCAACTCATACCCTTCATGATCTTAAAATTGCTTTACTTTCAGGAGCAGACAACGCGGTTTTATGAGTCACTGTCCCAACTGTCAGAGCCTCACTCTTTCCACCTATAGAGAGACGCAGACATTGAGGCCTGACAATTTCCATCAATATTTTCAGAGCCATTCACTGGCACCTGACTTGCACTGCACCCGCCACACTAGCCTCATATTTGTATTTTTGTATTTTATTTATTTGTATAGCGCAAACCAGGCCCGAAGGCTACCGGGCGATGGCTCGTTGCCAGACTCACTCCAGTTCAGCCTCATCAACCCTCCAAAAAACCCAAACCCACAAGCTCCCCAGAGGCCTACTAAGGCCTCTGTCTCATGTCAGATACCACCCTTTCCTAATTCTGATGAAACACAATCTTGATATAGTATTTGACACAAACCTACCACACTGGGCACAACGAGGCAAAGGCTGAACAAATGACTGGTTGCGTCTCCTCCGCTCCTGCTTTCTAGAGGCACAAGCTGATATGCGAATCATTGTGACACCACAGAGCCTGCAAAGGGACCGGTGTGACAAACCAATCTTAAAGTGGACTGCACCATGACTGACAATATCCCCTCTACTTCTTTCCCGAGAGGGCGGGATATGTATGTTTTTTTCATTTATTTTGTTTGCCTTCTCTTTAGTTCCAATTACCCATGCACCACTTTTCACAGTATCATTAAAATATTCCCTGTATACCACTACAATTCTTGCCAAGACACCCCAAATATAAACACTCACTCCACACCACTAAACCTCCACCTTAACACTCACTTCAACTATGGGATGCTGTATTTGTAGTTACAGATAAATTAGATTTGCAGTAGTTTCAAGTGATTGTTTATACTTGGAGTTTAATGGTTACATCTGTAGTGTTAAACAGTGACTGTGTGTACCTTAACATGATTATTTCCACTCTTTGTAGACTTACTTTTGTTATTTTTTTTTGTTTGTTTTTATTGTGTAGGGTACACACATAAACCTTTACAATCATAATGAAAAAGAAGAAATACACAATAAACACACAAAAAAATCTTGACGACAACACAAGATCAAAAAAACCAAAGTTCATCTAGGACAAGAAAAGATTTTACGCATAAAATACCTTCTCACACACAAATTCACATGAGATTATAATCAATAATAAAAAGGTTCTGATATCAGCAATGTTAACATTTAAAAAAATATAGCCGCATCACTTCCTTTTTCCTTAAAACATGGGTCCCAATTTTAAACAGCTCAGATATCCAATAACAGCAACCCCCACCGAGTTGGGGTCTACTCCAAGACATCTTTTGCAATGTAAATCCCCATTAACACAAGATAGGAACAAGTTTTTTAAAATAGATAATACGAAGCGCTAAAAGTGCAGTGCAATCAATCAACACATTTCTTAAAGGTTCAATTACAGTTTTATCATTTTAAAAAAACAGTAGATATCAACCCCATTTATAAGTTTACGCCTAAAATGTATTTCCTTAGTTAGTAACAAGTTCCATCTAAATCGAAGAAAGGTTTCACGAAACTAACGATTTGGGAAAATGTTCAGGAAGGGTGCCACTATCCCCTGAGTTTTGTGCTGTACTTTGTTCTCTAAAATGTACTGTCAAATTCAAGCATTATTTTGTCGGCAGAATGAATATGCATATGTGTAGAAGATGTACATTTTGTACCTGTATGTTACTATACATATAAAAACTCCTCACATCAAAGTCAGGACTGATATGTTTCCATATGTATAGAAGATGCATAGGAGATGTAAACTGCATACATTTAGGAAATGTAAAACTCCTATATACCTTTTATAGGCATTGAAAACTCACATAAAAGTTAGACCTAACTTTAATGTGACCTTTTATATGTTTTGGGGGCATATAAGACATGAACAAAATAAAGGTAAATTTGACATGTGCCACATGCTCTTACGTGTGAGCTCTTATGACAAATGTTCTTGGATCACATATTCTTACATTACATGCTCCTACACTCTACATGCTTACAACAAATGCTCTTATGGCACAACCTCTCACTCCACACGCCCTTGCTCAACACACTCTCACACCATGTGCTTGGTTGCCCCACGCTGTTTATGCCACACTCTTGCACCACACGCTCTTAAGCCACACAATCGTAACCCACTACATCGTACGCGTACACTCACATGTACCTTACACTCTTACGCCATGTACATTTATGTCACACTCTTACACCATACACTCATACAACATACACTCACACAACATACATTGGTATACCATATCCATATCCCCCATACACCTGACACTCATACGCCAGACACTCTGCCACATGTTATCATACCAATCACTCATGCATCACTGATATGGCATAAACTCACATTCCAGACACCATAGTAATATGCAATTTACTCATAAAACATACACTTCTATACCAGACAATCATGCAGCATACACTCACATGTCATAAACCCATATGCCATAGACTCATACGCCATGGACACATACACCATACACTCACATGCCATATACTCGTACACCATACACACACACACACAACACACGAACTCACACCCCACCCACTCATAAGCTATATGCCCCTACACCCATATGCCATAAACCCAACAATTATACATCACACACTCATATGCCAGACACTCACATATTAGACACTCATGCACCATTTATGTACTCATATGTCATACACCATTCGTTATACAGTCCAGCGCCATACATTGATATGCCACTCATACTTGTATGACATACACCATATGTCATACAACCTTATGCCACACAATATGTCATAAACCCACATCCAACACACACACATAAGAAAAACACATAGGCAAAACACTCACATGGCATGTGACATACACTCATATGACTTTTGTATTGAGTGCCACAACATACACTCATACACAGTATGTCTTACTCCCCACCAAAAGGCTCCGAAATAAAATGCAAAACATGATTTTAAAGAAAAGTGTTAAGGTTACTCTAACACAAAGAAAGGTCTACACACAGTAGAAGTAACAATGTTAATGCATAAACACTCACTATATAACACTGCAAATCCAACCTTAAAACTCAAATACAGCAAAGCGCCTGTCTCCTCTGTGGATGAATTGAGATGTGGGTACCACCAGCAGCTTTTTTGAGCAGAAGAATTGAGATCGTCACAGATGACAAGGATTAATTTTGACGGCTAATATGCAGGGTCCAGGCAATGAATACACTTAAAAAGAACACAGAGGGCCTTAAAAATATCTGCAGGCGCCACCTGCAATATTGTACCCAGTTCTGGAGGCCACACGTGGAGTACAGAGACCGTTTCTGGAAGTCTCATCTGGAGAGTTGTGTCCAACCCTATGCTATAGACAAATCTAGAAAATGGCGTCCAGTACTGGGAGCTTCATCTGCAGGAGGATGAATACGACAGCTGTTTCACAATCTCGCCTTTTCTACTGGCCGCACCTCTGTTACAAAAGGTAAACTCTCTGGAGGCAGCAGGCACGTTCTTCAAGCTTCTTTATTCCGTTACGTCTTAGATCAGATGCCATCAGGTACATTGGCTCCACAGGAGTTACAAGGAAGCACAGAGAGCCCACTGGCTTCCACTACCCAGGCTAAATACTTCCCAGTGCCTGGGTTGGAACACTCAGTCATCCACCAGCATTCCAGACACTCACAGAACATTCCACTCATGATATCACTCCAACCATGCATTCAGGTGGCGGTGACCAAACAGGAAAACCAGTCATAACAACCTCTGCTTCTGAACGTCAACATTTCTCTTGCTCTTGCCATGGACTTGTCAAATTGATTTTAACCTCTTTTTGGTCACTTTATGGGATAGACCTAATGTCCCTCGCTAGTTTGGGGGCCTTTCACACTACATAACTATCCTGCCCTCAACTGAGAATAATTACTTTTACTAATAATAATTTGTTACATACCGGTTTGCATGTTTATGTTCAATTAATATTATCCAGGGTAAAGTGATGCTCATTAAACAATTTGAAAGAAGAAAGACTGAGTTAGCATTGCCTTGATTTGAAATTACGACCTGCAGGTCACATAAACATTGCAGCTGTGAGCACTGAACCAACTGAGCTAACTTACCATCCATGTAGCATATTTGCCACCTTCCGAAAGCCTTTGTCATCTTATGCGATGAATTCCTTGTTTTTTTTAGCATCCTTGAAGGGCCTTTTGCAAATAGGTTTCCCTTGCGTACAGCACCAGTGTCTCTGAAATGTCTTCTAGGAATACATTGCGAAGAGGCGGAGCCTCCGGGCACCCAGTTAAAAAAATGTAGCAAACAAATGCTGTAGGGAATGCGGGTCCCTAGGCACGACAGGCCATATCCTTTGGCACTGCCCTAAACTCAGGCAGTACTGGAGGGGAGTCTGCCATCAGATAGAATCGATGGGCCACAGTCGCATTCACGCCCCAGGAGATGCTACTGGGGGTAGGAGCAGATGATTGGCACGAAGACTTCCTAACCCGTAGACTTGTGGAGCTACTCCTATTTACGGTGAGAAAAATACTAATTATCCGCTGGAAAGCCAAGACCCCTCCCTCACAATCTGACCGCACAGAACTACTAGCGAAAACATGCAGAATTGAACTGGCGGCTAAGGTCAAAAGACAAACCTCCAACCCCTCCAGAGTCGCTAGATTCAGCGACCGTATAGATCAGTACGCCTAAGGGGGCCACAGACGTCTACACGAATTGGGACGGGCAAGCACCATACGACCAAATACCAACAAAGGCAGGACATACTATCCACAGCGGGCATGGACAACCTGGCTGAGAGACCTAACGGCTATCCCTTGGCACAGGCTTGGCAGGCCCATCCAATACGATCCAATACGAAACACTTCGGAGGCAACTCACAGTTGGGGGTAGTGGGGAAAATGATATTATGTTGGGGGTTAAAAGTTAAAGGTTAGGAAAAGGAGAAAATGTCTCCGCATAAGGCGAAGCTAGCACAGTAAGAGAGAGCAGAAGACTAGACTTCAGCATTCAGAGCCTACTCAGAATATACGAACTCACCAATCCCACGGCAAGGCGGCGCAGGAAACATCACGCTGCAATAAGGCCCACAACCCCAAATGCTCTGCTTTTGCTGTACTTTGCTATCTTGTCGCTATATGTATCTATACGCTTCGTCTAACTACTTGCTGTTTACTGTCTACTGTAACAAGTACAATGAAATGCCAATAGAATTGTGTTTAAAAAAATAAATTAACAAAATAAATAAAAAAGGGCCCAACTCAAAGTGCACAAAACCCCTTTAAGGAATCAGGGGGCTTCCACCATTTTTGGGAACTCCAATCGAGGAGGAAGTACCACACCCGCTTGTGCATTCAGTGTGGGAAGTAGCCATTGTTCACATTTCAGCCAAAATGTTCTGTAATTGTTCTGCGTATCAGCGTTTTGACCATTCATATGGTCTGAAATATCAAACATCCATTGAGTCCCTACATAGCCATAGCACAAAAATCCAGTGAAATTATGTGCTTATTAATTTATCCATATGGCTTCCACCATCACTGTGGGGGGAGGACAGGGCCTTTTACAGCCTGCCAGCCTGAGCCTAGGTAGGTCAGAGCGAAGCTAGGGCCTCAACGAGGACTGTGGGCTGTTAGAGGCCATGTCTGGCCCACAGCGGGGGTGAAAGCCATTCGCACCCCAGGCTTTATCCAGGGTGTGAATGCTTCTTGGTTTTTCTCGGGGGATTGGCTGCGCAAGCGATGTCAATCTCCTGAAGAAAAAAATAACAAGATCGGCGCTGCAGTAGGGAAAAGGGACTAAGTCAACTTTCCATTTCTATGGTGGCTGGGAGTAGGAGGACCACTGGGACCGGAGCCGAAAGCACAAAGCTCCGGACCAGCAGGTAAGTGGGGAAGCTACCTGTTGCACCCCAAAGTTCGGGGAAAAAAACAGTGGCTGACAACAGCATGCAGAGGATGTGTTTTCTCACCCGTTGTTGTAGCCACGTAATTGGCTCAGACCCCTTCCGCAGGTGCAAATTGAAATTATCTAGCCCATACAAAGCGCTGTACAATGCTTTAAAAAACCCAGCAGAAATACTGATCAATTAATGATCATGACCATGCCAATGTTTAAACCTGGAGAACACAAACAGTAAAAGGATTATATTGATGCAGGAAAAGTTGAGATTTAAGTTTAGAATTACAGCTAGTGAAATAACAAGAACACGTCTGGTAGTAAATTTGACAGTTTAGGAGCTAGAAGAGAGAAGGAGAGGAATCTGACAATGACCACAGAGCGCTGGAGGAGACGAGAGGAGCCAAAGAGTAAACAGACATGGAGCACAGTGCACTGGAGGAGGCGAGAGGAGGCCAAGAGAAGACTGTCAAGGACCACAGTGCGCTGGAGGAGGTGAGAGGAGGCAGAGAGGAAACTGATAAGGACCACAGTGCGCTGGAGGAGGTGAGAGGAGGCAAAGTGAAAACTGACATGGATCACAGTGTGCTTGAGGAGTTGAGAAGAGTGTGCTGGAGGACGCAAGAGAAGGCCAAGAGGAAACTGACAAGGAACACAGTGTGGTGGAGTAGGCAGAGGAGGCAAAGAAGAAATGGACAAGGACAATAATTCACTGGAGGAGGCGAGAGGAGGAAAAGAGGAAACTGACAAGGACCACAGTGCGCTGGAAGAGGCAAGATTAGGCAAAGAGGAAACTGACAAGGACCACAGTGCACTGTGTTGGCTTAGGTATGCCTGAGGGACTGGGGGTCACACTATTGTCAAGAGAGGAATTATATTGTGCCTCCTATCGCAGTATATTGGCCTACGTCAAGCTGCTTATAAGTCGCTTGCGAAGAAATCCGTGTTGCAAGGTCCTGACCTTAAAATCAATGTAAGCCGTCAATTTAGGTCAACCTGCCTTTTTAGGTTCGCTTTGTAAAGTCACCCTGTGAGTTAAAATAGTGGACAATGTCATTCCGAAATACACCATGGCTATCTTGACCTCTGTATGTAGCTAATATGTAACTTGCCTGCAGGCCACTTGTTGAGCTCGTGAACTAAGACCTTGTCCTTCGTTGACCTGTGTATAAAGGATTACACGTGCAATGAAACTAATCCACGAGCATATGTTAAGAACAATGTATTCAAATACTGAACGTAGAACACTTGGTTAACTACATTGTATTAATGTTTGAGAAGACCTGCATGGGATGCATGGGAAATCCCAGAATACACAGTTGCCATATAGGCTTGTTGATATATGTATTAAAAGCAAACCAGTTACATGTGGATGTGCAAAACTCGGCATGAACCCTAGATCGGTGATGTATTAGCGGAATATTAACCCGAAGTAGGGCTGGACATCGTGCTCACGAAAAGTATAAAAGACCAATGCATTCTCATGTACAGCATCTCTCACTGAACACACTGAACCACGCTGGAGTTCGTTGTGTTGGCCTGAGGGCCGATAGCTATCTGATTTTGCTCTGTTCTTCGTAACTGGATCCAGTATAAAATAAAGTACTTTGTATGTTCATTTGTAACCCCTGTCCGGCGTATTTCCTTTTGGGGTACTCAGCCTCGATATTTTGATTTTGTTTTCACAGTTGGCACCCGAATAGGGACCCTCAAGATTGATGCCGGATTGTTGAAGGTTGATGCAGGCTATTGGACCGGGATCGGACGGTGTGACAAAAAGGGGCCCCACTGAATGAGACGCAACACCTCAGCAGCGCTGCACGACCCGATCCCTGGACGATTAGCTTGTGGTCCGAGACAGCTTCTTGACGAGGGTCCACTTATCGAGGCGGGCAGATTTGCCGAAATCACCATACACGAGGTAAGATTAGTTAGGTAAGATTCTTAGAAATCCGATCGGACCTCCTTAGGTTTGTTCAGGTGAGTCGTGACCCGACTCTTAATTCAACCCTGATAATTTGAATTTTTGGCGCATTGTATCTGCAGACACAATTATTGACCAGGTAACACCAATAATTTGATATGCCTGGGAAATTGTCTGCCTGCTTCAGGGCGTTGTTCCGCAGTGATAGACAATCTTTGGAATTTAGCCGTCCCGCACCACAAGAGGGGTCGCCGGCATGTACTATGCACTGTAAGCATGGCATTGGAAGTATAGTATTTAATGACATTTGGCACAGACAAACCAGACATGCCTCCGAACTTCAGTTGCCAATCAATGGTAGTTTTGAAATCCCTCGTATTTAGTATTTAGCGTCAATTCTATTAAAGAAGAAGGCTAGACCTGCAGCATTTGATGTTTTGCAGAATTGGAAAAAAGAAGCGTTGCAGCAACTTAAAAGTAGAGAAAAACATACGCGCCGTCATAAGACGAACACCGAAAAAACATTATTTTATGACCAAGATAAACATTCTGAATCGACTAGGAATATGGATAGGGCATTCTTACTTGGAATTCAGAAAATCTATCCTTCCAAAGACCTCCATGCTTCCGATGAATTCATAGACAAATTGTTAAATGAACGAAGGTCTGGTGCCTCTGCGCCACCTCCGTATGTTCCTCTTCCTGCTACTTTGCCTCTTCCTCCTGCTATTCCTGCTCTACCTGCTGTTGTTCCCGTTGTTCCTGCTCCTTCTAATGTTCCCCTTCCTCCAGCTCCTCTTCTTATCGCACCAGTTACAGTACCTCCATTGAATTTGCCTGCTCCCTCTCTTCCAAGTGGTCCTGAGCCGCTTGTAGTCGATCAAGGTGCAGGGCCGAAGGTTGTCACTCGCAATACTGTACCACCAGAGAAGAAACATGATTTGATTGCATGGGCTAAGCATTGTATGGAGAGGGATGATCAAGCTAATGTTTTTCTACACTCTGTAATATGGATAATTTTCCTGAGAAAAATGTTTTTATTGAAGATTTTGGGATTCGTTTATGTGTAATGTGGGGAAAATTAAATAATACAGATCTCTCGTAAGGGTTAAGGGATCTAAATACTTTAGAGTTTTCTAGAGACACTGTGGAGAAAGTAAATGAGCATGTCGAGAGGTTATTTGGGTATAGAAAGGAGTTAGAAAAGTTGCAGAATGAGGATGACGAGGGGGAAAGTATGTATCTGCAGAAACGGTTCCTTCATTGTCGTAAATCGATATCTGAGGAAGCACGAATGTGTACAAAGGACGCGCTTAGATGGATTTCAGATATGTTGATAACTCCAATTGAAGTATATGACACATATAGTCAGTATACACCAGAAATGCAGAGGAAGGTGATACAGGTAATGATAGAGTACCTACAGGATGATTGTGTAAAAAGAAAGATTAGTTGTCCCACAGAGTTATTGAGTATTTATAAGACAGCTTTTTCACTTGACACTTCTTCGACTGCTTTAGCGCTCAACTTAGCCCTGTTGCTTAGTAAGCATTCGGAGTTGCCTACTTTTCAGTTGCCTATGAGAGAGGTTCCTTCGACATTTGTCCCGAAGGTTGAGGTTGCGGTCAATGTTGCACAGGGTATAGTTGCTGTGAACATTCCCGCCCATTATGTATCACAGTTTGTTCACGTCCCGTTCTCAAGACAGGAAGTGAATACTATTAGGCAATCTATTCCTGATATTATGAAAAATCCGACAGGATTCTATAAAGAAATAGAGTCCGTCTTGCAGTCCTCAGTGTTCAACTTAGGAGATATTGATCTGTTATTTCCTGTACTCCTGTCTGTAGATTTGTGGAAACAAGTTAGAACTATAGACGACGTGCCAGGGTTGGGCGATACATGGGTGAATATAACTAGACTCAATGGAGAAAGGTCAGTTGGTGAAAGACCGCCTCTGAAAGCTCCCTACGTTGAAATGATGGTGGGAAATAGGAAACATCAGTTTTTGATAGATACTGGAGCACAGAAGTGTTCCATTGATCATTTGTGGGTTCCAAACATTCCACTGTCAGGGCAAACCAATGTTTCTGTAGGGTTTTCTGAATTGTGATGCTGGGGTTGAATCTGTTAAAAGAATTAAATGCAGTGATTTATTGTTCTTCTGAGGGAGTGCGCTTGACAATTTCACCACAGCAATTTTCGTCTCGCAATTCTTGACTAGACCTTTGCCGCCAGAATTCAATAATGTACCAGAGAGCTTATTGGCTGTTGATGACAATGATGTCAGTGTTTTACAGATTGAACCTGTTAAGATAGTTTTGAAACACGGAATTGAGCTGCCATGCATTCCCCAGTATAAGATTTCAGTTGAGGGCGATCGAGCTCTTAAATGCATTGTTTCCGATTTTGTGCATCACGGGGTGATTGAAGAAATTTCAGGAAGTTTGTGTCTGATTTTGCCCATGTAAAAAAAAGGCGATAATGCAATTCCATTCTGTTTCATAATTGATTTACGTGCCATTAATAAGGTCGTCTCTCAGCAATTTCCAATTGTGCCTGATGTGACAACGATATTAACCATGTATACAGCTACTTACTTTAGTGTTGTGGATCTAAAGAATGCTTTCTTTAGTAATCCTATACACAAGGATAGTAGATACTTGTTCGTGTTCACCTTAGGAGGACGCTCGTTCACATTTACTCGTGCACCTCAAGGGTACACAGAGAGACCTAGCATCTATAGTAGGGCTTTGAAAGAACAGCTTGATACCCTTGAATTGCCCTCTACTTGTACATTGCTTCAGTATGTTGATGACTTGCTTTTAGCTGCTGACTCTGAGAGCGCCTGTAAGGAGGGCACTGTGCTATTGCTTATCCATCTAGCTAAGAATGGTCACAAAGCTTTGCTTAAAAAGTTTCAATATTGTTGCCAGGAGGTCGCCTATTTAGGCTATCTCCTGTCAAAGAAGGGAAGAAGATTGACACCTGAAAGAATAAAACACATTTCTGGCATGTCTGTCCCAAATACACAGAAGGAAATTAGAGGCTCGATAAGTATGGCTTCTTACTGTAGGTTGTGGATCCCAACTTTTTCACTAGTGATCAAACCGATGTTGGCTTTGACAAAGAAGGGCATTTCTTCGCCATTGCTGTGGAACGCGGAACACCAGCAATCGTTTGACTTGCTTAAGACTGCATTATGCTCTGCACCAGTTTTGGGCACACCAAACTATGAAAAGGCCTTTGTGTTGTTTGTGCATGAATGTGATGGATGTGCTTTGGCTGTATTAACGCAGGAACATGGAGGGAAGAATAGGCTGTGCGGTTACTTTTCTTCTGCCCTTGATCCTGTAGCATGCGCTTTGCGAAGATGTTTGCGAGCTGTCGCTGCTGCTGCTGCATCTGTAAAACAGAGTGAGGGAATGGTCCTAGGCCATGATCTAACCCTGATGGTGCCTCACTCTGTAGATGTTCTATTGAACCGAACCCAAACGCAACATCTCACTTCTGCATGGTGACACGACATGAATTGATCTTGTTTGCTCCTCACATTCAAATTAAGAGGTGTTGTGTTCTTAATCCGGCTGAACTCCTACCTTTCCCGCAAGATACTACTTGCGGCGATGAAGAGTCACATGATTGTTTGTATACTACCGAAAAAGAAACAAAGGGTAGAATTGATTTGAAAGTCACTCCTTTGGATAATCCGCAAGGAGAGCTGTTCTCTGATGGCTCCTGCTTCAAACTTCCGGATGGTACATCCACAGCTGCTTATGCAATCACCACATTAAGCATGGTCATGGAAACCAAGCGAATCACGCATAACTCTGCGCAGGCCGCAGAGATTATAGCATTGACCCGAGCTTGTGAACTTTCCAAAGGGCTTGCAGTAAACATATATACCGATAGTCAGTATGCCTTTGGGGTGGTTCACAACTTTGGGAGACTTTGCTCAGAGAGAGGGTTCCTAACTTCACATGGCACTAAAATCCAACATGGCTCCCTAATAGTACTACTACTCTCAGCGCTTGCGCTCCCTACTCAGTTAGCTGTTTTGAAATGTGCAGCACATCGAAAGATTACAGATGACATAGGGAAAGGGAATGCTTTTGCTGATCAGAGAGCTAGACAAACTGCTACCGATCCCCTTACGGAGATGTATGTTTCAAGGGAGACTGTAAATGCTTATGCAATGGATGAGGGTGTTGGGTCTGTACGAGATATCCAAGCTAATGCCACGTTAGAAGAATCCAAGAGTTGGGCTGAAGGCTTGGTGAAACTTGATGATAACAGGTGTTGGGTGGACATAGTTGAAGGGAAATGGCTACTCCCTGACGCGTATATAATGATTATGGTCATCATGGCCCATGGTCCTACGCATGTATGTGCCCAGAAGATGACAAAGATCTTAGAAAAAGTTTTGGCAAATGACAAAATTTCAAATATTGCCCAGCGCTATGTCCAGGATTGTATGATTTGCCTACAACACAATGTGGGAAAGGGGACAGCAACTCCAAGGGGAAGTTTTGGGCCACCCTCTGTCCCCTTTGAAGTTATTCACTTTGACTTTATTGAAATGGAACGATGTAACAACAAAAAATATGTGCTGGTGGTCATCTGTGCTTTTAGTAAATGGGTCGAGGCTTTCCCCGTTAAAGATGCTGCAGCCATGACTACTGCGAAAACCATGTTAAAGGAGTACTTTCCACGGTTCGGGCTACCAAGAGTTTTCTGGTCGGACAATGGTTCACATTTTGTCACTGCTGTAATTCTGCAGATATGTGCGGCATTACAGATCGACAAACGGTTCCATTCGGCCAGTCACGCTCAGAGCGCCGGACTAGTGGAAAGACACAACGTTATCATCAAGAACAAGCTCGCTAAGACGTGTGCCGGCACTAAATTAAAATGGCCGGACGCCTTACCGATCGTGTTATTATCCATGCGTACAACCCCTCAAACTAAGACTGGCCTCTCTCCATTTGAGGTGGTAATGGGGAGACCTGCCAATATCTGGAACCTTCCTAAATGTAACTTGTTAAGAAATGTTGAAAATGTATTACTCTCAGATTATTGCAGCCAGTTGACTAAAAACCTGTATTTGATTTATCACCAGGTACGAGAGGCTTTACCTGTGGGATACGAGGGCCTGGGCCACAGTATACAGCCTGGAAGTTGGGTGCTCATCAAGGCATTTGAGCGCTCTTCCTGCCTTGCACCTCGCTGGGGTGGGCCGTTCCAGGTCCTGTTGGTCACCCAAACAGCGGTGCGGGTCTCTGGAAGAAAGAACTGGATCCACCGTACCATGTCAAGAAACTTCCTCACCCAGTGCCACACGTTACAGAAGAAACATAACCCCTTGTTAATGCTGCAACCAACGATCCCAAAGCAGTAAATAGCGCCAAGAGTGTGTCGGTGAATCTTTCTGAGCCCGTGATGCTTGGGGAAACAGCGATTTTGTCTCCACACTCTCCAAAACTTTTACATCCGGAAACTGCTGTTCCAAATTCGGCATCTTCACTTGTCTCTGATACGTTGCTTCCAACGGGAAGTGACGATACATTGTTTCCAGATCAATCAGTACCAGGAAAAGCAAGATACAATCTGCGTCCAAGAAAATAGACTTCTGGTACGGTTTTGCTGTGCATCTGATAGACCTAAGGCACGGTTCGGCTGTGCATTCGAAGAATGAAAGGATCATTGAGGGCTTGTTTTTGCCAAAATTTGAGAAAGGGGATTCTGTTGGCTAGGGCTGTGGAAGGACTAAGAAGTCGCGTGGCCGGGAAGTCGCCAGCAACGAACATTGGGGGTTTCCGTTTGAAGACTACAATGCCTGCCACTGCTACCGCTCGGATGGGACTTGTAAATGATGGGGTGACCAACCGGGACGCTGGACAATATGCCTGGGCCCGAAAATGTATTGCTGTGTCTTTATAATGATATTTGGGTTTTTAATAGTCACTGTCTTAGGATTGTGGTACCTTGAGGAAACGCATCCTTTAGAATCCTTGTTGTCAACAGAAAATGTACCTACTGTTCATACTGCCTTTGTACATTTGCATACTCTGTCCCCTAGGGACTCTCAGCATAGACAAAGGTACCACAATAATACTCTGCTACTTATCATGAATGCTAAGCATGCCATTTTTAATAAGTCTAACTGTTGGGTCTGCTCACATTTGCCGCAACACGGGGATAAGGGGCTAGGTTGTTATATTCATCCTTTACCTTTGACAACCGCTTGTTATGCTTCTCTTAGAGCACTGTTCTTTGGCCGTTGGAATGATAGCATCTCAGGGAACTTTGACGGCACTAATTTGAATAGTTTTGAGAAACGTGTTTTGACTCCCCTGGGATGCTGGCTTTTTGCAAACAGGAGTAAACCTAACGTTGCTTCTATTAGGCCTTCTGACAGACTGTCTCGTCCTTTTCAATCTTTGATTTCCTTTAAAATGGCTCCGTTAGGCAATAAGGATGCCATGCCTCCTTCTTACACTCTTAATCATAGCCCCCATTCAGTTTCTTTTTGCATACAGAGGAATGGAACTCAGTCAATGGGAGATTTTCTAGGTTGTGCCAACATTGCAAATTTGACTGGGGAAAACAGACCTTTGTATGTAGACGAACCTGTCTACTTCGTCTGCGGTAATGTAGCATTCCCATGGTTGCCCAGGGATTGGCAGGGAACCTGTTATTTAGGGATCCTGTTACCTAGGGTGTTTATAGCTAGTACAAAAGAAGTTTCAAAGGCTCGTCCAAGGCGGGACGAGAATGGTGACACTATAGCACAAATCTTGGCAGATATAGCAAAATCAGTTGTGCCATTTTGGGGGCAGATAGCGAATTCCGAAGATATCAGAAGACTAGCGAGAGTACTCGAGAGAACCATCAACCGGACCACGGACATACTCTATAATATGACATTAGAACAGAAGGTGATAAGACTAGTAGCACTTCAAAACCGGATGGCATTAGATGTCATTCTGGCTGAACGTGGTGGAGTGTGTAAATTAGTAGGATCCGCTTGCTGTGTTTTTGTGCCACATTCCTCCCCATCCATCTTCAAGGCAATACAGAATCTGCACGTCCTTAGTTCAGAGGTGCATGTTCCCGAGGGAAACCGGGATCTTAGCGCTTGGTTCTGGGACTTCTTGCAATCTTGGGATTGGAAAGTACTTTCGGTATTGCTGATTATTTTGGGAATCCTGTTGTTTCTATGTTGCTGTATTCAGTGTCTACCTAGTATATGTTCGATGCTAAGGGGATGTTGCGCACAAGCGATAGGTACGATAGGACATAAAGTGTATTCCCCAGATAAAACCTCCAAGGAATACGTGTTAAAAGAAATTTTAGCAATAGATATTTCTGACAGCGATTCAGGGTGCATGGACGATGAAGCATGGAGTTATTTGCAAGGAGATCCAAAGTAGTTTTAGCACATGGCATAGGCCAAAATGAGGGTTTGTCAAAAGAGGAATTATATCGTGCCTCCTATCGCAATAAATATATGCCAAGCTGCTTGTAAGTCGCTTGCGAAGAAATCCGTGTTGCAAGGTCCTGACCTTAAAATCAATGTAAGCCGCCATTTTAGGTCAACCCGCCATTTTAGGTTTGCTTTCTAAAGTCACCCTGTGAGTTAAAATGGTGGACAATGTCAATCCGAAATACAACATGGCTGTCTTGACCTGTGTATTTAGCTAATATGTAACTTGCCTGCAGGCCACTTGTTGAGGTTGTGAACTGAGACCTTGTCCTTCGTTTACCTGTGTATAAAGGATTACTCGTGCAATGAAACTAATCCACGAGCATATGTTAAGAACAATGTATTCAAATACTGAACGTAGAACACTTGTTTAACTACATTGTATTAATGTTTGAGAAGACCTGCATGGGAAATCCCAGAATACACAGTTGCCGTATGGGCTTGTTGATATATGTATTAAAAGCAAACCAGTTACATGTGGATGTGCGAACCTCGGCATGAACCCTAGATCGGTGATGTATTAGCGGAATATTAACCCGAAGTAGGGCTGGACATCGTGCTCACGAAAAGTATAAAAGACCAATGCATTCTAATGTACAGCGTCTCTCACTGAACACACTGAACCACGCTGGAGTTCTTTGTGTTGCACTGAGGGCCGATAGCTATCTGATTTTGCTCTGTTCTTCGTAACTGGATTCAGTATAAAATAAAGTACTTTGTATGTTCCTTAGTAACCCATGTCCGGCGTATTTCCTTTTGGGGTACTCAGCCTCGATATTTTGATTCTGTTTTCACACTATGAGCTCATAGTTCCAGCTCCCAGGGCCCAACAAACCCTCCCCCACTGCACAGATGGAGGACTCAGCCAAGGGCAAGTTAGAACTGTTGTTTATTACACAAACAGACAGAGATCAAATAGGACATTCAAAATCTCCCAGAATCATGGCTTCTAAACACGTGCCAGACCATTTTGTTTAATTTCTGTGGCACAACATTTGGCTCTTCCCCAAAAACCTAAGAGCCCACCTGATTGGGTGATTGGGGTGGTATCACCTATGGTGGCGCATATAGATGTTACTTCGTTGGTCCTGACATGTCAGGTGGCTTACCTGCTCCTTCCTCAAGAAACGATCTATTCAATTGTTGCAAGGTCACAGGATTACCATTGGCCCTTGCCCTCTGCCATCCACCCCTGATTGGCTAGAGCTGATCTCCCCAGGCCTGGGACCCGGCTCTGTTTCAGAACTCAGTGCACCATCTCAAGTTGATGAGAAAGACTATGGGCCTCATTACGAGGAAGGAGGTAGCCATGGTGCTTTTAGCACCATGGCTACCCCCTTACCGCATTCTGGGTCCGGGTTCCTGAAATAGGGACTTACTGGGTCATTCCAACCTTGGAGGACCCGGTAAGTCCCCATTCCGAGAAGCATTCCCCAATCCCATTCGAGCCCCCATAGGGCTCAATGGGAATGGGGATGGAGCTAATAACGGGCCCGCTTATAGCTCCCTGGTCCCTTAGCGGCTCCCTCTAAGGGCGCCTGCTAAAACCAGGCGCCCATAGCGGGACCCGGTAAGGGACCTCAGAATATGGAGGTAAGGGATTACCAGCACCCTTACCGGTGCCGGTAATCCCTTACCTCCTACCTCGTAATGAGGCCCTAAGTGTATGTAGATCTAGACATTTTAGCGTATTCAGAAAAAGTTTTGTATTTGAAAAAGCTGCTTGCACCAATTGTATGATTTTAGCTCTTTTTCTTTCCTTAACTGGATTTTCCTGCAAGGACTTCCTCTTACTGGGAAGATCAATTCATGTTGATTCACATTGGTCGACGAATGAAGATAACGATTTTGAAGTATCCTTTAATAGCATCAAATTTAAATCCAAATATATAGGTTTTTTTTACATTTTAACAAGTCACCCATTCTGAAGATTTGAATTTGATCCCAGTGCTAACCCAACAGTTTCACCTCATCGTAAACTGTGCCGGCCTTGCTAATTAAAACGACTGACCCACTTATTTCACATTTTATTATTTTCATTCAGTCTCTTTTAAAAGCATGTCGGTGGCTTCGGGGGAACTACTTTATTGGAGGGGTGTAAACGAAACATTTCCCAAGAATATGCACCAGAGGCCAAACGTAGCGAGAGAGCCTCGAACGATCAAAGAGGGATTGGAGCGCTCCCCCTAGAGGCATTTTCTTTTAAATAATCAATTACAAATGTGCTTTTTACAACACACTAAGAAAAATTGGTTACAACAATTACGCAGTATACAACCAATCTTGTATGATAAAGCATGAAAAACCACAATGGCTGTCAGGTCATCAACAGAGCATACGAGCATTTCCAGGATGCCTTTGCCCACAATATCTGCTGGTATTCTGACAGTGCTTTGCCCAAACATGAGCAGTATCCTGGCTTAAGAACATACTCCCTTTTACTTTGCCTATAATGCCATAAAGCGAGTAATGATACTATAGGAATAAAGACATGGCCATGCTGTCTATGCCAGCGTAGGCCAGTAGGCCCACTAGATAACACTCTTCATGATGCAATCCCAGAGAGTTCACCTAGATCACAGGGAAGGGATCCCGCTCTAGGAGACCTGGGAAGCAATGACGAGCGCACTGCATATTCCAAGAGTCAAGTTCTGTAGGTATCTACTAGTACGTAACCAATGGGGGAGGAGGCATCACCACCATCTAGCCACACAGACAAACAGAAACTCTGAAGACAGGCACATACCTTACAGAATTTGGAGAGTGAGCCTCCATGGAACGCCAGGATAGGAGGTGCAGGCAGAGAGGGGTAACACTGATGTTCAAAGTAATAAGGTACGATGGTGCAACCCACTAACCCAACTGCCGAAAATCTCAAACCCTCTGCATACATCTCTCAAACTTTAAACAAAACACATCCACACCTATTGCATAGCAAACCGCACATACTTCACTACATTGCAACAAAACAAGCCACATACAGACTCGCACATCAGCACGACAGGCTACCGACTGAGAAACCACACCTATGCTCAGCGAACAGTGTTAACTGAACTGAAGCTGTCAACAACACATCACAGCTCTCTGAACTTGCTCCCACTATGCCCTATTAACCCACCGTAGCATTTGCCTTTCAGATCCGCCAGAGCGCCAGCGGACCACTACGCTGGTGATAGTGTGCGGTATAAATGCTCTTTAACATAACATAATATAACTCTAATTCACTCATTCACGCACCCAACTAATACACTACAACATACACACTGCAATCTCATTCACACTTACACAGGTGCAGCCACTCACAAGCAGCACAGGTGCACATACTGCAAGGTTTCCTTCCTTAAATGCATGTAGTCGATGCCTCTAAGAGGGCTGCTCCACACACTGCCGGTGTGGCTCTGTGGCTCTTGCACGGATGGACCAGGAAGCAGGAGGATGTGTTAATCACACACTACTGCCTTCCAGGTTCAAGACATGGGCAGTGGGATGGAGTGCCTCCAACTGATGCCCCTGATCCTCTTAATGCTTGAAGAGGCTCTGGGCACGCCATATACAATGTTGGGCTTGCAATGCCATAGCCTGCATGCCCAATGGCCTTGTAATGTTGGGTAGAAAAATGTCCCTACTGTTGCTTGGCTCATTCGCATGCTTTGACTGAGTACTGCATGTAAATAGAGCCACTAAAGGAAGGTGTCCTCAGCTGTCCCCATGGGTGGTATAACTCAGTGGCAACGTGCTGGTCTTGGAAGCAAAATGAGGCAGAGCAACACAGGTTCGAATCCCGGTGCGCGCATAGAAACCTTTTCATTTAATATAAACCAATTATAATTAGAATTGCTTACAATAGCTGAATGATCACTCCGTATTTTCATTGATCGGGCAGTTTTTATAAATAATAATTGTTATTATGACTTTTGCAGAACTGTACCTTCTCTGTATCCTGGGTCGCATTGGCTCCTCGCCTTTTCGGCCTGTGGCCAGGCTGAAATCGTCCCTGGGGAGTTGGGCGCCGCTTTCTGCCCACGCCAGAGCCGGTTTTAGAAGAAATGAAACATTTGAAAAAACCAAAAAACACCTGCAACAACATAATTCATCAAAGCAAGGTAACACATGCTACCTCGCTTTGATGATTGATTTTCATGCATGATGAGTGCATCATAAATTATGATGCATGCATCATTCACATGCTGCTGCAGCATGCAAAGTTGAAGGGCCGGGCCGCGGCCATGCCGGCAGCTGTTACTGTGCTGCCACTCCAGGGGGCAGAGTGCCCCCTGGAGTGGCTGTGCTGTTGTATTAGTGATAAATATGTATTAGTGATAAAAGACCAATTATAGAGCAGAAGAAGCATCCATTTCGGACTATGTATTTTGACATTCTATCTCGGTGTCCTCGGTCACTTGACAAAATCCTTCTGCCTAAAAGCTTCTGTACAGTGTAGAAATATTTGACCATAGCACATCAAGCGGCCATTGACTTAATTGTGCCACAATAAATGCTTTGTTGTAAGGTGTCTTATCTTTCCCATCTCCCTGTCATGCTGTTCAGGATGTTTGATTGCATACTCTGAGCACTCGTTAGCTCATACAGTATGAGGTAACGAGTGCTCAGAGTATGGGATGTCCTGTGAGTGTGCTGCTTTCCCTATTTTGTCAACCTCTGAAGCCTGAAAGTTGATACATGCAGGCTTGACATGCGCCCAACTTTGCACTAGACCTACAGATCAACTTAACTAGTCTGCTGTTAAATCTCAGTTACCAGTTTAATGATATCCACTACAGAATAATTGCTAATTTTGCTATAGCTGATATGATAGCTCAGTGGGTTGAGCGCTCGCTGCTGCGATGTGTGTGTGATCTGCAGGTTTGAATCCCAGCAAGGCATCTCAGCCTTTCATCCTTCTTAGGTCGATAAATGAGTACCAACACAGGTTGGGTGATATAATATGCATATATGTTCCATAAAAACGAGCTTATGCGTAAGTGCTATACAATAACATTTTATCATTTGTCCTTGGACATCTGCTTGCATTCACAGTAATTTGACAATATGGATCTATACACACAGACATTAATGATACATATGGTGATCCATTCTTGTATGAAATGTATATCACATTAGTGAAATCATAACCATATTTTTCGTAGTGTACTTAGGAATAATGCTATTTGATGCCACTTCCTGTTTTGTCAATGGGTCAAAGGTCGTGTTTCATTGTTTCCTGGCATGTCACTTTGGGGTGGGGTCAAATGACATCACTTCTGCTGATAACATAAGAGGTCAAGGGTCGTGAGGCGAGGGGTGGGCCACTTTTTTGAGGCGAGGGGTGGGCCACTTTTTTTTGGGTGTCCGGGCCTGTTTCCTGTCCATGTCCAACCCTGTCTGTGTCCCTGTACCGTCCTATTTCTTTGCTTCCCTACTTAACGAACATTGTCGGAGAGATGTCTTCTCCTCTACTCTGTTCATTTCTCATTACCGGCAACCGACTATCGTCATTCAGTGTGTTTCTGAGCTTCTCCATCCGCCTGGTCACGTGTCTGCTATTCTGGTACTGTTAGACCTAGCTGCGTTCAATCACCCTTCACTCAATTCCTTCACAATCTCTAGTGCCTCTGCTCCGGAGCAGTGTCAGTCATAGCGTTCAGCTGACACAGTTTCAGTCTCTTCGAATGCATTCCTGATCAATCCCTCGAAGTTTAACAACCCCCCCCCCCCACCCGTGTAGAGACACGTATTGATTTTCCCCGCCCCCCTATTCCCCTTGCTAATATTATTCCTTGTTTTGTCCTCGGCTCAAAATATTATGCTGGCGATCCCTAAACTTTTTTCCTTTCGCTTTCAACAAATATACAGTCTCTAGGCCTTCCTGCAGCGCCAGCCTGGGTGGCATTGCACGTTCTCCTCCTTAAATGCCACCAGAAATGAGGTTCTCTTTTGGCAGCTGTTCCAACTGTGCCCCCATGATCACTGCTACCTCCTTTCCCTTTTCTCGTATCTTTCATCCCCCCAAGGATCGAGCACATGTCAATTACATTTGACCAACACCTAAACTAAGTATTTATGAACACGTTGCCAGGGTTTCTCAGAATAGCTTCCTACAGCTGTTATGTTAAAGCATAATTATACTGCGCACTATCACCACCGGAGTGATCCCCTGGCGCTCTGGCGGATCTGAAAAGCAAGAGGGTAGGTTACGTTAGTAGGACTTAGTGGGAGAAAGCATGAGAGAGCTGTGATGTGCTGTTCGCAGCTTCAGTTCAGTTTAACCCGTTCGCTGAGCGTAGGTGTGATTTTTTTGGTCGGTAGTTGCTATGTGCTGTTGTGCGAGACTATGTGTGGTTTGGTTAGTTGTTGTGGTGTAGTGAAGTGGGTACGGTTTGTTGTGCAATATAGGTATGGTTGTGTTATGTTTAGAATTTGAGAGGTGTAAGCAGAGGCATGAGACTTTTAGTGGGTTGGTTAGTGGTGTCACTCCATCGTACCTCCTCCGCTTTGGCCGCCTGTGGTACGTGTCCCTGCTAGTGTCGCTTATTGCGATGCACTATGGGGTCTCCCTCCTATATTCTGTGCACGTTTGTGGGTTGTCTGCAGTGCTATTTAGTGGTGATGCCTCCTCCTCCCTCTCCGGCCACCCCGTGTCCCGAATAACCTGGTGTGCATCTGCTATTGCCTTCCTTGGCCCCTTGAGGGTAGTGTGTGGGGTGGAGGGTGGAGGGTGTTACCTCTTCCATGATCCCTTGAGCTATGTGGTCCCCATGGTTTATCTGTTCGGTCGTCTCTCTTTGCCTTTCAGCTCTTATGTCCTCTCTCTGTGGTTCAACATTGGACGCTCCCATCTCTCTCGTTATCCTCCGTTAATGCCGTCCATGGGAACCCGGGTCTCCCTCCCACTCTGAAGTCTCTCCACCTCCCTGCACTTGTCATGGTATGCTTTAGCACTTGTCATGGTATGCTTTAGTTCTCCGTCTTGCGATATGTGGGTTCATTCCGAGGGGTGTGGGTGTTGCTCATTCATTTTAGTCCGTGTCTGAGTTGAAGAGCCAGGTTTTTCAGAGTTTTCAGAATTTCAGATGGTCTTTCAAGTTTAGTATTTTTGTTGGGAGGGAGTCCCACATTTTTGTGGCTAGGCAGGGGAATGCTGATCCACCAAGATTTTTCCTTGTGTATGGTTTAGGTTCCAGGTGATGTCGTTTCTGCATCTGAGTGTTCTGGTCGGCTGGTAAATGGTGATTTACTTTTGTAGGAATTCTGCTCCTTGGCCGTGGATTGCTCTGTGTGTTATGCACATTGTTTGAATGTGATCCGTTTCTTAACTGGCTGCCAATGTAGCATCTTTAGCGCAGGAGTGATGCAGTCACTTTGTGAGTGAGTGAGGAGGAGTCTGACTGCTGTGTTCTGTATGCATTGCAGTTTTCATCAGTAGGTAATCCAGCATTCCAAGGTATAGGCTGCTGCCGTAGCCTATCATGGACATGATGAGGGAAATGGTGGCTAGTGTTTTGTCCATAAAGCAGAGGAATGGTAGGATCCTTTTGACTGTGTGTAAGTGGAAGAAGCATTTCTTCAGGTATTCCCAGAACCCTAATGTTGTTGTGGTGCGCCCTTCCTTCTGCGTCTTCTGCTCTATCTTCCAGGAGTTTGGTCCTCTTCCTGAGCTGCTGGATATCTTTCTGCATGGGCTGTATCAAGTCCTCCACCTCCGATTTTCTTTTCTCCGCTTCCCCCACTGTGTCCAATATTTTATGCAGATCCTGTCTGAGGAAGCCAACCTCTGCTCCCACTGCGTCCACCTTTCTTTCCAGCGAGGTTTTAGAGTCTTTTATTGCGAGCAGTAGCTCATTCAGGGAGGGTGATGGCCCGGAGGCCTCTCCATCGCAGTTTGCTCTGTCCTCCCCGTCTCTCCCGGTATCTTTGGCTTGGTACTGTGAAGGCATCCTTCTTCACCTGCAGTGGTGCCTTCTTCTCCTTCTCCTTTGACATAGTCTGCCTTCCTGTTGCGTCTATTGGCCATCACCCCTTCCGCAGCTCAATCAAATCCTGGGCCCCCAGCGAACACCCCTCCCTTCTTTGGCCTCATCTCCTTGGTTGCACTTGCCTGCCAACTAGTACTGGCCCCATTGTCTTTCTTTGCCACGTCTTCTGGTCCTTTTATCTCTCCCACTCCCTCCTGCAGGGGGCTTGCTGTCTCTATAGACTGGGACCCCCGTGGTACCCCCTGATCTGGTGTCCTGGGTCCACAAGCCGATTTCCATGCCCTCTGCCTTGAGCCTGGGGCGGGCTCACATGCTCTTCTCTAGCCCTGAATTTAGCCCCACTGACCGCCCTCCAGTCTTCCTGCTCCACGCTTGGTGTTGGTATTCCTGGAAAGCTGCCGCTTCAAAGGTGGTCAAGGGATTAGGAACAGCAAGGTCCCCCTTCTCTTGCTTGGGCCTTATAGCAGTTTCTTATTGAGTCTCTCGGGCCCCAGCAACGGCGGCCTACCAGACCTGGTGCCCCCCAGGCCTTCCCCTGTGGCCCTAGGGGTCCTGGAGTTTCTTCTCACTGGGTGGGGCTTCCCGACCCCACCCCACTCCAGGTCAGGCCTCGGCCAATTGCCGCAATCCTGCTGCCTCCACAGGCCGATTGCCGCCTCCTCTGGTGCTGCAATTCTGTCGGGCACACTTATATGGGGATTGAAGCACCCGACATTGCTCACCGTTGCTCTGCGGTACTGGTCACTGCATCTCCCGTCCCCATGCTTCTTTGTCTCTTTCACTCGGGAGACTGGCTGACCTTGTGTCTTGGGCTCCTGATCCACGTTCCTCCTGGCCACCTCCTACTTCCCGCCGCCCCTTGGCCGCATAGTTCAGGGCGCCATTTTTGGTAGCAGTGTGGCCTACCGCACCTCTGGCTCCGCCTGTTTCCCACTCTTCCGGGCCCCATGGTTGCAGCAATTCATCATTGGATGAGGGGTCACCCATCCCCCCATCAGCAGACGCTGGAGAGGAGCTAGAGCACTGCGCGTCTAGCTCACCATCTTGCTCAACAGCCGGATATATCAGAAGAAGCATTTTTTGATTATAGCATTTAGTTGCGCTTCTAGTGTTAGCTTGTTGTCCATTAGGATTCCAAGGTTTTTGACTATTTATGATGGCGTGGGCGCTGTTCCTAGTTCTGTTGGCCATGAGATATATTGGTTGCTTTCCTGGTTTTTGGATATGACCATGATTTCTGTCTTGCCCGGGTTGAGTTTGAGGCTGTTTGTGTTCATCCAATCGTAGAGTTCTTTCAGACAGTCTATTAGTGTTGTGTTCTCCTCTTGTGCATCTTCAATTTTGTAGATGATTTGGGTATCATCTGTGTAGTTGTAGCAGGTGAGGCTGTGCCTTTTGATGAGGTTGATTAGTGGGGTCAATTAGATGTTGAAGAGGAGTGTGGATAGGGAGAATCCTTACGGTACTACGCAGGTGGAGTCTCGCAGTGCTGATTTGAATGGTTTTATCCATACTGTTTCTGTTCTTTCAGATAGGAACGATTTAATCCAGAGCAGCACCGTGTCAGTGATCCCATTGATTGGGATGTTGTGGCTGACTGTGTCAAACGCTGCAGAGAGGTCAAGTGATGCAGCCGAGCTAGACAATGGTCATTCACCTACATTGGTAAGATTAACAATTCTCCGAATCGCAGACATGAAGTGAAATATGGAATCATTAACACTGTTGCAACGCTTGGGGCACTCTCACAGGTAAAAGTGGTAGCACTAACAGTTACATTGGGAACACATAGGGCCTCATTACGAGGTAGGAGGTAAGGGATTACCGGCACCGGTAAGGGTGCCGTAATCCCTTACCTCCATATTCCGAGGTCCCTTAGCGGGTCCCGCTATGGGCGCCTGGTTTTAGCAGGGGGCACAAATGGGAATGGGGAATGGTTCTCGGAATGGGGATTTACCGGGTCCTCCAAGGTTGGAATGACCTGGTAAATCCCTATTTCGGGAACCCGGACCCGGAATGCGGTAAGGGGGTAGCCATGGTGCTATTGCTACCCCTTACCTCGTAATGAGGCCCAATGTTTTGTTACAACCAAGTAGAGGTTCTTGGATGTTGGATCATTTTGGTGACGTCTGATGGAGCGTTCCCAAACTTCCTTGGTCATTCCATTTTTAGGATTTATTTAGTTAATCCTTGAATTAATAGGTGAATCGTATTATGCTATAATCTAGTGATAAATGCGATGCTAAAATGCTTCTTAAAAAATGGCTAGGCTGTAATTGTGTGCATAGTCATTTCTTTTCATGGGGCCTCATTATAAGATGTGCGGAATGAGTTTAACGGCGCCGGTAATGGTGCCGGCGCCGTTAAACCCACTCCGCACTATTACGAGATCCCCTCGCAGGACCCGCTCTGGACGTCTGGTTTTTCCAGACGTCCATAACGGGTCCCGCGAGGGGACCAGGGAGCTAACAACAGGCCGGCTCGTAATAGGCCCGTTGTTAGCTCCCTCCCCATTCCCAGTGAGCCCTATGAGGGCTCGAATGGGAAAGTGGAAGGACCGGGCCTGGGTTCCCTGAAGGAGGAAATACCGGGCCCTCCATACTCGGGATGGCCCGGTATTTCCCCATTCAGGGAACCCGAACCCGGACACGATTGTGGAGGCAGCCATGCCCTTATCGTAATGAGGCCCATGATGGTTTTATATGTTATTAAGATGGAGTATGAAAGTCATGTTGTATAATTGTGAAAAGTTTCGATAAACTATATCACAAAACGAAAGTGGTAGTTGAAAGGGGTGAGTAACCCAAACAGGGAGGCGAAGAACTGCTTGGGATATTTATCTATTTATTTTTACTAATTGTATTTGTTACAAGCCCAAACCCAAAGGGTATTACGGCGTTGATGCATTAAATCCATTTTGGAAATAAAGGAATTTGCCAATTCTTGAGCAAAAAGAGAGAGAGCGAGAGGTGGATGTGGAGGGAGAGGGGCAAGTAAATGATTCTAGGTAGTAAGGAAATGACCAGCGTTAGATGACTGGGCCAGTGAGTGGGAGTAGAGCACTTAATTCTGCCATTAGGTAGAGCACAAATCGCTAGTAGTTTCACCTACTGGAGCCCATAGTCTACCAGCCTGTTTTCCATCGGGAGAGGCTGCTCACCCTGGTCCCAAACCTTCTCTATGATCTTGTAGACTTTGCTGGTACCTAGGGAGATCGTGCTCATCACTCGGCATGCACCGATGTCCGCAGTGATCCAGTCTAAAGGCTTGCTTGGATTGGCGTGCTGTGCTTGATCCCCGGTAATAACCATGCCAGGCTGGGACTGGATCCCACTCCTTCCGATGCTAACAATAGACAGCGTCAGCGCAGACCCACACACTCAGATCCAGAACCCCTTGTGCTCTGTGTGTTAGAGCGTTGGACAATCTGCATCGCATTAACATGGCACTAAAACATTGTTAACAATGACCATAGCAACACGCCAAAGGGTCACGGGAGGGCCTTAACCACTGTTACAAAGCTTGCTATTTCGCCCCAAGCATTCCGTATCACTTTTAACCTGTTTTATGATTTAGCCATATTAGGATGGCATTACACACCTGGGGAGAAATCTCTAACCCTAGCTGTGCACCCTCGGCTTTGCCTATGGTCTGTCACGCGGCTGTGGGCATTAACACCTATTACAGCCCTCTCTGATGGAATGATAATGTAATGCAGATGCCAGGATTTAGTTATTTGCCCTGGGGTGCGGCACAGTGAGGGAACCCCATAGGCTCTGCAGGGGCGTCTGTGGCAGAAATGTGAGGCTTACGATTGACATATGAGTGCAGGTAATGAATATAGGTCCGGCTTCACTGAAAGGTGATTCCAGAGAATATTATTTTATAAAGGGATCAAAGATGTTTATTTAAACATCCTTAGACTCAAAACAATTGTCAATTAATCTGGGGAGCAACAATTAAATGCAGGTAGATTCACAGCTGTGATCACGACAAAAAGGAAGGAAAACATGACAACTCATTCACACTCATCCAACAACCAATCTATTCTAATACACTCATCCATAATCAATACGACAATTAAAATTATATAATACGCCAAGTAAAATTGCATATCAAAAAAGATTTAATCTCAATAAAAGCAATTAACCAAAAAGGATATGTTTTTTTCTCTGTTTTTGCTTTTATTCTGTCTTGGAGTGTGTCTAAGTTGTTATCCAGTTCCATTGTGACATTTCCAAGACTCAGGCAGGATCCAACCGGTTTCGGCGTGAAGGTGTTGTTTCACCACGTCTTCATCAGGGGTTATAAGACATTCTACAACAGCAACAAATATATGAACTATATCTAAATGGCCACATGAGTGGAATGAGGTCAAGCAATTGGTGCTCCTTGTACTGGCCTAATGGCAGTGTTACCATTCATATACATGGGTGACAAAAATTACCATAGTGAAATGCCCCATGCTAGAAACACCTTCATGGCTGCCAGATGTTCCCACAGTGACTTTGGTGCCTAGGTGCCCCATGCCTTTATTGGAGCAACGGTGAAGCAAGGTGGAGTGAGACCAACCCTGTGTCTTGGTGGAGTGCATGGGGAATACTAGAGGCAGATTGTGCTGCCTGTATTGGTTGACAGTGTCTAACTCTGAATCCATCCAGTCTCGTGGGGGGTGTATCTGCAAAGAATTCGCCTGGAGGTTGCAGATGAGAAGTATCAGAGGGTCACAGCTCACTGCATTTTGGACATTATGCAAGGATGACACTTGACCTACTAGCCATACAAAAGCCCATACACAGCTGGACGACCAAAGCAAGATGCAAGCAAAAGAGATACATGACATGTAACTTACTTTCGTTTGTTGATCTGTTGATATTTCGGATGCAACTGCTGCCATCACCTTTTTATGGAAAAAGAGGATGAAACATCAATGGAGGAACCCGAGGAGGACCTCAATGTTCCTAAAAAACACCAACAGGTTATGGGATGGAAAACCACTTAATGTAAAGAAAGCAGGTATACTGGAAAAATAATATATGTATCGCGGGTAGGAAACAGCATTCAGAGAAGTCAAGGATCGGGTGAAGAGCACATGAATGGTCGGCAGGTCCTGCCACATAATGGTTTGCGGCAGCACCAAAGTGGCGGAAACGATCGTACGTCCAGCACTGACGCCAGGGGGGTGTGTCAGTGGTCCTCCAGGAACCTGGAATATCAATGGTCTCAGTAGCCGAGAGGGGCGAGGGGAACCAAGTTGGCTGAGCCGGACCAGTATTTACCTGAGGTGGTTGCGGCTGAAGTTGACAATTAGCGACAGCGTCCGGCGGAAATCCTGACCTGGGAATGGAAAGAGCCTGGTTAAACATGCTTGACAACCTGAAGGTACGGGCAGAGTTAAAGTGGCGGGGCAGCTTAGGCACAGGAGAGGAAGTGTTCGGTGGACACAGAACACTTTGCTTGCTAAGTTGAAAATGGCATAGCTGTAATACTTCACAGACGCATCTAGACCCCCATTTAGTGGTGGGATGGTCTGGAAGGGTCATGTTCTGCTCAGCAAGGTCATTGTGACAAACCATCTCAGGCACACAGAATATGTGGCCATGCAAGACACTTCCCACACTAAGGGGACAGTACCGATGCCAAAAATGCACACATCCGCAGCCAGAACCACATCACAAGAGCATTTGAAAAGGTACTTGAAAACGTTAATTTGTTCTCAGCCTGTGTTTTTAGGAGACACATCTCCAACAATAGTCTGGAGTACTCAGGGTAGTTATTTAAATGTATGGGCCCACCTGCAAGTTGTATGGGCGTAATCTGGGCCGGACCCGATCACAATGGCCAAAAGATCAAGTGAATTGCCATGCAACCTATGGGGCATTGATGAATAACCTCCCTCAATGTGATCTACATGGATCTGAGCGCACAGTCTAGAATGTGCAAAGGTGGGAAAGGAGGGGGAGTTGGTCAAATCAGTCACCTTCTGAAAACTGGTGGCTCATAACACTCGGCCAAAAAGCGGATAGCAGTAGCTGATTGTAGGGCACCGGGGTCCCTTATGATTTAAAGTCCCATTGTTCCGTGGAGTTAAGTCCTCTCTCGAACGTTTTTAAATTGAATATCCATAATTGCTCATTCTATGATAGTTTTTTGGCTTCCTGCTAACTGTTGGAATCAATAATTCTTTCTATGCAAAACCATCTGAGGTCTTCAAGAGAGTGTCCCATTTCTAAATAATGTAACTCCAAAGGAGCATTCAACGTACGGTTACGGATTTTGAACCGATGTTATTTTTTCCTGAGGTGGACCTCCCTCGAGGTCTTCCCGAAGTGCCATTTTTTGCAAGGGTCAGTGTATAGCATAAATGACATTCTTACTTTTGCAAGTACTGAATGTGCACAAGTTCCAAGACCTACCCTCATGGTGGAAATGTAATATCTTTCTGGAATATTTACATACTACACATGAAATACAAGGGTAGTGACCCACTACCGGGGTCAAATGGGCACTCCGTATAGTGATGCCTTTGGCCGGTGTGCCACTCGACCTGGTGTGTCTTTGTTTTAGGTTTTTACTTTTTTGAATGCAAACAAAGGTTTTTCCAATTTCAAATCAGATGTGTTTAGGACTCTCCAGTTCTTCAGAATGGAGCCCTTAATGACTTGGCTATGTTGACTAAAAGTAGATGCACAAAATCAGGTTTATTTTTTGGAATCAATACACTGTCCAGGTTGGTGTACCTTACTCTATTCCAGCGACGTTTGATACGTTTTATCGGATTAAAAAAAATGAATATAGGTCACCATGAACATCATATTAATGACATGCATGTTATGGTTGCAGTAGATATGAAAATATATATATATGGGACCTGCCATTATGAAACTTAGCAAATATGAGCCATGTGTTACATGTATATCAGGTGTACGACAAAACATGTGTTGCATATTTATTACAAATATTATCATTATTATTTTTATTATTATAATTATTGGGGTATTTATTGAGTGTGGACCTAGTTTCGGGGTGCATACAGAGGGCTGTACAAATCATAGGGGGGGGAGTACACAGTGAGGGAAGCACATTGCAAGGGGTCAATACTAGGGTGCAGGGAGCTAACAAAGGGCAGGGCGATCAAGTATGTCAATTACATGGTATATATGTAACATATAACACATATGTCTTGCATATGTACGTATACTATATATATATATATACATATATATATATATATATATATATATATATATATATATATATATATACACGTATTCATATAGTGTGTGTGTGTGCTGGGTATGTGGCTATGGTATTTCCAGTTGACAGGCCTTAACAAAGTATAATGGCTCCCTGTCCGCAATCCAAGTGGAAGCATGGAAGTCTGCGATTACAGAAGCCCTGGCGTGCAGGTGGAACGCATCCACAGGGCCTCTTAGCCACCCCTCTCACCCAGTACAAATCGCACATCAAGCTTGGGTTCTCTTTCGTAAAGAAATGTTACAGGCTCCCCACCCAGTCTCCTTTCTTATCCCACCCCCGCCAAAAACAAAAATAAATAATCCTACCGCAGCTGCACGGCTGTAATATTGCGAAGAGATTACACACAACACCCTGAATTGTAAACATCCGTTTTGACTCGTGTATGACGCACACTCATTACTCTGGCTGATTGGATGAGAGCCCTTGTAAAACCTCCAAAGAAAGAACTGGCTTGGCTGAGTTTATTCCTGGAACACCGTGTCCTCTGGGATCTCACTCTTGGAACTGAGTTCCAGGGCGTTCTGCAGGCATTGCAGTCTTCCCTTTTTTCCTAGAGTTCCTACAACTGAAGACAAATATTTGGGTTCCAAGAAAGACACACCGTTTAAATCAGAAAAATCCATTGGCCAGCGGAGAACAGTCAGACGTGCATGAAACAGCATTTTTGGAGGAATAACAGCGATTCCCTGTCTTAACTAGGGAGAAAGTGGGCGCCTACACACGTCTCTTGATTATTCGACGACTCTAATTACAGCACGTTTTTTAGGCACGAGCCGAGTTTAATCCCGGCTCCATTGTCTCCCCGACCGAGGGTGCCAGGGTGCTGGCCAATGTTCTTTCTCGAAATCCTGCGCTGGATCCACTGGAATACGCCCGAGTTTCCGGGCAGCTGCTTGCTGCTTGCTGCTTGCTGCTTGCTGATCCTGTATTACAGCTATATCAGGGGTATGACGAAACATTATATGTTACATATGTATTACAAGTGTTATCACTATTAGTATTATTTTATTAATATTATAGTATTTATTGAGGGTGGACAAAGCTTCAGGATGCTTAGAGAGCGCTTTCCTAGTGGGGGTGGGGAGAGTACACAGTGAGGGAAGCACATTGCAAGGTGTCAATACAAGGGAGCGGGGAACGAATAAATGGGGTTCCATATATGTAACATATAACATATACGTGGGCCAGTACCACGTAGGAACACTTATTATACTGCCTTCATCTTTGATGCCCAGTTATAAATAAAACACGTTCAGACTGTACCCACCAAACTGGGTCAGAACCACGTAGGAACACTCGTCATGCTCCCTTCACCCTGATGCCCATTACAAATATGCCCTACCTACATATGTGTCCAGACTGGATTCTCCAATGTAGGCCAGTACCATGTAAGAACTCTCCCTATGCTGCTTTCACCCTTGGTGCCCAGTAAAAAATGCAATGCCACAGTAGAGGAACATATCTAGACTGGGCCCACCAGTGCTGGAGGCAGCATAATGAGCGTCCCTGCGCGGTACTGGCGCTTTCAGACCTCCAGTACCCCAGCCTGGATCCCCAATGAACCAGGCAAGACTGGGTAGGCTGAACGCCCCAACCTTGCATGGCTCATTGGGAATGCCTACTGGGGTACTACTGAACTGTCAAAGAGAAACCATGTTCCCCCATGACAGTTCAGATAAAGCCACCCCAGGAGCGCTCTCTCAGCTCAGCTAGCTGCGTGCATAAGCTGGGAGAGTGCTGTGGCTTGGCTCGTCCACAATGGGTGGCGTGTTGACGCCCTGTTGCCCATTATGGATGAACTGTGTGTAAGTGCAAAGTTATAAATCCACCATGATTTTCCCCTGGATCTCTCTTACTGAAGCTTTCAAATGATGGGCATGTCCCAGACAGTGTGGCCCGTGGTTATGGCCAACCGCAATGACCAGTGGCCCACGAAACAGCCATGCAGTAAAGTGGCTGCTTTGGGTCACTTGGAAGGGCGTAGTGCATGAACGAAGGCCATGCTCCATGGAATGTGGCTACAGGCAACTGCCACTGGCTCATGAACTCACCATTGGGGTAAAGCACAGGAGTAGAGAGATTTTATTGCACAAATATCTAATGGAAGTACCAGAAACATATGCATGCACTAGGCAACCCAGTCTGAACTCAATCCTAGCTTTGCTAAGAGCTCATGTCTTAACTTTCTAAAGGCAGAGACACAATCTCTTTTCCTGAGGCCACCCAATAGCCTAACTGTGGCACTGTGGGCAACTTCTTATTTATTTATTTTGTTTTTGTGATTTGTTTAAAATTATACCTTTCCACGCCATCCATCATACAGCAGGCATAAACCTGCTTCCATATCAAAACTGTTTGGCGTTAAACATTATAACTAACATAAATAGCCTCATAGTAATTATAAATAAGTTCTATTTGCTAATAATTTAATATAACACTTGATATAGTCCTAGAGTCCCTTGTGTTTGAATTTGAATTTGAATTTGATTTTATTTATAAAGCGCAAAGAAACCAGGCCCAGGGGCAACCGGGCGCATACTCTTAAACATGTTACAAAGAAAACAGTAGTTACAGTGAGTTACGAAAATATACAGGATATATACATGTACCGGGGGGTAGCATTGACAGCGTATAATACAGGAGAAGAGCAAAGAGAAAAAGTGTATACAGTCCTGAGCCCCAAAGGAGTCTGGATTGTGTCAAGGCCTCAAGAGTCTTGGGAGAGCAGCCAAGGTTTAGCATTGTTCTTGAAGGAGTGGAATGATGGTTTAGTTCTGATGGGTGTGGGCAGGGTGTTCCAGAGTTTGGAGGCAAGGACAGGGAAACTCACCCCACCGGCTTTTTGGAGTTTGCACCTAGGCACGATGAGGCTTTGAGTTTGGGCTGCTTTAGTGGGTCGAGTGGAAGTGTGGCGTGTGAAGCGAGCGGACAAGTAAGGTGGAGCGTTGTTGCTCAGACATTTGTGAGTCAGAGCTAGGGTTTTCAGGGCAATTCTATGTTTTACCGAGAGCCAGCGTAGGTCCGATCTGACAGAGGAAATATGAGAGCGTCTCGGGATGTTTAAGGCTGCCCTTACAGCATTATTTTGTACAGTTTGCAATTTATTAAGGTTAGACTGACTGGTCCCTAGGTAGAGAGCACTACAGTAATCGATTTTGGCCATGATAAGAGTTCTGGCGAGTGTGACACAGTTGGTGGAATTTAGGAAGGGTCTACAGGCAGTGATAAGTTTGCAAGTATAGGCCGATGCTGACCTAACTGCATCTATTTGTCTGTTCAGGGAGAGCGAGGAATCAAGATAGACCCCTAGCGTCTTAGTATCTTTGGAGACTTTAATGTCATTGCCGTCAATGATGAAGGACTTGTAGGTTTGGTCTAATTTGTTGAGCCGATGATTTGAACCTAAAAGTAAGAGCTCAGTCTTATCATCATTAAGGCAAAGTTCGTGCTGTGCCATCCAAGCCTGGATGACCGAGTAAACTTCGTTAAGGGCTTTGGTGTCAGCTGTATAGTCTCCTGTGATAGGGATGAGTATCTGGGTGTCGTCCGCGTAGTTAGTGTAGGAGACACCCAGATAGTCAAGCACATCGAAGAGGGGCTTAGTGAATACGTTAAACAATGTAGGGGATACACAAGAGCCTTGAGGAACGCCACAGTGAATAGGGGAAGGAACCGCTGATTCCAGAGGTGAGAAGACCCTCATGGATCTATTGCTCAGGAATGAATGGATCCAGGCATTGGCAGAGTCGGAAAAGTGGGCTGCAGATTTAAGATGCTGGGAGAGTATTTGGTGGTTGACCAGATCAAACACTGCGGAAATATCGAGGAGGAGGAGAAGAGCTAGCTTCCCATTGTCCTTTAGTGACTCCATCTGAGTTTTAAGGTCGATCAAGGCTGGCTCCGTACCATGTTTTGGGCGGAACCCTGATTGTCTTAAGCCCAGGAGATTATTTAATTCAAGGTAATCCTGAATCTGCTGGTAGGCTGCGCGGTCTAGGATCTTGAGCAGGAATGGGACTGTAGTGATGGGTCTGAAGTTAGTTGGCATATTGGGGTCGAGGGAGGGTTTTTTGAGGAGTGGGATAACCCATGCATCCTTTAGGTTGTCGGGGACAATACCGTCTTGAAAGAAGCATTTATGAAAGCTGCAATGAACGGGGCTAGCTCATGAGACACTTCCTTGATAGTAGGTGCTGGGCAGGGGTCACCTTGGCAATTGGATGGTTTTAGATTGTTTATGATGTTTTCTACTTCGAGAGTAGTAAGTGGGGAGAAGGAGAAAGGTTTATGCAGATAGGTTGAGTGAGTAATAGGTGTGGCTGTGGTCGGTGGATGGATAAGTTGTAGGGATTTCTGTTTGACCCTAATTTTGGATTGTAGGGTGGCGATTTTACCCAGGAGTGCTGACTGAATATTAGTGCACCAAGCGTTGTCTTTAGAGCACGAGTCAGGGGTGCTGGAGGTGTCTCGAGTTCCTTAAGGATATTAAAGAGTTCCTTAGTACTGGACTGGGCTGACATAATGCGGTTATTGTATGAATCTTTTTTTGCCTGGAGTATAGCCTCTTTATAGTTAAGAGTGGCTATCAGAAGACCGTCCTTGTGGGCGTCGGAGTGGTGACTTCTCCAGCGTGCCTCAGCTGTGCGTTTCTCTTTGCGTAACAGTCTGAGCTGAGGAGTGAACCACGAGTTAAGGTGTGCTCGTTGTTTGGGTTTCCTCATTTTGAGTGGGGCAATGGAGTTGATGGCTGCAAGCAGTGACTGATTATACAAGTCAGCTAGAATGGTAGGGTCTGAGCAGGTGTCAGGAGCGTTGTTTAATGTGGGAAGGATAAGGGGGAGTAGTTTAGCTGTCATAATATTCTTTTTATTTCTAGTGAGGGTGGCAGGGGCGACCAGATGCCTGGGTGGTGGGGCTGCTTCGATGCTGAAAGTAATGACATGGTGGTCGGACCACAAGCAAGGGGCATTGGAGATTACACTAATATTGCAATTAGTGTCACTGAGCCAGTCGAGGGACCGCCCTTTAATATGGGTGGGTTCCTGTATGTGATGGGTGAAACCTAGATTTGTTAAGGTATTAGCTAGGTCGGGGGCCACAGGATCATTAGGGTCTTGGTGTCCTAGATTAAGGTTGCCAAGAATGATGGTTTGAGAGTTGGATTTAGCATTGTTGAGTACTAGCGTAGAGATATCGTCCACAAAGGATGTGGGTGGGCCAGGGGGTCTGTATATTAGGTGGATGGTAGCCGTTTGGTTAACTGAGAGACCGAGCTTGACAGAGAGTATCTCTGCGGTTTCCACCTTAATGCTTGGGGTGGTTCTAAGTCCTAGAGAGTTTCTCGCGATGAAAGCAATTTCACCACCTCTCGAGGTGCGATCACATCTGATGATGGAGTAATCAGTGGGGATGGCCAATGAAAGTGCCGGGCCAGAAGCCGCGTGCGGCCAGGTCTCGGAGATGGCGATGAAGTCGAGTTCCTGTGTTTTGATGAGATCAGCAATGTCCAGAGCGTGCGCCGCTAGGGACCTTGCGTTAATCAAGGCAGTTTTAATTAAACCAACGTTGCTTGGTGGGGCTGTGATGGTTTGAGGGTGATGGGGCATGAGTAAGGTGGCCGTTTGTGGAGGCGGGCTAAGTGTATGTGTTTTGAGGTATGGGCTCAGATACATGGGGTGTCCCTTCTTACCCATAAATCTAGATCCTAATCTTAGGTTTCTAAGAGTGATAGGACATGGTTGGTTGGGTGAGGGTTTTTTGGCGAAATGGTCGAGCCATAGGGCCGGATCGTTGAGGTAAATGTTGTGGTTTTGCGGTGCAGTACTTTGGTAGGTATCTGGAGATCTATGAGTGGTGGCCATGGATGAGGTGTGCAAGGAGCTAGGAATCGCAAAGTTGGAGGGCAAGTTAGGAGAAGGTTGGGCTTTATGTTGGCATTTAGAGGGGGCATCTCTAATTATTCGACTATTGAGTTGTAGGTGTTGGCCTGTGTTGAGAGTATGTGAAGGTGTGTTGATGGTAAGTAGAGTGTGTGTGTTGTGTATAGTGGCAGGTTGGCTATTGGCTAGTGGGTCATAGATTCTTGGGAGTCTGGTGCAGAGTCTGCAGTTCCGTTGTTGGAGGCTGCATGGTTTGAGAGATATGCTAGCTGGTTCTGGGGGAACGTTACCAGGAGGTGGCTGATTGTGTAGTTGAGCTGGGTTCATGTTGTAAGAGGTAGTCAGGTGGAAGATGGTTCTAAGTAGCACTGTGTAAAGTAGTCTAAGATACATGGTGGTGGGCTAGAGTGGGTTTGGTAATTTAAGCACTCATTGTTAAAGCAGACACGTTGGCAGTAGGTTAGGGTCTGTGCTAAGAGTGCAAGAGCAGACAATTTCCTGGATTGTGAGTTCAGTTTAAAGGCTGAGCAGCATCAAACAGGTGCGCCAAGATTCAAGATTTAAAATATGGCTAAAGTGCAGGTGCAAGCAGGTACACCTAGATTCAAAAAATCGAGAATAAGGCTAATATGCGTGAGCAAGCAAGGTGCATCTAAATCCAAAAATCGAGAGTATGGCTAAGAGGCATGTACAGACAAGGTGCAACTAGAATCGAATGCGAATAAGTGGCTAAAATGCATGTACAAACAAGCTACATCTATGACCAAAGATCGGAAATAAGGCTAATATGCATATGCAAGCAAGGTGCATCTAGATTCAACAACGAGAATAAGGCAAATTTGCATGTACAAACAAGGTGCATCTAGATTCAAAAAAATCGAGAATAAGGCTAATATGCATATGCAAGCAAGGTGCATCGAGATTCAACAACGAGAATAAGGTAAATATGCATGTACAAACAAGGTGCATCTAGATTCGAAAATCAAAGCGTAACTCGAATGCATGTGCAATTTAGGGATCATCTGGATTTGAAGTTAGTACTGGGAATGAGTATACCTATGTATAAGAGTACAGTAGGTGGCGTATTCATCAAGTTTTCTGATTCACAATAGGCTAAAGGCGGGAGGTGACCGATATAAATGCATAAGGTCAGCTCAGATCTTAGGTGACTGTGCAAGTAGGGATAGTACCCAAACACTACTGGTGAGAGAGAGAGAACAGAGTGAGGGTAGGTTTGCGCATGTAGGCAGAGATGGTTAAGCAGTGGCGGGAGGAACAAAGGTAGGCTAAGCTACTAAGCTGTGTTCACAATTTGTAAGTAGCAAGGGATATTTTAGACAGAATGTGCGCTAACAGGGTGAGACATGAAACTCTGATGCACATGAAAACATCCGAAAATGAGGGCCGACGACTACCTTGCGTGCGCCACACCAAGTGAGCACAGGATGGTCATAGGCGACTTGCATTGTTTCTGGTTTACGGCTGTTCAGGCATGGGCAGGATAGGGACAGGAAGTCAGCCTTCTTTCTTGGAGCCTTCCTGAGTGTGGGCCGGCTTCGCCTGCCGGTCGATGATTGGTGCACAAATGCGTGTTACCTCAATAAAGTTAAATACCCTTTTTCCAAAAGTTAATAATGATATACTAAATTTGTAACCCTTGTATCAATCGCAACCAAAACATTATTTTCTTTAATCACACCAATATGATGAACAAAACGTGCAAAACCATGTTTCCTAAGTGAGCGTGTAGAGGGCATTCCAATGCGCCCCTTGAAAACCTACAACGACTTTCATACCTAGGGGTGCCGTTTCCACTCCAAGCCTTTGAACAGTGGCAATTGTTTAAAGCAACATTTTTTTAAATGTTCCTTTTTGCCAGGGTCGTGAAATTAATCAATATAAAATTGATTTGTACAAGTCTTTGGTATAATACAAATATACTATTGCAGTGTAACAAGCTTACTCTAGGCAGTCTGGCTTTGGCCCAAATCATGTTTTAAATTGTACAAACAAGTTACATCTCTGTACTCATCAGGGACACTGACATTTACCCTTACTAACAGCCCGATTCATGGAATTATTTGCGTGAAAAACGCAGATTTGCGCGCCTTTCTGCCCGAAAATCCCCATACTTCAAACAGGGATTTTCGGGCAGAAAGGTGCGCAAATCTGCATTTTTCACGCAAATAATTCCATGAATCAGGCTGTAAGTCTTTTCAGCTGTGATCTATTTCCCAATAATATGATAAGAACCTAATATAGAAGCCCTATTTAGACTATTTAAAGGCGATATAGACGCTGCATTACACATTTTGGACAAATAATGAAATTTTCTATAATTTGCCTGGCGCTTTTAAAGAGGTTAGACCAAATTCGAATCTAAGGGAAACGCGGGCTGTCGATTGCTTTAATTTTAGCGGGACCTTCCAATTTTTCCAATCCTTCCCAATGACCCATGATCCTAAGTTCCATGCTGTATAGGGGGATGGGTACAATTTTCTGAATATAAACCCACCCTACAGATAATAGGCAGAAACTCCCATACTTGCTGTTAAATGTTCTGGGTTTGGTGACCAGTAGCATAGCCATAATTCTTATTCGATTGATAACCTTAATTGCTGATTTTATATTTGCAGTAGTGCCACCAGGAATCTTTATCTCTGAAACTTCTTCCAGACCGATATCTCCTAGCTTCCAAATAAAGGGTTAATCATTTCTCTTGTTGGTGAATAGCATGATTTGAGTATTTTTGATGTTAAGGTCTAAGTCGTTGGCAAGAGCAAATTCCATTGCCGTATCTAACAGGTACAGTATCTGCATATGAGGGCACCCTGTGTCTCAAAGCATCCCCAAACTGTAGAATCATGATGTAAATAAATCATTAATTTCAGGAGGCACAGGTCAATGCCGCATTTATGTGTCTTTCCTCATAGTAAATTTCTATGAACCCTATCAACAGCAGCCTATAAATCAACATAGACTATGTAGAGTGACGATCGACTATGCCCCAGTGTCTATTGTTTCAAGAAAGTAGAAATGATCCATTAATTGATGTTCCTATACCCTTGCGGATACCGGTCTAGAATTTGGTTATGTGTCCCAAATTAAACACCAAGCTCTCTAGATTACTTAGCAGACCTGCTGCCAACACTTTACTGACCACAATTAAGAGTGGTACTGGGCAATAACTATTCAGATCATTTCTACCCTCTTTTTTGTGGCCTGGCACTATGTATAGCACTATGTATGGGACTAAGTATGGGACTATGTATGGCACTATGCATGGGACCACAAATGTAGTTATGATCTTTAAAAATATGTTTCATGTGTACGCCCAAAAAAACCAGATCACCTTTTAGAATCACATTCCTGAAGCCATCCGGCCGTCGCACCCTCGATCTTTTCAGTCTCTATTATACCAATATTCTCTTTCGACAAACATCCTCCCAAATAGGTAGGGATTTTCAATATAAATTTAAATTTTTGCTGTGCAAGGGTTATAAGCTATTTCCAAAATAGTAGCGCCAAACCTCCTCAGCTACTGGGGTCATTTGTATTGAACTTTGAATACCTTCATGTTTGTTCACAAAGTTCCAAAAATTCTCTGGATCTCTACACTTCACTTTTTCCTACATTGAATCCTCCCTGAAGAGGAAGAGGCGATCTTGAGTGATTTAGCCCAGTGTTTATATTTCTGCTTAGTTTTATTTTGCAAGAGTATAATTAATGCAATCTCTAGCCTTAAGATATTTCAAATGCCTTACGTCTTTTCCCATAACTTTCATCCTCTCTTATTGAACAGGATCAGATGGATTACTCTGTCCTCTTCCTTTAAGTGGATCAGTCCTAGTTCTCTTAGCTTTCATGTCATGTCATTTCGTTTTCCAAGCAATTTGCAGCCATATGAAGGGCATTATTTTATTTGATTGTTTATAGCGCAAACCTGGCACGTAGGAGAAGCCAGAGCCTAGCGTCGATATAGCAGTCATAGTTTCAGTCCTGGGGGGGGGGGCGGGAGCAATAAAAGAGCCATGTCTTCACGATTTTGCAGAATCCGCATGATGGAAGGAGCAGTGCGAGCCTTCTGGAGGAGTGAGTTCCAGAGGGATGGGGCATAGCAGGAGAAGGACTACTTTCTGGTCCTTTCCTTACAGGTAAGCATTGACTCTAACCTTTTGATGGTCAAGCTACGGGAGATGCAGAAATCTCCTGAGATACAGAGTTTGGCTGCCAGGTAAGATGAGATTCTGTTGGAGACCGCTTTGTATGTGATGTATGCGGTTTTAAAGTGAATCCTTGCGTGGTGGGCCAGCCAGTGGAGATCATGTAGGGTGGGGTGATATAGTCGAATCTACAGACAGCTGCAACAAGACGGCCTGCGTGGTGATGGGCAGCTTTTAGGGTAGCCAGATACCCGTCTGGGAACCTGGCGAGGAATGTGTGAGATGACTAGTGCCTGGACTACTGTCAGGGACATCATTTGAGGGTCGCCAGGGGTCGCAGTTGTGACCCCTGAGGTCTACCTTTGCTAGCCCTGTGGCCTCCCTTGCTACCCCTAGAAAAAAAAGATTTTTTAAAAAACATTTTTTTGTAACTTTGTTTTAAAAAAAAGTAAGCTCCTGGGCTGTGGCAGGCTCTTTATTTTTGGAGTGCCTGACTTTCTTGTGCAGGCCTCTTAAAAAAAACAGGGTTCCACAGGTGTCTCACTTTGAGCAGTGACGCTAAACAAGAAAGAATAAGAATAAGACATAATTTGTCTTTCTGAAATTCAATCAAATAATTGCTAGACTCATAAAGGTTTATTTCCAGGCACTTCAGGTGGTGAGTCACGGATTTAGCCTGTTCATAAACACCTCAACTCAGCCTTTCACCCTTCTGAGGTCGATAAATGAGTACCAACACAGTTTGGCTGATATTGTATGTACATTTGATCTATGTAAAGCGCTAAAGCGTAAGTGCTGTATAATAACATATCATTATCATTTGGCCTTGGACGTCTGCTTGCATTCTCAGTAATTTGGTAATATGGTCCTATAAACACTGATATTAATGATACATATGGTGATCCATTCTTGTAAGAAATGTATATAACATTATAGTGATATTGCAACCATATGTTTTGTAGTGTACTTAAGGACAATATGTGATGTCCCTTCCTGTTTTGTCACAGGGTGAAGGGTTGTGTTCCATCACTTCCCGTGATGTCACTTCGAGGTGTGGGGGTCAAATGACATCACTTCCTGTGATGTCATCAGAGAGCAAAGGTCATGTGATGTCACTTCCGCTACCCCTGGCATTTTGGTGAAATGACGTCCCTGACTACTGGACTACTGTATGGATGGGGGGGCCTGAAGGGTTTGATTTTCCTAAGTGTGGAGATTTGGAGCCCGGCAGTTTGGGCTTTCTCAGCAAAGTATTTTTGGAGGGAGAGACCGCTATCGACAATGAAGCATAGGGATTTGGCTGAGTTGGTCAGCTTGGGGGTGAATCCGTCTAGATTCATTTTGTCAAACCAGTTTTGGACAATCTGTTGTTTGGAGGTTAGGCCAATATGGACAAACTCAGTTTTTGTGGAGTTGAGTTTTAGGTAGGCGGATGACATGCAGGTCTGGATGGTGTCCAATCAGCAGCGGAGACGAGAGATGTCTTGAGGGCCAGTAACCCTAAGGTACAGCTGCGTGTCATAAGTGTACTGGTGGATGGAGATGCTGGGATCAATTATTGGGTTTCCCAGGTGCTCCATATAAAGGTTGAAGATAATGGGGATACTCCTCACAGGTGTTTGTCAGAATACCCACCACCAAAGCACTGTCTGATCTCTGGATGTACAGTAATATAGGTTTAAGCCAGTAAACCTAGGACATAATGTCACCTTTCGTTCTACCTGACTAGCTAGACGCCGCCGGCCCTTCTCCTCCTTGCCACCCGGTCCAGCTGTACCCCTCCTCTGTGCCCCACTGTATCCTATCCCCCATTGTATATCTGTTCTGTTGTTACCTCTGAAAAGTGCTCTGTTGTGTATCTGTATTGTTCTATATCTCCGTAAAGCGCTCCGTTGCTTCCCGAAGCTAGATCCATGCTCAATAAATACCATAATAAGAATAAAAATGATAAAAGGTATGTGGAATGACATTGTCGTCTCAGTATCTGGCAACACCCCCAGGTTTCTTACAACATGCATTAACTTGATTTTGTGAAGGAAAAAGAGAGGAGGGGAGCGAGTGTGGGAAGTTGTTAAAGAGAGCCTGGAGCACAACAGAAAATTATCTCTGTCTTTTCAAAATTGAGCTACAAAATATTACCTTTCATCCCTCCTGCCACCTCTCGCCGACAATAAGAAATCGCGTCAATCCTCTGCGACCTATCATCAACAGTCAGACAGATCAGGGTGCCATCTGCAAGCGAATGGCAGGCTAGATCGAAGGAGCTAATGAAATCAAGCAGGGGGAACAACTCAATGTTGGTGATTCGTTGGGGAGCTCCACTGGCTGACGTGTGGCAGGTGACTCCTTAGCCTAACAGCTGATGTAGGTTGCTCTCAGAAAGAAGTAAAACTTTTGAGTGCATCCGGGCCTACCTCTGCAACCTTCAACAATTGAGCCAGTTAGATAGGAAAGTCAATCATGTCAACGGCTGTGGACAGGTCCAACATCATCAATGACGAGGCGGAGCGGTAAGCACCTGCAGCCAGCAGGTTGTCGCATATCTCTACAAGGACGGTTCCTGTCACACTGGAGTTTGTAGGGAGTGCAGCCCTGCAGATAAGCTATGTACAGCCAATTATATTAACTAAAAAGCCAAATACTCCCAACAAAATATAATAGAGCTTCACAAATTCCAACCTGCGACTGCAGTTGGCGCACTGATCTGTGCAACCAGCGTCTAACTTGTGCTGTGCTACTGGCATACTGGCTGCAAATATAATCCTATAAAGTAAAGAAAGTCAAAGGCTGCATGTAGCAGCTGCAACTGGGAAGAGCACAAATCAGGCCTAATTGGAACCAGAAACTGAAAGGCTTTTTTATTTCATTAGGCACCAATTCTCTGCTCATCTGGTGCCAATCAATGCCATTTATACCGTAAAACATCTGACTGTACAATGCAACCAATGCAATCTAATAAGCAATGATTGATTGAAATTCAGTCTTATGTTCTTATTTTTCAAATAGGTCAAATTTGACAGAGTTGTTAATTCATCACTTTATCAGAGGGACATAGATATTTGCATATTATTTATCGCCACTCAGGCACCGCTTTTGCAGTCCTGGGTTTTCATAGAATAAGTTTTATTTATGTATTTATTTATTGCCATTTGTAATATGCCCATACAAAACAAGTCTCTTCAGAGTGCAAGAGAACAAGTAGGCAGACGAAGGCTGGGATTAGAGGCAAGGGTGGCCTGCACAGCCTCATGCCCCTGGGGCAGGACTGCAGCAGTCACACCCACTGCGTCACCTCCGCCTGACCCATGGGCTGTGTTTCTACGGCCACCTCCTCCCCATCCAACCCCGCCAACCTGGATGACTCCAGAGCATCTTCCGCACTGGATGGCCCCTGTGTTGCCTCACCTGTCCCCCCGCTGCTGGGGAGTCCACTCCCACCTTCGCCCTCTTGGACTTACCCCAGCAGCATTGCCCGATAATACCGGCGTGGCACCAGCCACCTCACTCCCCGACAATGTGCTGTCATGGGGGCATGACTGGGCCTTGCACCTATGCCTGTTGGATGCATCCCTGCTGCCATGCTCCACAGCACTGTTTCCGCCCTCTTCTTCTGACGCAACTGTGGAAAAGGAGACACAGAACACAAACATGAGTGCACTACACCAATGTGTACACTGAAAAACAAACAATCACATGAAGTTCACTAGTCAAGGGAACAACCATCCTCCTCCACCACCTCACACACTCATGTACATGCAATCCACATACATTCACATACATGCTTGTCCATCAAAACAGACATTCACATCAGGTTACATGCCACTCTCACAACCAATCAATTGCCTATGCTACACACACATGCATCATGTGCTCAACACATGTCATGCACACACATCACATGGGAGACCACAAGCAATGCGATGAGCAATCACATCAGAGTCCCGTCAACTACAATCCCGCAACATGACTACGTCACACATTGAAATACACCTGTTGCATCGAGCCATGAGTGATGGCCAGTCACACATTCCCATCTTTGACACATACACATGAACACCATAAATGTACATGATGAGGCAAACACTACCTCAACTGTCACACTTGTCGCACCGGCATGTCTCAGACACAAGTAACAAAACATGGGCACGTTCTGAAAGGCAGCAGTACAGCACACAATGCAAATGACATCTAATCAAAAACATATATGGTTGACTGCACAGATGGAGAACACTGTCTGGGTCATGCACGCAGACATCCGTTTCAGAGGCAGACATGCTGTGAGCCTAAGCGGCTCACTCCCAACATGCAGGAACATGCACATGAACTGTGGAGCGACTCCAGACGTTGACGCAACTCGCTGATCTTGGTGTGCAGCACCGGGTAAAACATCTCCAGGACCCGCATGTTGGTGATAGACAGCCGGCAACTGCGCCCCTCTATGGTGGTACCGGCCTGGAGGAAGCGTCTGTTAACCACCCACACTCAGCATCCACTCCATGGGTTCATGCCCCTGCCCCTCTTGTGCGTCACTGTCCCTTCTTCCAATCTACCAGTGCATGCAATTACTCTCTCCACAGCACACACCTGGCACTCCACACTCAGGCCATGGCCACATTGTGTGCATTCCCTGTGCCAGTTCTACACTGGTGTGGCACGTAATTGATGTGAACTTGGCTGGGAATATGTGTGTACGTGTTTACATGTAATGTAATAGCATGTTATATAGCCACATAAGGATGCCCATTTAGCATCTATTTGTCAATAGTTTGCTGTGCCATGGGCCACAATGTGCTTTCAGAGAACCATGCCTGTCTTTCAATGTGTCCACTGGCTACATGGTCAGGGACATGGGATGTTGTTGCAAGTCTGCATACTCCATGATCAGATGACTTCTTGTATATAGGGTGTGCACAGCAATGTGGTGCAGGACAGCAATGTGATACAGATGGTTATTGTCAATGCAATTAACATGAGTCTTCATGTCTTTATATGTCTTTGTGCAGGTAATGAGGCACTGGATGCAGGGGAGGAGGTAGAGGAGGAACGGGAGTCTGAGCCGGACCAGACCACCAGTGGAGGACATGGTGTGGCAGCCCATGAGAATTCACTGGCGCTACAGTCCATCTGGGAATGTCTAGGTGTGACACCGACTCAGATAAATCCAGTAGCTCTGGTGCTGACCCGGATGTCCAATCCTCAATGCTTTCGGAGGTGAGTGCACAAAGTGTTGGAGCTGTTGTTGCCCGTGAGTCTGCAGGGGGCCAGGTGCCCTCAAAAGGCCAGTCAGTGGTGTCACGGCCATCTGTGGTGGTTACGGCTGCAAGGCCATGCTCCCAAGTATTGCTATCTGGTCCAGGGCCAGATATCCAAGGGAGGGATGCAGTCCTGCAGCCACAGACATTGGCATCACAGCAAGGAACATTCTCCCTTTGGTCAGGCAGGCGTGGGCCCTGCACACATGGTGGATGTGTACAGGCTTCGGAGACATTAGGGAGCAGTCCATGCTGGGTGTTGCACAACAATATGGTGCTGCCTATGAGATCTTGGCTGAGGGCATGGATATGGTGGCCAGTTCCATGATCCCACCAGAAACACAGGTGGAGCATGAGCTGCGGGCATTGCCGTCCACATGCCACTCACACAGGCTACACATGGAGGCCAACAGCAGGAGCTGATGGCCCGATCTGAGGTCTCTGCAGGCATCCCTTCTTTCAGAGGGTCGGGCCAACTGACAGGTCCTGAGGCAGGAGTTGTTGGCCCACAGAGCTTCAGTCAAAGTGGAAGAGGCAGCCCACAGGACACATTACCAACATGAGATACAACTATTGAGGCAGACCATCTTGGAGGAAATTTGTGCATGCCGTGAGGTCATCCATGAGGACCTCCAAAGCTTCATGTTGCAGATACATTCATCAGTGTCCCACCTGGCCACTGCCACTGAGGACCAGGCCAGGGAACTACGTGCTGAGCCTTCCGCACCACTACCACCTTTTCATTCTACCCAGGAAGGTGGTCACAGCAGAGACATGCCTCCCAGTCCAAGATAGCCATACGGTTCAAGAGCACATGGAGGGAATTGTTTTTTTCAACATCCACCCATGTGGGAATTGATGTGCACCCTGCATCCCCCCTCGTGGGTTGCCCCCCCGGTCCATGATGGACATTTTTGTTCCTGTTTTTTTTATTATTTTTTTTTACACCCCCATGCCCAGATGTTGGCATTGCATATTTTGTTTTGCCCTTTCCTGGTTGTAATATTTTGTTTATTTTTTCCTTACTTTCCCTTGAGGTGTGCCATTAACACATCAAGGCTAACATGTGTGCTGTGGTGTACATGCAGGCATGCCTAGTGAAGTCAACTAGCATGTTTGCATAGTGTTGCACAGGATGGCATGTGCAGGTAATTATGGTTATGGTGTTCCATTGCACCTGTGTGCTGTGTCAATGGTACTTCACAATGGCTGTTTTAATGTTTTCTCCCATGTTGTTTCAGTAATCCGTTATGTAGCAGTGACTGCACCATTTGAAGTCCATGCTCCCCATGCCCTCCACAAAGCACTGTCCTTCCTGTACCTGATTAGGAAACACAGTTCCAGGTGAAGGTGATATGGGATTGACAACATGCCAGCACAGTCAGCGGGTAAGCTTTAGCACTGTCTTGCATCTTGAGCATGCGTCATTGGTGTGCATGTTTGCTGAATGTCTTGCTTGACTTATATGTCCTTTGCATGCTGACATGCCGGTATGGTAATTTAAGTGGCGCTCATGTCACTGTGTTGTCTACCTATGTTTATTCCTCTATGTGTGCACCTACTGTGCTGTAGAGCATGTCATTGCACATCTGAAGAGCAGGCAGTGTACTCCTTGATCTGTCATTTGCTTGGGATACCCTCTCTGCGTCACTCTCTCTCCCTCTCTTTGTTGTGGTTCACTATACTCCTGGGATGATCACTGTCTATTTCCATTCACCCTGTCTTGCTCCTGCAGTAGTTGGTGTCTGCATATTTTCTTTAGGTGATCATGTGATGCCATGTATGTGCATGTTGTTTGTGCTGTTCCTATGCTTAGTATTCAATTTAGGTGAAACGTCTCCCGAGAGTGTGCTTTGTATGCAAGGCAGGTGGGCTCCCTGGACAGGTAAGTGAATGGCATGTGTTGACACTTGTGTGGTGATTGCATGTGAGTGTGACACTGTGTGTGTTCATTTTGTATTTACCTAGCTTGAGGTTAGCACTACTTCTTAAAAGGGGCATGTTTCACAGGGGGTGCTTCTAATGATGGTATGGTCATGTTCAGATGGATTGCCGGGGCCACTGTTCACTGATTATGCTAACTGTGCATTCTAACTGTGTGGGACTTTCATGTTTTGGAGTGGGTAGCATGGTCAACTGATTGAGGTCTGTGGCAGGTGCTAATGTTTGGGCTGATGTATTTCTCATGGAAGTTTTATCATGTGTAATGAGTGACACTTCAGTTTGCTAGCAGGGCTTGTGGGATTATGGCTGTATGTCACATATGGCATGTCCAGAGTCTGGATCAACTATTAAGGTGTGCATCAAAAGTTTAAAGCCACAGCCATGTTGCTATGTATGAATTTCTTTGGGATGATATGTTGCGTACCAGCACTTTAGGGTTAGTGGTGTTTGTGCTTTCTCGTGAATTTCCCATTCATGCTGCACCATGGTGTTTGCAGCTTCTAGTGCAGCGTGGCTGGGTGCATGGTACTGCTGTATTTGAAGGGATTCAGTATTTGACCATTGTTATGCTGAGACGATGAAGTCTGCACTGACCATGGTCTGGTGGTGAACAGTAAACCTTTAGCATGATTCGATCGTTGCTTGATGTATCACATTGATTTGTGTTGTCTGCTTATGTCTTCCATTGCGGCTCCCTCAGCGTGCAGCAGTACGTTGTGACATCAAGCATGGTTCTGGTAGAGGTGCAAGAGGTGAGTATTTCTGTAATTGCCAAGCCAGCCACTGTATATTGTGCAACAGCTCCTTCACAGTACCTTTGGAATGTGCTTGCATCACGTATGTTTTGCAAATACACATGACTGACTAAAGCGACTTGTGACTTGTGATAGGCTCTGCAAGCACTCCACACCTCTGCCCCCTTAACACTCACCACCATCATGAAGGTGTTATCCCCACTGGGGTGCCGCTGCTCCTGCTGTACCATCAATGGAAACATCTCCTCTCTGGCAACTGCTCTTCCTGATCTCTGCAAACACTCCTTTCCTGCTGTTTAGTTTCATCCTCCATAAAGCACTCACTTGTGTGCACCATCCTTACTATGCAAAAGCAGTTCCTTCTTGACCACAAAACTACTGGCACATTTCTTTCAACACCTTCCTGGGGAAACTGCTTGACAAGTTAACCCTCCCACAAATTGACGCCCATGAGGTCATTGTTGGGGATGTCCATGGACACCACTGTGGATTGAAACTGTCCAGGCCACAGACACTGCTCTCAAGGACAGACATGAATGAATGGTGGCATCCCTCAAGTCATAATCCCCTGCTGTCCTCATCCTCCTTGATATCTCAACTGCTTTTCGCACAGTGAGGCATTCCATTCTCATTAAGATACCCCATGAATGGCCAGTGGACTTGCTTAGCTCATTCCTAAACAACCATTCCAAATGAGCCATTCTGTGTACTTTCTTCTACCCTACTTCAGCCTACACATTTGGCATGACGCAGGTGTCCATTCTGTCCATTCTTGGTATGTCCAGAGAATGGATCAACTATTAAGGTGTGCAGCAGCAGTTTAAAGCCACAACCATGTTGCTATGTATGAATTTCGTTGGGATGATATGTTGTGTACCAGAACTTTAGGGTTAGTGGTGTTTGTGCTTTCTCGTGACTTTCCCATTCATGCTGCACCATGGTGTTTGCAGCTTCTAGTGCAGCATGGCTGGGTGCATGGTTTTTTGAAATATAAAAACTCATCACAATTACTTACACTGCTACTAAACTTAAAATTACATTTTTATCTATAATAACATCAGAGAGAACTTTGGACGGTGCAGAAGCTGATCTACCACAAAAGCCCAATATTTTGCTCATCAGATCTCCTTCACTACTTGCTAAATATCCTTCCAATTAATGTTGGCTGACACCGACTCAAGCACAGTTTGCAATTGATCTAAAAATCTCATCATTGCTTACATCAGTGATTTACTCTCGCCGATATGCAATTGCTTCCACCATTCTTCTGAGTTGTAAGTCTGGTATCGGACCATCTCCCTCCTTAGGCAGTTCTCACGTTGAGCTCTCAATTTGGTACAAAAAAGAACTAGGTGTTTTAGATTTTCCTCCCCAGTTGAACAGAATCTGCAAGTTATATTTCTTGATGGGATCAGTCGTCGATTTCTCAAAATTTCTTTGTTTTCAAAAATGTTTAGACGGAATTTTAAATAGAGTCTTCTTAAGCGTTTACAAGGTGCAATAATCAAATATTTCGGAAGAATATTATGTTTTTTAACTTCTGTGGGTACATTTTGCATGGATTTTTTAGTTATTCTTCTCTCGCCAATTCCGATCCAGTCAAGGTCTAGCAAATTTCTTTTCACCGTCTCCCAGTTATACCATAGTGTTGCATCGTCTGTCCCCAACTGGTTCAAAATATCTTTGCATTGTTGTTTCCATTCAATTAGAGCTGATTTCCTTTGTAGTTTCTTCTCCATCAGAATTTTGAGTGGTGGTAGGTTTTCTTCTTCATAGGTCTTTCTAAAAAACTCTAATTTGTTCCATATTATTCTCGCGTTTAGTGAGGAGATCCCCACTTCATACAGAACGCAGGCAGTTGGAGTACTTTGGGGAATCTGAAGGATTTTCTTCCAAAAGAAGCCTTCACAGCGTGACCAGATCTTAGGGTCACATCCGAACATATTCTCAGCTCCGTATGTTAGGATCGGAGTAACTTTGCTTTGGTAGAATTTTTTTTACCGGCACGCAGGAAAATTTTCCATATTTATGATACCTTGAGATGTTAGTTGTTTGCAATTATTTAGGAGTTTTTTCTTCATAGCTTCATCATTTATGCTGGAATTGATGATTGTTCCTAGATATCCGGTGTATGGCACTTTGTTCAATTTCGACATCCGAAGGGCCCAGCTTGATCTTAGCTTATTTGACGTCCTTCCCCTTTTGTTTTCCAGAACTAGAATTTCGGATTTTGCCACATTGCTCTCCAGTCCTAGTTCTTCTGTAAAGGTTTTTAGAGCTGTCAATTTTCTTTGTAGGCCGATGGGTGTACGGTTTAAGATAACCATATCATCAGCATACAAGATATGGTGTAGCTGAACTCCATTCACCTGCGGTGGAAATTACATCACGTTTGATAGAGCTGCTCCAGGTGGGCACCCCTGCTTCACACCCCTTTCTGTGGGTATGGGGTCTGTTAGGTTTCCCTCGCTGTCCAGGCGTACTTTAATATGGGTGCCTGAGTATAGTTCTTTGATGGCTAGAATTAGGCTCTTATTGCACCCCCTTTCCTTGAGTTTTGACCACAGCGTTTCTCTATCTACGCCATCAAAGGCGTTTGCCATGTCGATAAATGCTAGGTATATTTTTTGCCCTGTTCTAATGGCTTTGATTTTCAACAAATTCAAGATGAAGAGATTTAAGCTGCAACCTACTCCTTTGATGAACCTGGACTGGCGTTCATCGTAGATCTTCTGTTGTCTGATCCATGATGTGAGTTGTGCAAGCAGCAGGCTTGCAAACGCTTTCCCCACGACATCGAGTAAGGCTATTGGCCGATAGTTTGCAGGGTCGGTACAAATTCCCTTCTTGAATATTGGTACAATGATACCCGATTTCCAGGTCGATGGAATCCGTCCTTCTTTGATTATTTGTTGAAACAGGATATCACAGAAATCGGTCCACTCATCAATATTCACTTTCAGGTCGGCATTTGAGAAGCCGTCCGGCCCGCTGCTCTTGAGGCACTACTTTTTTTGATGGATGACCGAATGTCCTCTCGATCTATCTTCATTTCCCATGGTTGTCTTGAGTGTAGATTCGGGCAGCTTGAGCTTTTCACTTTTTTGAATAACTTTGTGTAGTGACTTTTCCACTATTTTTCAGTTACCATATTTGATAGTATTGCCTTTTCTGGATTCATTGACTCGTTTATTATAGCCCAAAATCCTCTAGAGTTCCTTTGGTTTAAGGCCGTCAACATTATCTCGGCGTCTCGCTGCTCCATCATTGCTCTGTGCTCTTTGTGCCAGTTATTGTATCGGTTTTTCACTTTCTTTGACAGACTCTTACCATCCGGCTCTTTTGATGCAAGAATTCCTCTTAAGGTCTTCCTTAGCTCTCTTTTTTCCGTGCAACCTCAGGATCGTATTGATGTTTTTGATAGCTGGGTCTATTTTGAGCACTCTTCTTTTTGATTTTATAAATTTCAAGTAACTGTTGGTATTCAATTGGGTCCGTTAGTCTATCCTCCTGATTCGATCTCAGTAATTCTGTTACTGCTATAATGTCAGTGTTTCTTAATCGGAATCTATTACTACCAGGTTCCACCGCAATTTGTTATTTCCATTGTCCGGGCTGTGCTAATTTTGTCTTGTGCCATTCTATTGACATGACATTGTGGTCGCTTTGATTGGTCTTGGTAACTCTGAGAGATTCAATTTCTTGTGATAATGCTTCAGAGGCAAAGATGTAATCCAATATGGATTTTTGGGAGCCTCTTTCCCAGGTCAGGTTCGCAGGGATATCACCCCTTGTTACTCCATTCAACATTACTAAGTTTCTATTTGTCATTTCTTGCAACCAGCTTTCACTTTTGCACCTCTTTTTATGGTTTGTCAGTGCCTTAGATTTATCAGTTTCAATCAATTTCATATTGAAATCACCACATAATATGTTTAGAGCCTTTGGATCCCCTATTAAAATGTTGTCGATGACATCTAGGAGATCGTCCTCGAATATTTAGTGTGTTTTCGGCGTTGTATTCCAATAAATGTTTAATAGATGAAAGGTTGGCATGGTCATCGCTATTTGATATACTGGTTCAATACGATATACTGGTTCAATACAAGCCGCCTGGAGGTAGGGAGATATAATCTCAGTTGAATTAAATCTTAGTCCATAATTTCTTTTAATGAGAATCAATTGGGCCGACATTGGGCAACCTTTTTTTTTTACTGATGGCTGGATTTGTTGCAACTTCGAAGCCCTCAACACATGGTGTTTTTGTGAGCCAAGTTTCTTGCATGCATATCATGTTGGCAGTTGCTAGAATTTCTGGCGTTGTTCTCAAGAGATGTGAGAAGCCTCTCGTATTCCAAGTGGCTATCACCAAATGTGTCATTTGATCTTGGCATTAGCTCTTCATTGGTGCATTTAGAGATTTTGCTATCCATGCCCAATTATTGTATTTTTGGCATGGGTGGAGTTTTGAAAAGCGGGACTCCCTCTCTCCTGTGCACCTTCTATTCGGTTGTTGACTGAGTTAGACTTGCAGCCAAGGTCCTAGTTTGTCAAGGGACCAACTCCGAGGTTCCTAATGTTTAGAGGATTTGTGGGGTTTGACAAACTCTGGACTGGAAAGGCGCTGGTTGGATTAGATAGTCTGGTAATTGTTGGTAGGTAGTTTGCACAAGTAATAGATGAGTCAAGTTATTAGTGTGTCAAACATGAGGTTTGGTTTATTCCTTGGTTTAGTCAGCACCAATGAGAGACATCATTGGATGTAAAGGTGATATTTATAACATGATGATATGTTACACAGCCAACGCGCGATTCAACCTAAGTCTTTTTCAAGGCCATTTGGGTTTGATGGTTGAGCTTCCAGGTGGGGTGAACTGGTCCTCCCATGTGTGGGTGCCAGTAGGCTGGATAGCCGTGCTTGAGCCGGGTTCGGCAGTGCTGGTGTGTGAGAAGGGGATCGGCCGATATCATCATGTTATAAATATCACCTTTACATCCAATGATGTCTCTCATTGGTGCTGACTTAACCAAGGAATAAACCAAACCTCATGTTTGACACACTAATAACTTGACTCATCTATTACTTGTGCAAACTACCTACCAACAATTACCGGACTATCTAATCCAACCAGCGCCTTTCCAGTCCAGAGTTTGTCAAACCCCACAAACATGCCCAATTATTGCTCTCATTCTCTTTGTTTTCTATTTCTTCGTTCGTTGTTACATTTTTGTTTTCTAGACAAAATATTCTCTACTCTTTTGTCTTATCTCCTCATTTGAAAGTGATGTTTTGGCATCTGCTTCCTCAGGAATTATTTTGTTGGTCATCAGGGCGTCTGATCTCTTTTTCATTGTTGGTAACTTATTCAGCAAGGCTTCCTTTCCCTTTTTTGTTGAAGATTTCCTTTAAATTGTTTTTTCGGCCTCTTTCACTGCCAAGGCATTATCCACCTCATAAACTTGATATCCAGCGTCCAGCAACTGTCTCTCGCACATCATCACTGAATTAGCGTCCTTTTTATCGTTGATATGCAGCAACACACATTTTTGATTCATATCGGCTATGATCTCAACACGATCAATTCACAAGCTCTTTATGGCTCTCAACACAGGAATTTTTTGGAATAACTGCAGTATGGTATATCTATTCAATGGAGCGTCATTTTTCCTATGCTCAATTCTTTCGACCAATATTCTATATGGTCGGACTGTTGACAAAACGTTCAAGGATGAAGGAGAAAGGTTGAACGGTTGACAGTCGCTCTCATTTGATTTTTCGATGAGAGCCTCTTCTGTTTTTTGCAAGGCATTCAGCTTATCTTTTCGAGGTTCGGCGCTAGAATTACTTTTCAAGGATTCTTCGCCTGGCTTTTTCTTTATTTCTATAGCTTTGCTGAGCTTAGTTTCCATTTTTTGCAGACTTATCTCACGTTTCTCTTCTAGGGTACGGAAGGTTTGAGTTTCTTCGGCCTTCTCTTTTTTACTCATATTTAGAGATTGAACTTTTTTTGGTGTTGTTGGCCACGAGAATACTCTTTTTTCTGACGATTTCTCCTCTCTCTCCTTCTCGCATTCTTGTACAGACGACCAAGGGGAGTTCCGATCGACATCGTGATCACGCTGACTGTTTTTTCTGTCGATTATCTGCTTTGCATTAGTCACATTCTCGTCATCTGTTTCATCTTCGACGGGAGTGCTATAGGTTGACATATTCATTAGCTCCTCAGAATCCTCGTCATTATCTTCAATCACCAGGGGGTGTTATCCCTCGACATTCCTACTACCTTGGATTGAATTCCAGATTTATCGTTTACAGCCAATTCTGCAATCTCCTCACTATTTTTTTTTTTCGTTTGCTCTGTGTTGTTTACCGTAATATTCAGAGCTTTAATATTTCTGAAGAAGTTTATTGAACTTCGAGGGTTTTTGTTCTTTTGTATTTGCTGATTTTTCGGGGTTTTTTTGCATTTGATTTGCTTCGGTTCACCAGTCTGGCCCTTGTTGGTTTTTGCAACTCCCAACTGCGATTTTGGATTTTCAAATATATCAAACCACTCCCCATCATTCTTCTTTGACGCAGGGGATACAGGTTTGCTTTCTGATATCGCTGTTTGAGAATCCCTGGCTCCTTGTCCAACAATGGGGGCAGTTAACGGATGTTTATTTACTTCCTTTTCTTTTTCGATTGAAGAATCATCAGATAACTCCACATTTTCTGGCAACGTCTTCAGGGTGTTAGGCTCAGTCGTACATGCTTGCTTAGACCTATCCTCTTGGTCATTCCTTTTCATTGTACTGTTCGTGTCCTCAGGGGTAATTGTTAGGTCTTTCTCATAACAACAATTCTGATGCAAATTTGTCTTAGGAGTCTCTGCCGTTTCCTCGGGTAATTGCTTATTTCTTCTAGAACTTTGTACATTTTCCGATGGTTCTAAGTCGATCACTGTTTCCGTGAATGGCCGGTTTTTGGGACAAGATAGTTTTTGGTCCATTCCTCCCATACCATCACGTTCTTTTTGCAATATCAGGAGTGCTTGTCTCGTGACTTCTGCTAAGAGTCTTTTATCTTCAGAGTTATTTTTGAGAGATTCCTTCAAGGCTATTAGTGAGATGTCATTACCTCTTCGTGTCGTCGCGACCTGTGACATCATTTCCGTCAAGTCAACTTCCTATTTTACAATTTTGGAGTTGAGTAGGGCAATGAGAGTGGTTTGGTCTCGAAAGTTCTCATTTAAATTCTCATATAGCTTCATCAGTGGATTCATAGCTATCGTAGTAGCAGACATCAAGATTGGATTTAATTTTGAAATTATCTTCTCTAAGAGGACAGATGTATCTTCTGGGCTCCTAGATTCTCTCGGGCGTATAGATTTTGGCCTCTGCTGACTTATATTTCTTGGAGCTGGAGAACTGTCTTTGTCTGTTTTAGACTCAGAGGATTTCGAGCTACCAATACACTCTCGAATTTCTTTGGGCGTTGGAGTTTCATTCACCTTTTTGCTCCCAATTTTGCTCATTTTCCCCCATCCTTTGAAACATTTGTTAGGACCTCCAACTTCTTTGTGTGAGCTTACTACGCATCTAGTCCTTTTTTGGGATGTCAAGATCTCCTCGTTTCTAGCCTCAAAGGACGGTGTGTTAAGTTCTAGGCTCATCACTTCACAGATTCCCCTATCCCTGTATTGCATCCACTCAGATTGGGGCATTGTTCTTCCACAGGAGCTTGATTAAGAGGCTCTCAGAGGTTGCATTAGTTTAGAACTGAGCTCTGCCAGATCTTTTAACACTTGATCAGCAATCCCTAGTGTGTTTCTATGACTGGGTGGCTGCGTGGAATTTTGTGCAGCAATTCTGGCTTTCCAGACTTCAGAATGCACCCAGTCGTCATCTATTCCTCCCATCATGCAATCAGGTCTGGAGCTCTCCTTCCCCAGCATCTGGGTTAGGCTATCAACCATCTCCAGCCTCACCTTAGGGATGTGATCATCCATCCTTAAGCACATAATCAATTTTTTTTTTTTCAGATCTGGCTTGTGCATCTCAGCAACTCTTAGCCACGCCAGTAGTTTTAATGAAGATCCTGGCTGTGTCAATTTTTCCGTGTTCTTCGATTGAGAGGGGGATTCCGTAGTTCTGTCGCACTCCTTAGGCATGAGAGATGTGCCATTTGTTGTTCTACGGGCGTCTTACCCCCCTCTGGGTGATTATCGGTGGTATCCATCACACCGTTTTGGGGGTTAGTGGTCCTTGCACCTCGAGGTAGATCCTCCGGCTCTATATTCAGCTCTCCATTGCAGCATATGGGCACTTTTTCAGTTTGCTTCCTTTGGATTTTGAGAAAAGCGTGGAGTTTTTCTGATTTCAACACAGTGTTCTTGCGCCCCTCATGCATGGCCACATTGTTTTCGGGCATTCTTTTGTGCCTAGTTGGAGAAGTAGGGGAGGTCGAGAGACCACCAAGCGTCGGGGCGCAATGTATAAGTGCAGAACACAAAGCTTCAGATTGATAACCTGTCCCCCCAGTCCACTCATCGCCGCTACCTCTTCAGCAGGCATGGCTGTAGGCACAGGTGGGTCTGACTCTTTCCCTCCACCCTCCTCTTCCTCCTCTGGCTCACTCTCACTCATACTCTCACCTTTATCTTCTTCCTCGATGCCTTCCGTGGGTACTCGCGCAGATGAAACGGAGGCCCGCCTCGAGTTCCGGATTCCAAGGGACAGCAGCCGCTCTGAGAGGAGGCGTGGCGAGGTGGGGTGAGCGGCGAGGGGTAAGCCGACGTGTAGCATTTCCAATCTAACTTCTCTATGCAATTTTCCATCGGCTACTCGTCCACTTGATGTTTGATTATGTGACACTGCATTCATCCCTCGTTTCACTTGGGCACGAGTCTTTGCCGGTCCTCATGTTTGTCAACGAGCCGGGGGTGCCGGCTGCTCTCACGGTGGGCTCCTAGGGGGTACAGATCATGCAGATCACCACGGACCACACAGATCCATGGATCCCAGGGAAACACAGGAAACACACTCCTGCACACTCCACTACACTCTGCGTAGCCGGGGGTTTTTATGAAATAACTCCAACTTCCTCAGTAGCAGCAATGGTGAACAGACTGCTCAACCAGTAACAGGAAACATACTCCTGCACAGTACTTTACATGATACATGTGGGGGGTCAGGGCACCACGGGCACATAAAGGCCATGGACATGAGGCATGCTACTGCATCAATAGCATGGAAGAGAGTGGGAGAAGGAAGTGGAGGAAAGGGTTTGATGATTAATGTGAGCTTAAGGAGTTCATGCTCTCGGCGCAGAGGGAGAGTAAGTCTATTACACAGAAGGTATCACACGTTAGAAATGGAACCACCACCAGCCCTTACAATACCCAAGTGCTTCAGACACAAGGAGTAGTTGCGAGAGGAATGCAGGAGTATAGAAGGGGAGTATTTCATCAGTAAGTGTTGAAGACTTGAAGACAGTACAGGGACCCAGACAGCCCTGTGGATGATACACAGGGATTACAATGTAATCCGTGCTGAGTTTGTGAGCTACTGAAGCATTAATATTGCAGGAGAGATGTTGTCTCAGGCCCTGAGTCCAATGACAAGTCTTGCAGACCTAATCTGGGTAAGCTGTAGGGGTCACAGGGCAGACCAAGGAACGCTTCAGAGTAGGATGTTGCAGTACTGTAGCCTGGAGAGTACCACGGAACATGTAAAATTGCACCTCTGTGTGATGGCGTGGAAGAGAACAGTAACTTCGAACATCAAGAACTGCAAGTCGGACTTCTTGACAATCTCACAAATATGAGGCATGAAGGGAAGGGGCTAGGCGTAGATGAATCCAAGAGTCCTGCCTTGGGATGAGGGTGCAGGGAGTGAGCCCATGTAGGAAGGACAGTCAGTGCCAGAAGTAGGCTGCAGGGGAGCCATTCGGGACACTCTAATGTTTGAATGGCACACAAGCCGATGTAATTTGCAGTGCACCAGGCCAGGATGGCTGAGAGGCATTCATGGTGAATGAGGGTGCAAGTGTGTCAGTAGGAACATTGCAGAAGAGTAGTGTATTGTCAGCATGGCACATGATTCTCTTGTGCAATGAGACAAAGAAGTGTTGCAGAATGGAAATGTATATGCCAAAGATGCAGGGCTAAAAAATGGACACCTGCGTGATGCCACAGGTGTAGGCTGAAGTAGGGTAGAAGAAAGGACACAGAATGGTTCATTTGGAATGGTTGTTTAGGAATGAGCTAAGCAAGTCCACTGGCCATTCATCGAGCATCTTAATGAGGATGGAATGCCTCATTGTGTGACAAGCAGATGAGATATCAAGGAGGATGAGGACAGCAGGGGATTATGACTTGAGGGATGCCACCATTCATTCATGTCTGTCCTGGAGAGCAGTGTCTGTGGCCTGGACAGTTTCAATCCACACTGGTGTCGATGGACATCCCCAACAACAACCTCATGGGTGCCAATTTGTGGGAGGGTTACCTTGTCAAGCAGTTTCCCCAGGAAGGTGTTGAACGAAATGTGCCAGTGGTTTGGTGGTCAGGAAGTCACTGCTTTTGCATAGTAAGGATGGTGTGCACAAGTGAGTGCTTTATGGAAGATGGAAACTAAACAGCAGGAAAGAAGTGTTTACAGAGATCAGCAAGAGCAGTTGCCAGAGAGGAGATGTTGCCATTGATAGTACAGTAGGAGCCGTGGCACCCAGTGGGGATGACACCTTCATGGAGTTGTCAACTCTGGTGACTACTTCAGGCGAGACATGAGTGAATGCGGAGAACAAGGAATGATGGTGGTAGTGTTAAGGGGGCAGAGGTGCGGAGTGTTGTGTTTGCAGAGCCTATCACAAGTCGCTTTAGTCAGTCATGTGTATTTGCAAAACATACGTGATGCAAGCACATTCCAAAGGTACTTTGGAGGAGCTGTTGCACAATATACAGTGGCTGGCTTGGCAATTACAGAAATACTCACCTCTTGCACCTCTGCCAGAACCATGCTTGATGTCACAACGTACTTCTGCACGCCGAGGGACCCGCAATGGAAGACATAAGCAGACAACACAAATCAATGTGATACATCAAGTAACGATCAAATCATGCTAAAGGTTCACTGTTCACCACCAGACCATGGTCAATGCAGACTTCATCGTCTCAGCATAACAATGGTCAAATACTGCATCCTTTCAAATACAGCAGTGTAAGTAATTGTCATGAGTTTTTATATTTCAAAAAACCATGCACCCAGCCAAGTTTGTATAAACTATATGAAATTAAAAAAAATTAAATGGTACTGTGTTTATGCTGAACTTGCTCACGATCAGCATCACCATGTGACATCCCTTCTATTTGTGTATACTTTTCTGCACTTTTCACCACAAGATGTTCTCCATGCACTAATCCGAACATGCTCACACTTGCACGTTGTGAACAGTCAGAAGGCATTGTGGCTTTGTCTACCCTCCCAGTTATTGTCATGATTTCTTAGTGGTATTGATTGTATTATTGATCTCTGTTAGTAAATAATTGTCTACATTCACCTGTCTCCAACCTGTTGCCCTGTGTGCCCTTGGAAACTTTTGGGGTTATTGGATGAATGCCTAAGCAATGTACAGCACATGTTAATTGATAATGTGCTTCCATGACTGTGTGCAGGGCACTGTCCCTATACTACGCAGGTTATGGCCAGCCTTATCATGACATTACTAGTCTTTCAAGGGTGGCCCATGGTTTGGTTGGGTTAAATTCTGTGCATGTGTGCTGTCTTCACAGTTTCATGCAGCATGGGGAATGAAGTGTGCATTGTGTATGTGACATTGTGTAATGAATGGGGATGTTTTGCATGCACATTTTCTGCATGTCTTTGAGGGGGCAGGCAGTGTGGGTGATGTTGTTGGGTGTGAGTGTGTGTGTATTGTGTGTTTGAATTGCATGCAGTGTGCAGGTGTGTGTGTGCATGTGTGTATGTACACATGTTGATGGATGTATTGGGACTTGTGCTTGGGATGTATTTCATTTCTCTGAGGGGTGTCCGTGGCTCTTCAATTAGCTATTGGCATGTATGTGTTACATGGACTATGTTTCATGTTTTTCTTTGCAGATCCTTACGTCAGGTAATGATGGCTATTTCATGTAATGAAATTTGAGTGTCGACTGCATGGCAAGGGGACAGGTGAGATCTTCTTTCATATTGATTGTTATGGAATGTTACACATTTTACCACTATGTTAGTTCTTCACATCTACCACTGCAGAAGGGGTCCACTACAGTGGGTATGGTGCACAGGGTTCACGGATCATTCTATGGTGTGTTTAACCTCCTTTATTTCTGACCATCCATCCCAGGTGGCACTCAAAGCCTTACCTTCTTCTATGGCTCTTTCAAAGTGTGGCATTCCCCATGGATGTAAGCTATCCCCCTGGTTCTTCTACATGTAAATGACAGCCATTGCACATGTGATTAGCACTTTCACCTCTGAATTCCAGTGTTATGTGGATGACACAGAACTTTCTGCGCCTCCTCTTCATCACTCATTCGCGATTCAGTCATGGTGTGCTGCAAACAACCTCTGCCTTATCGCCTGCAGGACTGAGATCGTTTGCACTGGGACCCCTGCTCCAGCTTTCCCACTTTCTCTCTGGCCAGACTCCCTTGGCCCTGAAGCCGCACCCACCTGCACGGATAATGATCTTTGGGATCATCTTCGCATTAACTCTCTCATTCTCATGTCACATTTCAGTCAACTCTGGAAAGTTCGACTATCTGCTACACCTCATCAAGGTACTGTACCTTTTCGCACTTTCCCCCAGCAGGTCACTGTCTCCACAGCACTGGTTATCTCCAGGCTGGACTACTGCAACTGGCTCTTTCTCATCCTCCATGCTTCAAATCCACACCCTCTATAACTCGTGCAGAACATGACCGCAATACTTATCCTTGTGGTCAAGACCAGGGACCGCATCTGTCTGGCACTGATATCCCTCCACTGGCTACCCGTAGCTGCAAGTGTCAAATCTAAATAACTATGCATTGTCCCCAAGGCTTTGTGGTACCTGGGTAGTATCTATCTGCAACGATTCCTGCCGAAATACTCTCCCTCCCGAGCCCTCGCCTCATGCACCTCCAACCTTCGTCGAGTGAGCCAGTTCTGGGAGAATATATTTGGAGGAAGTTCTTTAATGTCAGCAAGGGCCTCCCTCTGGAACAGCCTCCCTGCCGCCCTCCGTATGGAACCTCATCACCTTTCGTTCCTGGAACTCCTCAGAAATGTACTCTTCTACTCTTCCTTTTCTCTCCCTCTTCCCTGCTAACCTATCCCTCTGCTCACACCCTCTCTCACTCCTTTTTTCCTTACAGCTCGATGACTGCCGCCTGATGTACCTCAGGGTCTGACAGTCCCATGGCACCCCCAGCAGTGTTTAGCACACTTGCCTCCGGGACATGCACTGGCCTCATCATCACTGCACTTGGTGAATGACCCTAGAGAGTTGCATCTCTCTAGACTTACCCCCGCGCCTACACTGACATAATGCACTGGACCACCCCCCAAGCTTGTGCCCACCTTCCACCTAACACTCACCTGTAAACATCTGTGCACTTGCTCGTTCGGATTGTACCATGCCTGTAGATCGTCAGTCTGTTCCAACCTGTCCTGGCTCCCTGCATGGTGGCACATTCATGCACTTGGTAAAACTGTAGAATCATTGTCAAACTTATTCATTGTTACCTCCATTATTAATTGTATAATATGCACTTACTCTGCCGGTGCAGACTATTGTTGCTTCAGAAATTGAAGGGTTCGGAACAAGTGTTCCTTTTCCCCTTGTTCCATCCATCTTTGAGCGCTTTGAGACACTTGCCTTGTGTATCGGTCCTTTATGAAAATACTTTTACATGACATGCTATACCATCACACAGTGTAATGATAATTTTACATGATTTTGGGGATGCTTTGGATGACACAGAGGTGATTTAATAGATTGTTTTACATGGTGGTAGTGGCGTACTCCCTCTTCAATGTGTTTCTTTTGGCACCACAAAATGATTAGTCTTTTAGTTCTAAGGTATGCAAACAAATTTGCACTTCCAAGGGGACTTTCTCAGGGTGGTATTGTGGGCACAGGGGATTGGCCCATTGTCATCATCGAATGGCACCTAAAATGTAGCATCCTCGGGTGCACTCCACGGAGGCCGGGAGGTTTAAGTGAAAAAAATGGCCACAAGCTGGGTACGTGCAGCCTCTCTATGTGCCCTTTGCCCAGCCAAATGCAAGCAGCGGGCCAGTGGGTGGGGATGGGATGCCACCACCATGTCCACTGGGATGCCACGCCATGTTGCAATATTGTGCAGGACACATGCTTCCACAATGATCCCGCAGACTAGTGGTGGTGCATATAGCAACACACCACCACAGTGGTCAAGGGAGCAGAACTGTGACTGCCTATGAGTCACAGTTCCGCTCTTGAGCACTCTGAATGTGCTCTCCACTATGGCCCGAGTTGTAATATGGGCAGTGTTGTATCTTACCTGGGCAGGTGTGTTGGAGTTGCGGAATTGGCATCATCATGTAGGTGCTCAAAGGGTAGGCACTGTCCCTTGTAGAGGTGAGAATGTTTGACATTTATTGTATATTTGTAGGTGTGCAACATACATGCATGTGGATGACCATTCCTACTCACCAATGAGCCATCTGTTGCCATGCTTCCTGCCTTCCAGGGCCCGGTGTAGGGGGGACATCCTGTAGATGTAACTGTCATGGGTCCTGCAAGAATTGTTGGCATGGCAGAAGTACTGATACCCTTGGCATCACACACAACCTGGGCGTTGATGGAGTGCAAGTGTTTTCAGTTGCGGTATATATGCTCTGTTGCTCTAGGTGGACGCAGAGCAACATGTGTGCAATCAAAGGCACCAAGCACTTTTGGGAAGTGCGCCACCCCATAAAAATCTTGCACCACTGCCTGCCTTTCTGCAAGTGTTCTGGGCATGTATAGATATATGCCTGCGGCCCGAGGGACGTGCAGGTATTATGGCCAACACCTGGTAGTAAGCAGCGTGACTGAGTGGCCTGCGAAATTCCCCCAACTATGGCAGTGGTCTGCTGGAATGATCCAGTGGCGAAAACATGCAGTACACTGAGTCCCTTTTGCAAGGGTCTCAGTGCTGGGGAGCACAGGGTGGGTGATGTGAGGTCATCTTCCCACTATGTGACCATGTCTGAGATGATATGAGGGGGGAACCTATACCTGGCATAGACCCGGTCATCGGGCATCTCAAAAAGGGTGGTCCTTGGGTGGAATATCCTGGTCCTGACCATCCTCCTCCTCCTGCGGTGTCCCACGATCACTGCTGCAACAAATGGTACATTCATTGTAGCTGTATACGTGTGTTTGTTGATCGTGCAGGCTATTTATGCATTGTTTGATGATGCACATTAATGTTTATGCCTGCTATCGTGTGGCGTAGGTGTTTCGGGATTTGTGTGAGTTTTTTGTGTGCCGGGGATCCCTGTTGAATTCCATGAATATGGATGTTTGTAGCGCGTATGTGCGGTGCGATTGTTTAACTGTGGAACGTCCCTCGTAATGCCCACATTTTCACGTGTTCTTCCCCATTCCACGTGTTCTGACCCCTCTTTCAGTGCCTCCACAGGGCCGGCCAGCCCTTCGCTGGGAGTCTTACGCAAGGCCCTCGTGGTGTCGCAGTGAAGTGTTGGTCCGGCCCGGTTACCATGCAAGTCCCAGGTAAGCCCCAAGCATTGTGTTCCATGAATCGATGAACGGTAACTTGCACGCGATTTCATGGACAAGTCCCCGATTTTCTCTGCAATTTATTCCATGAATCGGGCCCTTGGTGTCTTCAGGACTGCTTTAGCTGAGAGCACGAGGAACTTAGCGATTGAGTGTGGGGTGTTAGAGTCTTTAATACTGGCAAGTGTGGGAAGCCAGACATGCAATGTAGAGCTGGACATTCAGCTTTTGCGTGTACAAATGTCATGAATTAGACAGAAATTCATTATGCAGGTTCTCGTTAAGCTATCGCCAGGGATGGAAGTAGAACTCTTAGGAGATGCAGAATAGTTCTGTATAGATGCGGCTGGGCCTCTCTAGCAGGCACCCTAATTATCAGCAAAGACACTTGGGCCCTTCAAAGACTCCCCGCCACAAGAACAGAAGACTCAGCCATGGGGAAAGTTCCTGTCTTTTATCAGAAAAATAAATAGCAGGGATCACACCAGAAAAACAAGTATCTTCCGGAGCTCTTGTCTTCTAAGCATGTGTCACCAGGTGTTATCCCGTTGTGACATCACAAATCCAGGTTCCATCCGAGAAACCTATCAGACATTCACATTGGTTAGTTTGTGTAAGCTACATATGGGAGCTACAAAGGTTAGTTCTACCACTGGATAGCCATATCTAGTGGTTCCTCGTAGGACCACCTCTACTAGTATCCATCTACAATGTTGCAGGGTCACAGAGAGACCATTGGCCCTTGCAACAAATTATAACCCCACATGAAAAGTGAATCTGCATTGATCAGTGTGGGTCCTCCCATCCCTGGGACCCTGGACAGTTACCAGATTGAGTGCACCTTTTCAAGGCAATGGGAATGAACATGGAGGTGCAAAGTGTCCTCTAAGGTTGCCATCTCTGATCACTCAAGCCTGGGAGAGTGCATTCAGTTGGCAGTTCGTGGACAGCACTTGTAACCCTTCCCCTCTGGCTCGATGGGAACAGCCCTCTTTGTCTACCTTGGTTAAATGGGCATTGTCCTGTTCAGCTAGGTCACATGTTTTGAGACCACAAAATGAAGCTGTCCTGCTTGTAATTATGAGGATTTTAGCCTGATTTTCTGCAGGTGGCTCATTGTCATGGTAACTGGAGCTTTCCTGTCTCCATTTGTCCTTCATTTCTGCTCGCCCCTGGTTGAGGCGATCAAGTCAGCCTTTCCATATACCCGAAGCCTGTTTCTCCTTTATCCTCAATTTCAGAGACCTATAGCTTGGATATCATTTCTTATGCAGATTCTCCAGCTTATGAAAAAAAAAAATACTCAAGGGGTCAGTTTCTCAAGTCTTTTTTTTTACTCAAAAAATGAAATGTACAAGTACATCTCATCACATGGGCAAAAGAAAAGAGCAGTTCAATCGACAAAGGACATCTGAATGGACGCTTCTTATATGTGCCCATTCAGATGTCCTTTTTCACCCCTTTGCGCAAATCAGGGGGTGTTTCTGTGCATTTAAAAGCGCATCCCAAAGATATGCGCCTTTAAATGTGCAGCTCTTGTAGGCAACCCTATACGCCCACTTTGAATAGGTGCACGAGTGGGCCACTGCATTACAGGGTCTCTACAGACCCTACTGACACATGCAATACTTTTTGGGCAAAAAAAATCTTTTAAGTGTGACAGCTGCTGTCTCACTTGCATTTCTGTTCCAAAATTGCATAGAAATGGGTTTTTTGGGTTGCATTCTACAGTGGCAGGTGAATTGCATGGGGAGCCTGTAGACCATTGTCAGGAGAGTGCTTCCAGCACAAGCGTATTCAAGGCGGCTGGCCAGCACATCATTTGCGCTACAGCTCAGCCCCATGAAAATGCGCGGGTCTTCTTTGAGAATAAGGTGGCCTGCTCATTTCCAAAAATGGGTTATCCAAAAACAGCACATCCTCTGCTCTATTTTTAGATGCCCAGTTTTTGAGGATTTGGGCCAAAATATACAGATTTAAAACATAAAAAATTGTTACAATATGTGAGAGAAAGGAGAGAGAAGTTTTTTCATGCCACTAAATCCTGGAGGGTATTCTTATGGCTTCTCTATGTTAGTATCAGTCAAGCATGTGCAAGCTAAATATATGAACTGTTTGCATCTTGCGGTTTCAGCTTTGGCGAAAGATATGAATATATAGAAATACGTATGTGTGTCCGTCCTCTACCTATGTGGGTCATAAGCATATGCTTTGTGTCTATATGCAAAGTGCATGTTCGTGTAACTTCATGAATGGAAGGGTATGTACTTCATGTATAAGTGTGGCTATGGGCCTCATTACGGGTCTGGCGGTAACCGTGTCGGTATTACTGGCGGGTTGCCGCCAGACCCATAAATATTTACCGGTGCCTGACTTTCCGGTAACACTAGGGGATTACAACCCCAGTGGTCGGTAAAGTCAGGTGCCAGTAAATTTTAATTCCCATAGAGTCCACTACGACTCTATGGGAATGGGGAACACGTAAGCACTGGCACCGTTATTAATGGTGCCGGTGCTTCCGTGAGGGTCTGCTTACCGTTGCTGTTGTGCCCGGCAGCAGACCTGTAGTATGCCAGTCCAGAAACAACAGTGCTGGTAAGCTTACCGGCACCGTTGTTTCCGGACCGGCATGCTTGTAATGAGGCCCTATGTCGTGTTGTCATCATTAGTGTTCTGGTTTTGCACTTCGTCAACTTGCTCGATCAATGCCATTTCCATGTCGTCCAAATTATTGATTGGGTATGGTCTGAATGGCTGTCTGAGCGAGTAGCGTTTCTCACATCTAAGAGTGAGGCACATCTGTCATTTCTCTGCCTTCGTGTTGAGAGTCGTGTCGGGGCATGAGGGTCATGTTTATCCCCCCCCCTCTACACTTCCTTTGAGGAATTGTAAGCTTTTATAATTCAGTTCGCAAATATGATGTATTAGTTCTACTAGAGAGCTCACTTATAGCACCTCTAATGTACAAAGCAGGCCATGAGGTGCAGCACAAGTTTGGATTTTCTAAAAGTCTTTTCATAAAACCCTGTATTCGCCTTTACTTCAGTTGTTGGTGTGAGCGCAATGTTCAGATGAGGGTCACTTCCTTTTCAAGGGCACCTAATGTGGAGGTCAAGGAGCAGAGTAGCAGTAGGATATCAGATGGCAATGATTGTCTAAGGGGAACTGAAGCATTTTTTGGGTCAGTGTGATACTATCACAGGCAATCTTCTGGGGACCATGTGAAACTGTTCAGGTCATTTCCTTAGGGTAAAGACTTGGCTTGACATGTGCCTAACTGTGTCAATATGAAACTGGTATGTCTTTGTTGAAACTGCCATTCCCAAGGCAACATGAAGTGACATGGGACTTTTCTCTGAAGCATAGAAACCCTAGCATTGTAATTTTCTAGGCTTAATGTGAAACTGGCATATTCATTGTCTGTGACATTTTGAAACTCACCAGGTAATGTTTTGTTGTCAATGGTGTAGCATGGCAATGTGCATAACCAGAGCAATGTGAAACTGACATGATCAGTTTTTAGTGGGCAATGAAAAGCTGGCATAGTCATTTTGAGTAGACTCGTGAAACGGACCTGAAATGTGTTGGGGCCAATGTTGTTGAATGACAGTGTGCATAACCAGGTCTAACGGCCATGAGCCGGTTTCTGGGAGAAAAGAGAAGCTGGTGGGGTCATTTCCTGGGGTCAAGCGAAAGGGAAATGATATTGGTTGACAATGTTCCTAAATGCGGAAATGGTAAACTGGTAAACTGGTATTCCAGAGCATACAGTCCAACATTGCCCATTCCATTTGGGAGACACTAGTGCAGTCCTGGTGTTAACACTGTGTTCAGCGACTTGTATTCCTGGATTTCCCCATTATAAACCCAGAATGCAAATCCTACATAGTAAAGTTAAAACCAGGACTGGACTACTGCCTCCCAATGGAATGGATAATGTCATGTAATCCAGTGTGGAAATTAGCATTGCGAATAGAAACTGACTCACTAGAACTAAACATATTTCAGAATATCATGGCGCATTTGAGCAGCGCCCCTGTAAGGTCAGCATTGGCTGTACCCTGAAATATTTAGGCAACATCCTAATAATAGTGACAAAACCATTGTGTATTTAAGCAACATATGAGGTACACTATGAAAGTAATCGGACACATGGAGGAAGAGCAGTGGAGTATAAGCTGCATTCCCTGGGGGGCCGCGCCATCGAGAACCCCCCGCCACGCAGGGCATTTTGAAGGAGTCGAGCCGGGATGTGTCTGCTAGCTGTAGCCCGGCGTGAAGTTAAGCCCCAAGCCAGTGTGTGCAGTACGGCCTAGGTGAAGAAAATGCCCTTGCTCCGCTGAGTGTGTGTGGCGGACCCCAATTCAAGAGGGTGGCCTGGGAGACAATGGCACACCCGGGGGCCGTCCAAGCAGGCCAGGAGACAGCAAAGCCCTGGGCCACATTGGCTGTGCCTGGTGGACCCCAACTGGAGCATGGCCTGAGAGCTAGAAGTTGAAGCACCGGTCTGCGTGGTGCAAGACGTCCTGGGCAAAGAAGACGCGGCCATGAGGAGTCCAGCCCGCCTCGGGGTCAAACGGGGCAGGCGGTGACGATGGAGTACCTCGGCAGCTGCAGTCAAGTGTGGGCTGCGCCATCCACTTGAGGGGCCTGTGAAGCATCCACCCGCCCCGGGGCCAGACGGGCAGGGCAGCCTCCAAGAACTTACCTGGAGCCCCAGCCGCAATGTCCTATGCAGCCGGGGCTCGGTGCGAAGTGTGTCGGCCGGGTGCTGACTCCACCCAGGTGGGTGGGCCTGGGCGCTGTCCAACAAGGGTTATCCCGTCCACTGGCACCGTCGCAGAGGAAATAGACAACGGGCTCCTAACGCCCTGAGCACACGGAAGAAATAGATCAAAGCACTTTCCAAGCCCTGGGACTTCTCCCACCCGGGGTGTGCACCATCACAGACAAAACAAGGGCTCAGAGTGCCTGATTGACTGATAACACTGCCTATGAGGAAATCAGGGCTCCCAAAGATCTATGAGCAATTCAGTGCTCCCAAAGCCATATGAAGCCCAGACAGATGCCCTGTGACAGTCACCCACGGCAGAGCAGAGGTTTGGGTGCATGGGTGCATAACAGCAGTGACGGTACCAACGGAAGGTACTGTAACCTAAGGACTTTGTTTCAGGACTGACAAATGGGGACTGTGGTTTAGTTAATAAGGGCAGACATCAGCTGTCAAGGTTATTCAAAGTTGTACAGGGGAAAGGTATAGGTGGAACATGGTGGGGATGTAATGGAAGGGTCGGCATGGAGGTGTGAGGCTCAGGGTATGTATAATTAGCAACTTGGTCAAAGTTCATATGTTGGAGGCCAGTGGGGGTACACCCCAATACAAAAATAAAACATCTGAAGTAAATTTTTGGATTCATTACTTCGTAGTAAATTACCACAAAGTAATTACTTTCGATTAAAGGACATGGAACCCTGGGTACTAGTCTTTTCTTTTCATTAACGGTTAATAAGCTGTTTGCGACTCATGTGACGGTGAATGGGTAGAACAAGTCACAATATACTGGCCCTGTTGCCCGATAGGTAAGTGTGTGTGTGGCAGGGTGAAGGAGGAAAGGATGGGAGGGCGGACCAAGCGGGGAAAACTGCGCCATGGCACTGCCCGACCCAAAACATGGCAGTACCTTTGGAGTGCTGCAGGGGGCCAGGAGGGAATACAGACAGTTACCAGCAGATTCCGCCTGCGTTCCTGAAAATCTAAATTTATGTTAATTGTATGAGACTGGAACACAGAAAGTTCTATGTAATGGGCATGACTGAGAATATGTCCTTGCGGCACACTGTACAGATATTTATAGTTTTAGCCGGTATGAGCTCAGCATGTTGAGAGCTCGCTGCTGCGATCTATGTGTGATAGGCAGGCCGCAGGTTTGAATCCCACCAAGGCCAACTCAACCTTTCATCCTTCCGAAGTCGATAATAGGCATGAGCGCTATATAAATAACACATCATTAACAGGTGTTAACGTGACATATGGTGAAACTTTGAAGCCCACGTTTTTGTTGGTCAGTTTCCAAAGCGTGTATTAGAATCCAGATAGTTGGGTTCCAATATCAGGATCCAGGAAGTAGCCCTGATCAAACAACAAATGATGTTCACTTCTTGGTGAAAGACCGGGGATACACAAATGCGAGGAGGTGTGGGCCGCCACAATGATCGCTGCTGCCTCCTCCACACTGATGAAGAAACAATTGGGCTTCCTTTATTCATACGCATGGGAGATCATCCATCTCTCAATTTGAAAGTGCATGACTGCCAGAGTCCTTAACCCAACACTTAGAGAAATGTGAGGTGATGATGATGAATTTATAAAGCACTCCTTCGCCAAAGGCATCATGGCGCTGATACAGAGACCGCCAACATTGGTACCATTTTAAGAACCGGGACACTTTATTGAAAGAGATAGGTCTTCAGCTGCCTACGGAAGGGGAGATGATCCGGGGATCCCGAAGGGAGAGTTGCAGCCGGTTCGATGGTGTTCCCAGGCAGCCGCTCTCCCCTCATCTGCCAGTCCCTGACCCTTGTTGTGCAATGTGTACAATGCATCTACTTTCGGGAGGGAAAGAGAAAGTGGGAGAGAGAGGAACTAAGAGAGAGAGAAAGTGAGACAGGTACTAAAAGGGAGGAGAAGGAAAGGGAGAGACACAAAAAGGGAGAGAGAAAGACAGACAAAACAGGGGAGAGAGAGAGACGAAAAGGGAGAGAGCGGAAGAGAGAGTGAGCGGCTTAAAGGGAACGAGACTAAAAGAGGGAAAGAGAGAGAGGTACCCAAATGCAATGCTGTGCTTCGCTATGGTGTGCTGTGCTGTGCTGTATTTGTATTGCAAAGTCCAAAGAGTTCTTACGAGGTGACCATATAAGGCACGTGACCTAGTACCCCATCCTGGGAGGGACACCCACCTGTCTGCCTTCTGCAAAGAAGCCAGTGCACATTTCCTTACCAAACACAAATAAAACCCCTAATAATATTCTATAGTTCATGTTGGATGTGTTGCAACCAACGTTTTCTGTGTTCTGTTTAGTACATATTATGTGGTGTGCACACTACTTCACAGCTTGTGTGGCCTTTTCCTCTTTCTTTAGGAAACGTATTTATCACTTGTGATGACCAAACCTGATACGAATGTTGGCACGTTCGAGTTCCAGCATTAGTAAGAAGGTAGCTCAGTGTGTTAAGCACTTTTTCCAGCAATATGTGTTCACATGCCAATTCCTAGCTAGTCCGACACAGCATTTCTGTGTCTGGGGTTGGTAAACTTTAGTGTTTGTAACAAGTACAGTCATTTAATATTTCCAAATTGTGAGTAACTAGGAGTAAATTAGTTCGAAGGGTTTGCTTTTCAAAAACTCCTTACTAAGTGGTAAGTGGTTACAGTGTAGCTTCCTGTCTAATGATAGGAAGGGAGGGCCTAACAACAGGGGAGGTGGAGGGCGGGCAATTGACAGCAAGGGCTCTATAGGCAACCAGGGGAGGAGACACTGGGAAGCAGATCACCCAGTCTCATATGGAGCAGGGAGTGGAGGGTGAGCAAATTGCCCGCAAGGGATCTGGAGGCAACCAGGGGAGGAGACAGGGGGAAGCAGGTCACCCAATCTCAGGTAGCGCAGGGAGTGGAGGGTGGGCAAATTACCAGCAAGGGTTCTGTAGGCAACCAGGGGAGGAGACAGGGGGAAGCAGATCACCCAGTCTCAGGTAGCGCAGGGAGTGGAGGGTGGGCAAATTGCCAACAAGGGGTCTATAGGCAACCAGGGGAGGAGATAGTGGGAAGCACATCACCCAGTCTCAGGTAGAGCAGGGAGTGGAGGGTGGGCAAATTGCCATCAAGGGGTCTATAGGCAACTAGGGGAGGAGACAGGGGAAGCAGATCAGCCAGTCTCAGGTAGCGCAGGGAGTGGAGGGTGGGCAAATTGCCCGCAAGGGGTCTATAGGCAACTAGGGGAGGAGACAGGGGAAGCAGATCAGCCAGTCTCAGGTAGCGCAGGGAGTGGAGGGTGGGCAAATTGCCCGCAAGGGGTCTATAGGCAACTAGGGGAGGAGACAGGGGAAGCAGATCAGCCAGTCTCAGGTAGCGCAGGGAGTGGAGGGTGGGCGAATTGCCAGCAAGGGGTTTATAGGCAACCAGGGGAGGAGACAGGGGGAAGCAGATCACCCAATCTCAGGTAGCGCCGGGAGTGGAGGGTGTGTGGACCTAGGTGTTATAGAAGGGCCATTCCCTGAAGAGGAAGGTCTTGAGCCTCCTTGAGGGCATGTGTACCTTTCTCCTACAGCTACTGACCTGTGTTTTGCTGCAGCCTATATACCTCCCTGCCGATGCTATTTTCATACTGTGCCGGGTACCTTTGCTAGAACACAGGTGCCGTCATCATGGACGGCAAAGGTTTCCCTGGCACTTCTGCGTATAAATTCTGATTCCAGCACGGATGAAAGGGTTCAGGAGACTTCAAGGGAGTTCATCGCTTATCTTCACTGCTGCCATGGCAGCATAACAAAGCTTTGAGTATCTGCTGGTGTTTAATGTGCTGAAATGTGATTTTTGGAACCTTTATTAGGGTTTGTCGCTGGGAAATGTGTTTGTGCTCCAACCAAAAACCATAAGATGGGCCTGGAAATGTTTGCCACTGAACATCAGGTTCAAAGATAAAGTTGAAGACCAAGGGCCCAAATACTGGTGCGAAGCCAGGTGCCTGGCAATATCTCAAGGCAGGGAATCTGTAGACCAGTGTATCAGGTCTTAAGGGTATGACTGCAAACTACCTGGTGGGAGTCTAGGGTGGGGACTGCACACACCCTTACTAGTCCATGCCCCCTCTCCAAGTCAGAGAAAATACCATCTGAAGATACCTGCTACGAGTGGGCTCATACCCCCTCTTCTTACCCCAGATCCTGTGTTGTGTTTGAAGTCAGTGGCAGGTTCCAGTTGTTTCATTAAGGGGAATCAATCAATCAGGATATTTATAAAGCGTGCTATCGCCAAAGGCATCATGGCGCACCAGTCTACCTACGTTGAAGCATAGCTCTCACCCAAACAAATGGGTTTTCTATCCGCATCTGAAAAGCTCTGAATCAGTGATACGCCAAAAGGGGTTATCGGCAATGAATTCCAGAGTTTTGGCCCTGCGACGGAAAATGCTCGTCCACCCACTCGCTCTTTGCGATAACTACGGGTGTAGACCAGAGTCGTTGACCTGGATGGGTGAACTGTAGTTTCTCCGGAATAGCCAGACAGCCTTTATTATTCAAGGCTTGATAAATAAGACACAAAAGCCTTGAGTTGTATTTGAGCGGCAACAGGCACCCAATCCAACGATTGGCAATCCTTTGTGACATGCTGGCAGAACGGAATTCCTTTAATCAGGCGAACTGCCGCATTTTACAGAACCTAGAGGCGGTAGATTAAATATGCGGGCTGGGCAAGATAAATGGTGTTGCAATAATCAATGCTATCATTTAAGCAGGCCGCCACCACTTGCGCATAAATCGATATAAAGAAAAGGACTTCTTTTAATTGCTTCAATTTACAGAAAACAAGACCGCAGACAGAATTTATCTGGCTATCCATGGTTAGAGAGGAGTAGATTTGAACATTGAGATTTCGAACTATCTCTGCCGGGGTCGGCAGCGGTCTCAGCAGAGGTGGGCAAATGTCCAAAGTCCAATTAGCTGTGGCGCCAGAGGGGCCCATAATCAGGACCTCGATATTGCTGCCATTTGATGCTAGCCAACCAGGCCCTGACAGCATCTAGACACAGCCTCAGCTGGGTCGCTGTGCCTGTGGTATCATGGCCCATCCTATAAAGAATTTCAGTATCATCTGCGTAGGGAAAAAACTGGAACCCACGGGACCAAATAAGCGCTGCCAGGGGCCGGATATATACTTTAAAGAGCAGCGGGGTTAGAGCAGAGCCTTGCGGCACCCCGCGTGTCACCGCAGCCAGTGCTGGCCTGAACAGCGGAAGGGAAACCAATTATACACGAGAAACCAAAAAAGAGCAGAACCAGTCCAATCATGGACCTGAAATCCCTGCATCCCGCAGCCTGGATATGAGGATCTCATGATCAATGGTATTGAAAGCGGCCAACAGGTCCAATAGAATTAGACCTGCCATGCCGCCTCTACTCTTGATAATTGTAAGATCGTCCAGTGCTGCTATGAGAACTGACTCTGTACCCACCAGCAGATGAAAAGCCATTTGACAAGGGTCAAGTACATCATGATCTTCCAGAAAGGATCTCAGCTTAGGGGTAACAGTCGCTTCCAGCACCTTCATCAAGAATCTGGGCACACAGCCTTCAAAACATATGTAATGGAGGGGATGTTTTGAAGCCGAGCCACCATGCAGCCCAGGCTCATTGTTTAGATGCTGAGGCTCCCTGAAAATGCAATGTCCAGTGTCAACTGTTGACCCTGGGCTCATGTTTCCAAGATGAGACCCTAACAGTCTTCTCTAGCATGAAAAAAGCATCAGGCTTGCTGTGAAGAAGAAACAGAGCTTGCCAACCCTACTTCTCTGTCACTTCTGTGTCACAGGTGCCGGTGGTCGCCAGAGAGGATCCACATTAATGAATGGCAGTTCGCATGCGCAGCACCAGACCAGTTTGAGCAAGGATCCTTGACAGACCTAGACCACCAGGTAAACCTGGTATTAAAATAAAAACGTGACACTTTAAGCTTTTTACAACATTATAGAAATGTGTGGAATCCTATAGAGAAACACAGAAATATTTACTTTAATAAAGTAATCCTATTAGCACCCCACAACAAAAGCCTTGGTGCAGTATGAGTGTTAATGACCCCGGACTCGGGCAAGTTTAGCCGGTAACATCACTGAGGCTCGACTCACTTCACTGAGTTGACTCACTGCGCTCGTGCCAACCATGACTCCGGTTAGCGGCCCCTTAGTGGCCAAACCCGTCCCAGTCCAGGGTAATTAGGGCGACATTATATTAACAATATCATCTTAATATTGGTATTATAATGTCGCATAAATTACCCTAGAAAAGGGTGAAGCCTGCCAGGACAGGATTTAACACCAGGAACATGGCCTTTGCGGGTGCCGGGGCCTCCTGTGGATCTCCTCCGTTTTTATATCATATTATAATTATTATAAAAGAATAAGAATAATTATTATTATTATTATTATTATTATTATTATTATTATTATTATTATTATTGCAGACAATCTGAAGACATCCAAGAGGCCCCGGCAGCCGTAAAAATGCATGTTCCTGTTGTTATAATACTCATTATTATTATTATTGTAAAAGAAAAGCTTAGGAAATACAGAGGAGACCTTGGCACCGGCAAAAGTCATGTTCCTGCTGAAATCCATAATCTTGTCCTTGCAGGACCTCTGCTTGCTCCCCTTTTTCCAGATGCTGAAAAGGTTTGCTGGTACAATGCCAGCAATGGCTGACCCTTGGCCATTCTTTCCGGGGTGTCTCACAGCGAAACCGGAAGAAGCGAGAATCCTGAGGTAAAACATGCATGGGAGCTACGCAGTCACTGGAGCGTCCTCGTGGCAGCGGGAAACACGTGGGCTAAAGTACGGCTGCGCATTAGGACGGCGCGGCTTTCTTGGCGGAATGTTGCGGTCCCTTTGAGATTGGCTCTGTAAACACTGCTCTAGTATGGCGCGTTATTCGTGCAATCCCATATTGCGTACACCGCTCGCGCACAGTGCCTCATGTAAAAGTTACAGATCTGCATGGGCGTGCTGTGCACCAACTCAGTAAAGCCCTAGGAACAGTTTTATTAAAAAAGAATTACTCTGGCCTAATAAGCTTGGAAACCTTGGCTGTTGTTTCTGGAAATAGCCCGGCCGCCTCGATCTCCCAGAAACGGGCCTAATCTGTCCCTTGCCCCATGTTGGTTTTATTTGCTGCGATTACCAGCATGAAAGTGTTCTTTTCACTTCCCCTGATATTGCCTCTGTTTCTTTTGGCTTCCTTCGGGTGTAGCAGATGTGCAGAGAACTGCACACCCACATGGGGTTGCCGCCAATGATGGAGGCTCTTCCAGTTTTTGGTTGGCAGATGTTGTTTTCGAAGCGCAGCCCGTAGACAGGCTGTTCCAAAAAATTCTTTCTGCACTTGATGAAAAGAAAAATGGTCCTCAACCAAAAAATGGCCCATCTTCAAATAGTCCGACACTTTTGCACATACATACCTTATGCTGCTATATAGGGATAAGCAGAGAAACTCTACAGTGCGGACTTCATGTCATTTGTGGTCTACTTTTCCAATTGAACCCTTAGGCCCTTTAAGGCGAGGTAACAGTATCTGAGATGGATGGGGGTGCAGATCTTACTCATACATCAACAATCAGACCGACTCAGGAAGTTGGCAAAACACAACTGTTTTATTTGCAATTGTCTAAAACAGGAAGTGCAACAGGCATCAACGGACGCCGAAAAGTCATAAACCTCTCGATGATTTTTCATAAAAACAAATGTATAGACGTCATACTATGTGGCAAAATAAGAAAACCTATTAGGGGATGTGATAGGCTTAAGGGGAACATCTAAGTATACTCTCTATGGCGTGTGGAATTGTGACTGGGTCTCTAAGGTCAGGTAGACATCTAAGCCCACCCCTAGTGCAAGTCATCTTCCATGTCATTCTAATAAACAATGTTTCATTGGCTTTCAAACTACAGGGCTCTTTGTTACGTGGCCCGCTATAATTGGTTGGCACGCTCGCACCCTTCTGGAATATTCCACTGGCTAAGAGCACACAAGCTGGTAACCCAGGTGCTGGAGGGTTGACTTGGTCATGGCTCCCCACCCAATTAGCCCAACACTCATCATCACTCCTGCTGTCTGCCAGTCAATTAGTCTTTGAACTCGGCCTTGCATTGGATTACTGTGACTGAGAATAAAAGGGAGTGTGAGCATGGCCTTATCTTGTGGTCTCGGTGTTGCTTGCACAAAGTCTATTTTCATCTGACCATGTGACAGGAGACTTCGTTTTGATATGATATGACAGGTTATTTATAAAGCGCTTAATACCCAGAGGTTTCTAAGCACGACCCAAGGATCGAACCTGTGTTGCTCCGTGTCGTCTTGCTTCCAAGGTGAGCACGTTGCCGCTGAGCTATCCTCCCGAAACTTTTGAGCTCCTTTGTTGTATTTAATACTATTAAATGAATAAAACCTGGCACATCTAATGTTTTCCATTTCACCTCAACAGGAGCCCGTTCTGCTTCTCACGTTCATTGTATCGCCTGGAATAGATAACCAGTTTCTTGGCTGTTTCAACCCTTCACACTGGGCCAGACAAGCCTTCTCGAGTCTTCCTTCACCGTCAGCTGTTTTATTCAACTGCGCCACACTTTCAGCCCTTCCATTCTCAGGATCCAAGTTTGCTAAAATGCGTCGTAGAACATCCAGATTCTATACACACTAATATATATATGTGGCAGCACCACCTGCAGCCTATTCACTACGTATAGCCAGCCTCATGACTACTTAGTCTACCTGCGTTACTGCATCTGTACAATTATAAAACGGCTTTGCATTTTCTTTAGTGCTCTCCGCACGTGCAATCTTCATTTCGCACATGAAATGTTGCTCAATTCTTTACTTCGCCATCAGATTCCATAAGGTTTATATATTTTCTTCATCAGCATCTCTTCTGAGCGCATCATTTCTTCTTCATGTGACATCACCAGTTTCCTGTCTCACTCATCTTCATACTTCTTCCGGAACTTCCGTCAGTAGACTGTCATTTCTCTCGGATACTTCATATAGGGTCTTCTCTACAGATACCTTGTTTCAAGGTCTTTTCACGGCATAAGCACCATTATTGGCCTTGCACATGTCGCAATTTCTGGTTGCCAACATATAGGCAAAATGGGGGCGGGACTTCCGGCAGAAACTTCTCCTCTACACAATCCATGGATTTTATGTACAGTCCACCTTGCTACTCTTGTAAAGCCTGGACAGTACAGTCAGCCCAAGCAAGATATTAAGGTTGAACTTAACGTCACCCGACCTGTATGATAGCAGCATTTATTTATTTTATTTTATTTATTTGCATTTTTAAAGCGCTCACACAGCCCAGGGGCTTGGAAGCGCTGTTATAGAAAATTAGGTTTTTTTTGGTTTTTTGTCTTAGTTGCCTATTTCTAACGTGCTTAAATACCCAAAGTTTTCGAAGCGCGGACCTGGGGATCAAACTTGTGTTGCTTTGTGTCGTCTTGCTTCCAAGGCGAGCACGTTGCCACCAAGCTATACTCCCAGACATGGTTGTCTCCTCCCCGTCCCTCCCTCACTTGTCTTTTCCTCCCTCTCCCCCTCCAGCACTATCTGAAATGTTGTCAGGCCTAGAATGATAGTTGCTTGTTTTGTTCTTCTTCTCCCTTGTCTACCACCCCCCACCTCTTGTTAAATTATGGCACTGCCAAAATTGTCATCAAGCCTAGTATGGTAGCCGCTTGTCTGTCTCATTCTCCTTCCCATCCCCCTCCCCTCCTATTATTCTCAAAGCTTTTACTCTATCAGAAATGTCACCCGACCTGTATGATAGCAGCTTGTTTGTCTCGCCACCGCCCCCCTCACTTGCCGTTTCCTCCCTCTCCCCCTCCAGCACTATCTGAAATGTTGTCTAGCCTAGAATGATAGTTGCTTATTTTGTTCTTCTTCACCCTTGTCTCCCACCACCCACCCCACACCCCCACCTCTTGTTAAATTACGGCACTACCAAAATTGTCGTCAGGCCTAGTAAGGTAGCCGCTTGTCTGTCTCATTCTCCTTCCCACCCCCATACCCTCCTTTTCACTGTCAAAAGCTCTTGCACTATCTGAAATGTCACCAGGCCGAGTATCACATTCTTTATATATCAAGGACTTATAAGAATGTAACTGTATTGTCCCTTGTTCCCTCCCTGCCTTGAAGCACTTTGAAACACATTGTGTATAGGCGCTATATAAATAAACAATCAATCAATCAACAACAGAAAAAGACCTGTGAGGGCTTCATGTCAATGGTGGTTCACTTTTCCAATCCTGGACTTTTCTGTACAGTCCACCTTACTACTCTTGTAAGGCCTGACCAGTGCAGTCAGCCCAAGCAAGATATTAAGATTGACCTGTTTATTTGTTTATTTAAATTTATAAAGTGTGCAGCGGCCCTGAGGCATCGTTGCGCTGTTACAGAGGATTCACCTATGGGGACGTCACGTCAATGGTGATCCACTTATCCAAACCTGGGATTTTCTATACAGTACACCTTACTACTCTTGTAAGGCCTGGACAGTGCAGTCAGCCCAAGCAAAATATTAAGGTTGACCTGTGGGTACTTCATGTCAATGGTGGTCCACTTTTCCAATCCTGGGCTTTTCTGTACAGTCCACCTTACTACTCTTGTAAGGCCTGGATGGTGCAGTCACCCCAAGCAAGATTTTAAGGTTGCCCTGTGGGGACTTCACGTCAATGGTGGTCCACTTTTCCAATCCTGAGCTTTTCCATACAGTCCACCTTACTACTCTTGTAAGGCCTGGACAGTGCAGTCAGCCCAAGCAAAATATTAAGGTTGACCTGTGGGTACTTCATGTCAATGGTGGTCCACTTTTCCAATCCTGGGCTTTTCTGTACAGTCCACCTTACTACTCTTGTAAGGCCTGGATGGTGCAGTCAGCACAAGCAAGATATTAAGGTTGACCTGTGGAGACTTCATGGTGGTCCACTTTTCCAATCCAGGGCTTTTCTGTAAAGTCCACCTTACTACTCTTGTAAGGCCAGGATGGTTCCGTCAGCACAAGCAAGATATTAAGGTTTACCTGTGGAGGCTTCATGTCAATGGTTGTCCACTTTTCCAATCCTGGGCCTTTCTTGATAAACAAATCACTAGTCTCGAAGGGATGCCAAAACACAGCACGGTACCACATCTAACAACCTTTTTAAAGCTTGTTTCTGAGCGAGTAACACAGGGTCACAAGCTGGAGAGTACCGAGCACCGGATATCGCCTGATCAGTATCTGATTTGTCACCACGATGAAGGAGGCACATCCTATAGGCCAGTCCGATCCTGCCTATGCAGTTTGTAAAGCGGAACCGCTGTGTCCCTGAACGGCAGAAAAGCTACTGTATGTTGCAGTGGCACCCCTGGTGCTCTCAATGTTTGTGAGGAAGGCTGTGACGGTGACTCTGGAGGGCATGTGGTATTCTAGAAGGGTCACCTGGTCAACTAAGGTGCCATTATTAAAAGTAAGTACTTTGAGCATTTGTGCACTGTGGAGAAACATCTTGGCATCCCACTCAGTGGCTCTACTGCCTTTCCCCTATAAGGTAGCACCACAGCAGCACAATTGTGGTGTAGAGGCCAGCACTCGGCTCTTCTGTTCCTGCTTCATGTAAGTTGTCTGCAGCTGTCCTGGCCTCAGGGATCTGTGGCATGGTGCCCAGGCTGTGTATCTGTATGTGTATCACTGTACTGGCTGTGCAGTGACTTCTGTCACTGCCCAAGGGTGGTTGGTACACATTTTGAGCTTTGTTCATTTCTCCTGGTGGCTGTAATATATTTGGTTCTGCACCATCATGCAAATTAAGGTGTACTTCTTCACCTGTGGAACTCATCGACAGGCAGAAGAGTAGTAGAGATGGTGAAGGGTCTTCAGCTAAGGCCGGTTAGTAGGGAGAAGAGTCTGCAGGTGGCTTAGTCAGCAGAATGCAGAAACTAAAGAAAAGCGGGGCATAGTTAGGTCAGAACTCGCTGCTGTGAGTGAAGTCTGGAGTATTGACTGGCATTATTGAGAAGATATGTGAGAAAGTCAGAGAAGGTGCGGAAAGGATAGGAGGGAGTGAGTGAAGAGGGCACTCAGGGGCTGTGGCAGGAAAGAGAAAAGCCCAAAAGTAACCTTGCCACACTTAAAGCACCTTTGGCATTGGTTTTATAGCTCAGTGGCAACGCGCTCGTCTAGGAAGCAAGTCGACATAGAACAACACAGGTTTCAATCCGGGTTCGTGCTTGGAAACCTGTTCGGTATTAAGCACGTTATAAAAAAACAATTATACATCAAAGCCAAGAATGAGGATCTTGAACATAGGTTTTGCAGTAAAAACATCAGTTTCATTGCACTGCCAGAGACTTCAGCATCTAGTCCACTGGAGATCTTCCTCAAAGTGTGAAACTGGGGGTGTTCTCAGAGCCATTTCTCCCAGGGCACCCATGCAGACCTGGATTATCCACCCTGGGATTTCAATGACAGGATGTGGTACTTTAGACACTGAGGCCTTACCCTGAAAGTAGCTTTGAAGATGTAGTTACAAAGTGAACATTTACCCAGGGGCATCTTGGTTCTATATAACAAATATGTATTCTTACTCAACCCAGCAGTACTCATTGTATCAAACTCTGAAGAATGAAGGGTCGAGTGGACCTGTCATGATTTGAACCTGTGGCCATGATGGCAAGCGCAGATCTCTCTAGTGGATGTATTTAGTCTACCTGAGTCACAGACCATGCATATAAAATTCTAAAATCCTTAATATCCCTGACTATGGCAGGGGTCCTAGGTGAAAGGGTAGCAAGAAGGTGAAAGGGTAGCAAGAATGTTCTTATGGTCTAACAAGTGCAATAGGAGAGACATCCCGTTTGCCAGGGTTTTTCTGTTGAATCCTAAAATCCCCAACCAAGAAAACCACAGGGTGCACTTTGCACATCAGTGTGGGAAAGTGGTCACAGTGGCTTACTCTCTAATCCAGGAGTCTGTGATGAGCTATTGCCTTTCAAATAATGCATTTAGCAAGATCCATTACCTTAGCGCGTGACATGACAAATGGTGGCCTTTTCTCTGTACGTGATTTTAAGTAAAAGGGAAAGTTAATCAATGGCAGGTGAGGCAACCACGCACCCACCCTATGCACTATCTAATGGATCTTTGTGGGTTGGCTCTGTTGCCGGGACAAAACACTACTCCACCACACATCCACATCCCGGTGTATCATCTGCCCTACCCCCCATCCACCTCCCTCCTTCACTGCATCACACTTCTGCATAGGCCCATGTGATGTTCACGGGTAGATGAAGAGGCAGTGGCTGAAGTGGGGCATAGGTGGTTACAGGAATTCCAGTGTCATCACACCCCAATCACTGCATGGTGATTGTTCTGTAATCCCTGATACACTCCCATTCTTCATAAATATCACTCAACACAAATAGATCACACACTTAAATACATGGATCCATGATTTCATTTTAATGTGTTTATTCCCTTAGTAGTAGACCAACACCATAGGTGACCCCTGAGCACATTTCCTACATCCTTTCCCCCAACATCACCCTCAAGTAAGTTCTCATCACCCACCACTCCTCTCTGACATTTCCCTAACACATCCCCACCACCTTCTCCCACAATACCACCAAACACATCCACTCTACCCTACATCCATCAACTGCTCCCCAGCACTTTGCAAATACATCCCCTTCACCTACTACCCTCTTTACACCTACTACCACATCCCCAACAATGTATTTTTATTTATTTATTGTATTGGTCATTTGTAAGGCGCCTATACAACAAATGGTGTTTCAAGGGTCCACCAACACTTCCCAAACACATCTCTTCCACCCTCCAACAACCTCTGCATAACCAGCAGTAAGTGTACATATTTGCAGAGTAAGTTGGGGGAGAGTTGCAGCATGCTTGGATCTCCTTCAGGGTGTGCTGGTCATAGAGTCCTTCATGAGGTTGGTTTAAGCGGAGGCAGTAGGATCACCAATGCTTACCTGTTGTGGCTATGTGTGGTAGCCAGCAAGACCATTGTCATTATCATCACCGTGATTTGGAGGAAATGACATCCTGGTGCTGACACTAGTGAGGTTCCTTACCCTTGAAGGGCTGGCTCCCTGTCACAAGTGTATATGCTGCACACTTCTGCCCTCTCCTCTCGCAATGCCACAGTGTCCCCTGTCAGTGGGATGCTAACTAAGTACCTCTAAAGGCTCCCTGGCCACCTGCAGTGGCTGATGTGGCAGGGGTGGGTGCAGGAGCTATGGTGGAGTCTGGGGGAGGAATACTGTCCATGCTGGAAGTGTTGGTTGCAGCTATATCAGTGCATGTGGTGCTGATCTCAGCAGTGACACACAGGGCAGTGGTGTTCACCACAGTGGGAGCGGTGGTGTCTGTCTGTGTTGGCAGTGCTGGCAGTGGTTCATGGAGCTTGGGAGGTGGGGGGACAGATATGCGCACTTTTGCGCTGAGCATCATGGTCACTGAATTCAGGACCTGTGAGAATAGCAGATGGCACGCAGTTAGCAATACAGCGATGGGGCGCATTGCGCAGGACACGGATGGCGTTTGTGGTGCCCTGTGCCTGTGCTGCATGCTTGGTTACTTTCACGGAATAGGAACGTGATAACACTGTCACCATGCATGGTGAAGGCCTGTCTCTTTATGAGGGCGCAGCCATGTTGGGACAACACATGTATCATGGTTTGGTTAAACTTGAGTATACCAGTATATTCATTTTCTAGGTTCTTTGTGATATTTCCACTTTTTAAAGGACAAACAGAACAAAAAACAGATATTTTTCAGCTGATTTTGTGTGGCCTTCAAAATGCCGAAATCTGACATTATGAACTCCCACATCCCTCAAGAAGGTGATCCCGCCCCCACCTCCACCCTCTCCTGTGCTGGAGGGATTTATGGGAAATCGAGGGTTTCACCCTCCAAACCCTGCCTTTCACCCTCCTCCTTTCATCAAACATTCCCCTCCACTCACACAGACACACTCACATATACCCGCTCCCCACCCCATCCTTCCCCACCACAAACGTTCCCCCCTCATCTCCCACACAGACACCCACTCACTCACAGACACACACACAAAAAACACGTCCCTCACTCCTGTGACTTCCCTCGCCAGGCAGTGCCCGTCAACCCCTGGGCGTACTTGTGTGAGGCAGGGGCATGGCAGTTTGATTACGAAAGACTGCTCTGAGTGGTCTCAGAGTGGTCTTTCTAAATTGGTCTTTTTAATTTTTGAGGACATTGAAAAGATCTTTTCACTTAATGCCTTGTCAAACCCCGTTCAGCCTAAGTACATACCTTACATGAGAGCATAACAGTGCCATATACCCAAAGAAGTACTAGTTTCTGCTCTATCCCAACCACTCTTGGAGCTCTGAAGTGATAGCTTCTACTGAGCATATTGTATAGGCAGTGGTGGATTATGCTGAGGCAGGCCTTGCCAATTCTTAAAAATCACCACTAGACCTACGTTTTCATACTCGACCTAATAGAAATGAACTCGCCACATTTTTACTTCATTTTTGGCACAATGCTGCCAACCAAGGCCAGCCACGCACAGTAAAACCTTTATTTGCCATTTACTGCAAGCAAAGTTGGTTTGCATTAAATGTTAAATAAAAGCTTTAAACATCCTCATATTCACCAGCAAGGTTGAGTACCATGCAAAGGGTACTCAACCTTCATGAAATCTTGACTTTGCGAGTGGGTGAGGAGATTTTGCAAGCCCTGGCTAATGTCAGTGATGACTATCATTGGCATGTGCTCATGTATGCTGCTTTGATCATTTCATCAGGGCACCCACAGTTGGGAGATTCTTCAGAAGCCGGTCCGATAGCACAGCGAGCAGAGCCTGCTGGCGTAGGTTCGAATCCCATGAGCCAAACTCAGCCTTTCATCCTTCCGAGGTCGATAAATGAGCACCACACACGTGGGTAATAATAAGCAGCGCTCAGATACCTGAGGGTTCGTAGCGCTATATAAATGCTAAATTATTATTATACGTGGAGACTGCGGATAGTTAAGACATGAATCTATGTTCTGCGGCACTCCAGGTGTTCTGGACCTCATTCACACGATCCCTCAACATTGCCTATAGTGCTAAGAGATTATGGGAGGTGTGATCTAGAACATCTGGGTATCCAAAGATTGCACACCTCTGGGTTAGGAGATACTTATGGTGCACAGGAGACATGATGCCAGAAGGAAACGTGGCCACACAGGGGACTTTGGGCCAAAGGAATTTGGGTTGCACAGGGGACATTTTACCGGGGGAATTGGGTGGCACATGGGGCATTGGGCCAGGAGGTAACTGGGTGAAAAGGGGACATTGGGCCAGAGTAAAGGGGTGACACAGGGGACATTTAGCTGTGGGGAGCTGGGTTGCAAAGGGGACATTGGGCCGAGAGGAACAGGGTTGCACAGGGGACAATCACCCGGGGGAACTGGGTCACAGAGGGTATATTGGGACAGTAGGGAACTGGGTTACACGGGACATTTGGCGATGGGGAACTGGTTAGCACAGGGGACATTCGGTTGGGGGGAACTTGTTTGCACAGGGGATATTAAGCCAATAGGAAACTGGGTGACACAGGAGACATTGGGCCAGGGGGGAACTGGTTCACACAGGGGACATTGGGCAAGGAGGGAAAGGGTTCGCACAGGGGACCGTGGGCCGGGGGGGAACTGGGTTACACAGGGGAAATTCGGCTGGGGGGAACTGGGTCACACAGGGGACAATGGGCCAGGGGGAACTGTGTCACACAGGGGACTTTGGACCAGGAGGGAACTGATCTGTACAGGGGAGAGTGGGCCAGGAGTTAACTGGTCCGCACAGTGGGCAGGGGAGGATCTGGGTTTCACAGGGGACATTCGGCTGAGGGGAACTGGGTTGCACAGGAGACATTGGGCGAGGAGGGAACTGGGTGAAACAGAGGACATTGGGCCAGGAGGGAATTGGTTTGCACAGTGGGCCGGGGGGAACTTGTTTGCACAGGGGATATTAAGCCAGTAGGAAACTGGGTCATACAGGAGACATGTGCCAGGGGGAACTGGGTTACACAGGGGAAATTCAGCTGGGGGAACCGGGTCGCACAGGAGACATTGGGCCAGGAGGGAACTGGTCTGCACAGGGGACAGTGGGCCAGGAGGGAACTGGTTCACACAGTTGGCAGGGGAGGAACTGGTTTGCATATGGGACATTCGGCTGGTGGGAACGGGGTCGCACAGGAGAGATTGGGCGAGGAGGGAACTGGTTTGTACAGGGGACAGTGGGCCAGGAGGGAACTGGTTCACACAGGGGACATTGGGCCAGGGGGAACTGGGCTTACAGGAGACATTGGGCCAGGGGGAACTGGGTCACACAGGGGACATTGGGCGAGGAGGGGACTGGTTTGCACAGGGGACATTGCGGCATGAGGGAACTGGTTCGCACAGGGGACAGTGGGTCGGGGGGACTGGGTTGCACAGGGGACATTGGGCTGGGAGGGTAATGGGGACTAGAGGGGAGCTCGGGTCACAAGATAACCTGGGCCTGTGGCCTGGTAATGTAAGGGTCACCGGACAAGATATATATTTGAGGAACTCTGGGGGTGAACAGGTACACACTGCAAAGGATGACTGAGGGGGAGGTGCATACTTAGGTACCCAGTGAAGGTATATACAACAAAGAGATTGCAGAAGAATAACCCATGGAGAAATGTTTGGCCTGAATCTCACTATACATGTATCTGTGATTTGATACATGATATGATATGATGATATGATATGATATGGCATTTATAACGTCGCTATACACAAGTGTTTCGGAGCGTGACAAGGCAAGGGAGGGGAACAGATGGAAGACAAAGACAGCGATCTTACAAGACCAGGTGACATTGAGATCACGCAAGTGCAGGGGAGAAACAATATGAAGTGAATTTCCGTATTTAATAAAAAAGTATTTAATCTTATTTAGCAATTAAAAGATTTGTTCATGAATACCAGTTGTACGAAGCATTGGGGGTTGTCACGCTTTGAGCCGAGGTGTAATGACGGCGGTGATATGATATGATATATGATATGTAGTGTTGCAACAAAAATTGGATTCTAGTACATGTGATGTCAGACATTCCCGCAAACATTAATCTCATGCTATGAAGCTAATGGTTTGCTCTATGACATGTGCAGTGCTCCATTGCTCCTGAGCTAGTTTTGCGTTATACAAATACATAATAATTATACTATTAATTATAGTAATAATAATAAGGTGATCACACCTTTTCTTTTCATGATTCATTTTCAGGATTACATTTCCCAGAACACATGCCACGGAGTTGCAGCAGACACGTGGGCATGCGTTGAGCAATTGACATATTATCACAAGCATAGTCTGCAGTTATGAGTCAACAACATACGTGATATAATTCATATTCACCTGATGGCTACGTGGGAACCATTGCCCAACTCCTGGCTGACGATGCCCTCCAGGCCAGCCTGGTTCAGGATGAATTCTGCATTCCCTCCCAGGGGTGGAGCGCCAGCAGCAGGGACCTTCCAACCTCCCACCACCAAGTGGCATTGGACAACCTGTAGGCCACAAGGCCCTGCACCAGTCTTTTAGAGCCGTTCCACTGTTAGTGGATGTCATTGGAGCTCTGAAGGTGCATGGATGGGACACAAATTCCTCCATTTAGAACACAAAGAGCCCCAACAGTCAGCATGTCTACTTGACCACCTCATCAGCCAGGGCAGTGAGCCCCTGCACGGCAAACTTCACTTCCTTGCCATTTGCTCTCTCCGCTTAAGGTGTTTGGGAAGCCATCTTGGATGGAGGAGATAGGAAGTTAGCGATTGAATTCTGTTTGCAAAATGGCCGTTGTGCGCCCTACATTTATACATTCTGTATGTGGCAACAGTCTTTTCTCATTAATGCATGCAGATTTTCCAAAATATTGAAATTGCCGAATTACAGTTACCGCTCATTCGGCGGTAAATCACTGATCGTGTGGAGAACTTGAGGTTGGTGAATGCAGAAACAGTAATTACTGCAAGAAGTAATTCAGAACATACATCTTTCTAACTCAGGAGATGGCCCTCTGAATTGGACGTTTTGTCACTAAAACATCTGGGGTCTGACATTGTTGCGAACTGGAGGAGGTAGATGGTACGCATTTGGCCCGGTCATTCCCAGAAGACCCTAATTCTGGGAGCAGGTAGTGAGAAATATAGCAGATATTATAAATGTTCCAGTGGCTCTTAGGATGTCCCCTAATTTCCAAGAGGGTTCTGCAGGATCGGGCACCATTCTACTGTACCTCTTGAAGTCTGGCTCCTATTCCTCAGGCTGCTGTACTTCTCTCGCTCTGATTTTGGGGTCAGCCTGACCACGTAACACATGTGTCGGGTGAGGCAGGGTACTCTCTTGCTGGCTTGTTACCAGGGAGAACGATTTCCAGAGGTGATTCAGAATATTCAAGGGGTCTATTCAGATGGTCTGGTTTAAGCACAAATGAGAGGCCGGGAAATCCTGCACTCAATGACAGAAATAGTCAAAGTGAAAGGCAAAACCGGATTTATTAACAATCCAACATAAACCAGGGACAGCATCGTGTGACTCTCGGAGCTCTTCGTACAAAACATCATATTTTAAACCAAAAACACTTCATAATGATGATATCAAAATAGAAACCTATGGGATGAGGGAATTGGTTAGGGAATAAACTACACAAATATTTCTATAATGGTTAACCTTCTAATTGTGTAACACCTATGTACTGCCTCCAGTGGGACCACAACTAAATTGATCACAGACATAAGACATCACCTTTACAGCTAATGATTGGTTAGTTTAATACGAATTGAGAGGCCTGGCATTGGGGGATTTCATTGGTTGGCATCTTGCTGACCGACCTTGAGCAACTGTCAGGTCATCAAAGGTTAGATGTCTTTTCACTGAAAAATGTTTCTTTGAAAGATATTTCATCGAGAATGTTTCATTGAAAACTTTTTCACCTAATTTAGATTAATGACACTTTTCACCAAAAATGTGTATACCGAATATACCGATTTTTAACTTTTTCTCCTCCCAAACCCCTGTTTTCTGCCCTTTAAAGCACGCCAAACATTCCCAAATATATATATATTTTTATTGGGGATTCCCCCTAAACCCCCGTTTTCCAATTTTAACCCTTTACCCCATCCAAACATACATACATATATTCTAGATGAGAAAAAAAAATCAGTGAAAGATTGTTTCGATGAAAAAAGTTTTGAATGAAACATTTTTGATGAAACATCTTTCAATGAAACATTTTTCAATGAAAAGACTGTATACCGTCATCAAAACATGAGCAAAACTGGGAGTAGGGGAAAAAGAATAATACCATCCCTGACCTCTTAGCCCATGAGCCAGAGTGATCAGCTTTGTAGTTAACCTTGTACAGTGCCCTGTGTCTGGTAATATAAGTGAGGGGCAAAGCAGGTGTCTAATCTCTGTCTGTACTTGTGAATAGAAACCAAAAAAGTTATGGGTGGAAGGTTTTAATTTAATCTGAACCACTGGCACTGCTCTGGGTAACGTTCCACACCACCGTTTTTTAGCCCATCTGTGCTACTCCTCACTGATGAGGCCCAATGAGGCTGAAACATGTTTGGGGAGGCTTGTGGTCTTGTGCAGAAGGAATGTGACCTAGCAGTTCGGGCTGGACTGCCCCTTTCGGGTGGGACCAAGCATGACTTGCATATGGTCTTTTCCCGTTCTGTAATGACTTGAAAGGCGAAGAACGACGGTCTGGAGGGTTGCACAGAGCAATTGCCAGAGGTTTAAGATTCAGTCTAAACCTTCAAGCCATCATCTATTTGTTTTTGCTTTGTACTAATGAATAGACAGTGTTCTTAAATTATGGGTCACATGAGAAAGGACCGCATTTTGAATTATTTCACCCTGCATTTATGAGTATTTTGGCTAATATTAAATCAGTGCAATAGTTTTCTCTACCACTAAGGACTTGCTTGAGCTTTCTCATCATAAAATCATTCAACCCTCCATCTGGCTCACAATGGATGGTTGTACTTTTCCAGATTTTAATTAATTCAGGAGTATACTTCTTGCATCCTGGGAATCTTTATCCTGTGTCTTCTCTGCAGCATACAGGCCCTCCCTAAATTCTCTGTAACCTTGGCTGAGGCTTCGAGCTACTGCCTGAGCTCTGCACGGATCTTCCTTTTGTTATTCAATGTCTGAACTCTTGTGAAACCTTGAGGCCTTTCATTCACTTTAGAAGAAGCGTGATGCAGCTTCAATTTTGGAAAAGATGGCTGCCTATCACTCTTGCATTTCTATGTTAGTGAGCTATACTCATGTGTCGTTCATGTTTCATTCAGCTTATACATGGTTTATGTTAATATGTTTCATGCCTAACTGGATGCAATCGATATTCTTTGTGTTTAAATGCATATTTGACCTTTTGCGGTTACTTTTTTTGGGTTCTATTGTCTGTCCGGTCATTCGGGCCTTCTTTAGCTCACATTGTGCTCATCATTTGCTGCACCTGCTTGGGATATGGGCCATATGGATTCCTCAATGAATAATGGGCGGTATTGGGCCGGGGAGGGACATTAGCTATAGATGGCATATTCATCTGTCCCTCAACACTTCTCCCCCATAAGGAGCCTTAATTAGCTGGAATTGTTGAAGTATTTTTGATGCAGCGTAGTTATGGTGCTAGGGGCGAGCTTGCTGGCCTTACATATGCATATCTCAGCACCAAGCAGAGTGACTGGAAGTTCCAAGGGAGGAACAGGGTAGTGCACTAGTCCAGACTATGGAGCTTCTGGCGATCACTATACCGCCACTCCTCGTGGCACGAGATGTTGAGTAAGGGAACAGATTAGGCAGAAACTAAGAGTAACCCAGACGGCTGAAGAATTCATAGGGTACTCTGCTAGATTACATGCACTAGGCATGTAGATTGCTGACATTCTAAAAAAAACTATTCTTGCAGTGCCCTAAGAAATAAAGCAACTGAAGCACATTTCCTGACTGGGGCAACATACACAGATCTGACAAGGCAAATTCAAGTGTAATGCAGATTTATGACATGAATATATTTCCACTAGTATTGGGGTCAAAGGTGAGAAATGCTGACACGGGCTTCCTGAAAGAAAGGGAAGTTTTGTGCAGGTGACCAAATGACAAGCTTAATATATGCATATAAACATCATACCTTGTATATATTCTATTTGAGGACCACATTTAGACATATCACTCTTTGTTTCATCCAGAACAAGGGTTTCATCAACATGGGGGCTAACGCCGCCTACCACCACTTGTAATGCAGCGATAATTCCACCGGACCAAGTGGCAGTAACAGTAAATCTGTTTGGTGATAGTTCAGCAGATTTACTGCAGAAATACAACCCAACTTGTAATGAGGCTCAAGTATTTGCCAAGACTCCATGTGTTGACTGGTCTAATCTACAAATGAAGACCAAACAAATCTACTCTAAGTGGACCATGCCACAAAAACTCCTGATGTCCGTTGTTAAGCTGGTTTTGGAACATAAGGCGTGTTTCATTAAAGGAAAAGACTTGCGAAGGAGAAGGATAACATCTCACAAAGTCCAATAAAGTGTGGGTCCCTCTGAGGAACAATAAGATTCTCTTTATCATTGCCTTTAAGTTACTGATGTACAGTGCATCTTACATGTCTCTTCCCCTATTACCCATAGGAGTACTAGAGGAGTATGATATGGTGGTTCATTACTTCATATATGTGTTCTTTACTCATGGTCAACCAAATGTAGTTATCCACCAAGACCAAACTTCCCATGATACCTCATTTTCAAGGGCGTCACCTGATTTAGTGTCAGTGCCTCTCTCCCAACAAGCCCCATGCCTTTCATTCAAATCAGCCTCCCAAAAACCTTCATCCAACCCCAAAGAAATATTCATTTCCATTGACTAGAATAGGAATCTCGCCCAAATACATTTGACTTCACCGTCTTCTCTAACTCTTTGTCCTGTGGCTAGAGTAATAACATGGCTGTTTGTTTTCTCTATCATCAAGACCTACCAATGAATGATGTTGCAGCAGAAAAAGTCCTCCAGAAAGCAGTGCGTGCCAACCCACTGGAAGGCACCATTGAATGGGAACAAGAGTAACCTGACACAACCTCGATGATGGTGCGGGAAGTGCAGGAGGTGCAGGAAGTGAAGGAGGATGTCAACATTGAGTGCGAGAGTGCTTCAAGTGCTGGAGAATCCCAGATAAGACCCACTGGCCTCCAGGAAGCAGAGGATGTCACATGAACTGTGCAAACAGAATTTAAAGAAACTATAGGAGCCAGCTGGCAAAACTAAACACACAGAAGGAGCGGGCAAGGGACATCTCTTTTGATATACACTGTGTTGTCAAGGAAGAACCGTGGCATCAACTCATGCTTTACCACATTCTTACATTCTCTCATGCCTCATGCCACCATGCCTCATACTGGGCCTCATTACGACTTTGGCGGTAGCCCTGCCGGTAAAACTGGCAAACTCAAATGCGACCCCACTGCTTGACACCCTCAGCAGTCAAAATGGCTGTTGAACCCCTGTGACGCCTCTGTCCTTTCCAGCATCTCCCATGTCAGCTACCCTCACAGCAGCACTCCACTGTGTACTAGACATGGGCCTTCCTGTAGCCGTGCTTCCACACATCACCACTCTCCTGTTTTGGTTGCTGCTTATGATAGGCGGCATCTGTGGTATGGAGCCAATGACTTTAAGGAAGAATTGCATCAGTGTCCCTTTGCTGGATTTCCTATTGAGAGTCATTACTGGAGGATGAGCAAGTCATTGGGCCTCATTACAAGGTAGGCGGTAGGGGTTTACCGGTACCGGTAAGGGCACCGGTACCGGTAAACCCCTACCGCCTTACTACGAGTTCCCTTTGCGGGACCCGACTTTAACGGCTGGTTTTACCAGCCGTTAAAGTAGGGTGCCGCAAAGGGACCTCAGAGCTAATTACGGTACCGCAATTTGCAGTACCGTAATTAGCATCTTCCCCATTCCCATTATGCCCTATGGGGGCAAAAATGGGAATGGGGAAGAGCCTTGGTGAATGGGGAATTACCGCCCCCGCTCACCTTGGAGTAGGGCAGTAATTCCGCCATCCACCAAGGCGGACACAGTAAAATACCTGCGGCAACCATGGCGCTATTAGCGCCATGGTTACCGCCTACCATGTAATGAGGCCCATTGTCAGCATCGGGTGAGATGGCCACATTCTGCTCAAGCATTTGGTCAGTTTCAAACAATATTAGCGATGGTTTACAAAAAGTTAACTTCCATTGTTTGAATGACATGTCATCCCTGCCTTTTAATCTGATGGTGCCCTTTATCCACTCAAGATTCATAGGTCAGCAGAATAAAGTCTGCAACTTACAGATGGGTGGGCCTGGCCACCGACTGAGCAGCCCACTACAGTACATGTCCGTGCACTGGGGCAACAGAGATGGCAAAAAACTTTCCAAGACAAAAGATCAGAAGAAGCTTACCACTTGATTCCATCTCAGCCAAGGGCACCACGAGATAATATGCAGGAGGTACGTCACTGCATGCCAGGCATCTTTGAGAAAACACATGCCACAGACAGATCACAAATGGCATGGGTCATGGCATTATGAAAAAAGCAAAACTGCCCAGCACTAGCCTAGCGGTGTTGAACCCAGTTGCCATCCCATGACTTCTTTAGGGTTTTCCTGAGGCATCCCTCATATTATATATTTCCTTTACTCAGGGTGAACCAGATATTGTATATCTTTTGTTTTAGTTGTAGGCCATTTTATCTCAAAACAGTTTAATAAAAAAAGTACAGCAATAACTCCCTTTTAGCACTCCCCAGTAATGGACCCCTTAATGTATTTCGATTTTTTGTCATGCCAGGCCACACTATCTAAGACACAATAGCACACATTATTAGTGTTGTTTAATTGCAGGCCATTGTAGTTCATACATGTTTCATTAAACACAAATAACACTGCAGTTCTCTTAATTTCATTCTGTGCTAAGACAAAAACAGAGCCTGTGAGCTTTTTGAGTGGTTGGGTGTATTTTGGTCAAGATGAATAATGCTATTTTGTATAACTGTACATATAAATATTATTGTTTTGAATTTTAAGCAATTGTCTGCCCTTTCCGATTATTACAATTTACATAATAAATTATTAAAAACAGGCAAAAAATGTAAAATAAAAGGTAGAAAACTGTTGGAGAGGTTCAATACCAGATCTCAAGGATCCCTCCCTATTTCCAAAGTGGGATGTCTAATCCTCGACACTACAAATGATCTGGCTGGGAAGCATGTACAAGCATATATAGGCTTAAACACAGCACATCACATCACTGCATGCCAGGCTCCATCCAGGGTGTGGCTATGAGTGCCTCCACTGGGAACAGTAGATAAAACAACATGTTGTGTATGGCTAAAACCTTGTACTTGGGCAGCTGCAGCGTCGTTTGTGTCCAGCGCCACACCCTGGACAAAGTGAAGAAGTGCAGTTAGTTTACAGTGCCCAATCAGGCTGTAGAAATTGGCAGAGGTGCGCTAAATAAGACCACTTCACATTACTTTGCAATTTGGCAATGTGAAAAAGGAAATATTTTTGTGGGAGATGGTTCACCAGAATGCAATGTATTAATCCTGGCAAAAGGTAGCATCACGCGTCGGCTGATATCACACATGTCAATGACAAGTACTGCATGCAATGATGTGATCTACTGAACAATATTCTGCATTAGACAATGAATTTGGGCTTCTTGAACCACAAATGTGGTCCCTTTACATTTTGTTTACTTAGTTTGCCAATTTCCCCTTTAGTCTGTTCCCAGGTTCAGGGTGCAGGCAGATGTGTGAGGTGAGCAAAATGGCAGGACAAAAGCGACGCTGCTCCTGCCTAGCGCATGGATGAGTATTCACAGGTTATCCAGGCAGGAAGGATGGAGGCAACACTGACACTTCCTCCTCCCAATTTCACCAGGACGCACTATACAGCTTCCCCCGGTACTCACGAGTGGACATTTGTGAATGCGGTGCAGGGCCCCACGCTGTAGCTCACACTCTGAGCAGTGCTTACCTGAATCATTCATTAAAATGGAAAACATCTGGAAGTATTGCTTGTGATTTAAGCACTTGCCTCAGAGATTGGGTCAGACTGCACTTTGCATGCCCAACTCTTAACACAGGTGACTCACTGTTTCATCCTTCTAACGTCAATACATTAAATACTACTAAATTAGGTAATAGCCGATGCTATTAGTGATTATAAGCCAAAGGAATCCAGTATGTAGTGCGACATGAACAAGTGGCCCAATATATACATACTAGTGTACAGGCCCGTGTGAAAGGGTATTAGTAGATTTGTTCGAATATATATGGCCGAATGGTAAATTTGACCGAATTTGGCCTGTACCATTTGACCGACTGTATTCGAACAAATTGGCTAATACACACCGATCATGGGGTGCAGGAGTTGCGGGGAGGTCCCCCGCTCCCCATGATCGGTGTGTATTGGCCTTAGGGGCTGCAGGGGTGTCCCCTGCTTCCTCAATATTGGAGGTGGGGGACAGGAAAAAAAAAGAAAAGGAAAAAAGGCCCCTGCGGCGTCCGAGCCGACCTGCGTTAGAGGGACGGATCCGACACTGCAGGACTGAAGTGGCCAGGTGACGGGAATCAGGTAAGTGGGGATGGGGGTGGGGGTTTGGTTTCAGTGCTTTTCAGCCTCTGAGAAATGATCACATGCAGGCTGTTTTTATTCGGTCAGTTTGCCGCAATCAGTTCTCTGACGCCCAAACGTACCCAAACCGGCCAAAGTGCAGCTTTTCAAAAACACAATAGGACTACTATATATCTTAAGCCTACAGCTCTCTCTAGCCGTGACAACAGGCAAAGCTATGCAAATTGACATTGCCTCTATATATCCTAAGGGAACAGCTCCCTCTAGCGGTGACAACAGGCGAAGCTACTGCATCGGACAAACATACAGGGCAAACATAGGTATAGCCTTTTATTGTATTGTTAGAAGATTAGATAATGCACCTTAACATGTTGTAGCTAATAATAACACCAACAAAAAGCTGTCTGGCAAAGGCAGCCCGCAGACCTAACACAACCTTAAAGAAGCCTGGGTTCGCACACTCTTAAAAAAGCCCAGCTTAGACCCCAAATCTCCCAACAACTACAGACCTATCACCACGGTCCCTTTCCTTCTAAACATTTTAGACAAAGTTGCCCACAACCAAATTCAACAGTTTCTGGAAACAAACAACATCCTAGGCATGCAGCAATCGTGTTTCCGCCCGGGCCACGGCACTGAATCTGCCCTACTGGATCTCAAGATCCAACTAAGCGACTTAGTGGACAAAGGTCAACCAGCACTTCTCCTCCTACTGGATCTGTCGGCTGCCTTTGATCTCGTGGACCATGACAATCTGTGTAAACACCTCACCAATGCTGCTCACTTCTCCGCACAGCCTGGATCTCCTCCGTTCTTAAGGGGAGACTCATGAGGGTCTTCTCAGATCAGGCACGCGCAGCACCCACCACACTGCTCTATGGTGTCCTGCAAGGTTCATGCACATCCCCCACGCTGTACAATATTTTCACCCTGCCCCTCTTCAAGGACTTGGATGAGTGTGGCATAGCCTACACCAACTATGCCGACGACACCCAAGTCCAACTCCTTCTCACCGGCTCCTATGAACAAGATTCTGCCGCCCTGGACAACATCTATGCAGCCATTCAGACATGGATGTCGGCAAATGGATTATGTCTCAACAGAGACAAAACAGAGATCCTCATTGTAGGCACTAAAGAACTGCTTAACAAACTTGACCATTGATAACACCCGTATTCAGGTGTCCCCAGCAGTCAAAACCCTTGTGGTCTTTATTGACTCAACCCTATCCATGACGCGCCAGGTGAGTGCCATTGCATCATCCTCAGCGTTCTCCACCAAAATCATTAACGGCATGAAACCCGACCTATCCCTGGCCAACCGGTTACCAATAGCCAGAGCCACAGTTGGAGCAAAACATGACTACTGTAATGCCCTACTCCTTGGCACCTCCAACAAAGCCCTCCACAGACTACAAGTTACCCAAAACAACGCTCTCAGAGGAGCCCTCAGCATTCCAAAAAGGGAACATCTCTCACAAGCAAGGAGGGAAGCACATTGGTTACCAGTTAAGGAACGCATTCTATTCAAAACTATGGCAATTACACACAAATGCATCTCACGCACTGCACCGCCCTACCTAACAGAAAAGATCACTCCTCTCTCCTCCTCCAGACCCATCCGTTCACATCACGCAAACACGATGTTTGTCCCCACATTCAAAAGAACTAAAGCTGGGGGTTAAGTGGGGGGCAGCTACCAACATCTAGCGCCCAAACACTGGAGTGCCTTGCCCACAGAGCTTAGGAAAGAAGCGTCCTACACAATCGTCCGGAAAGCGCTGGACTGTCATCTTCAGGTAAGTAAGCAAGTTTGCTGCAACAGCGCCACGATGCCTAAGGGCCGATTGTGCGTTTTACAAATTGAAATATATAAATAAACCTGCAAGCAGATACAGGGAGACAGGCCCAGTCGATATGTGTTGACTGCCTGGGCCTTGGCAGAAGGGCGCTTCAGACAATGTGCCAACTTATAGAGATGCCAGTAGCGCTAGAGAATCCTGCATGACTGGGTTAAGCGCTTCCCTAAGGCCTTGTCTGCACTTCAAATGTTTGCACTCCAGCAGGGACGACACAGCCATTAATTTTTCTGAGGTCCATACATTGAACAACATTAAATGTATTAGTAATAACTCCTATTATCATAGCGCATAGAAGCAGGTAGAATCTAGCATTAAGTACTACTGAAAAACATATTTTATTTAATAGTATAGACGACAGAAGGACGAATAACTGTACTTAATAATTTACTTTCCTTACTAACCCCAATTTAAAGACTGTTAAATGTTCACATCTATTTATAACAGTTGTCATTTGATGACTCTTAAATAGTTCCCCTATATCAACATAGATATTTCTTAGGTACAATAACATTTTCAAATTCTTAATTATTTCCAGTGGAATTTTTCCTAGAGTGTGGCAAGTATAAGAGATTTTTTTTTGCTACAGTAATGCTTTTCCACAAACAATATTTTCTTAAATGTTGTATTGAACGAAAACAATCTGAGTGCTTCCCAGTTGCAAGGGTGTAATGACCAAATTGTAGCAATGAAACTCTTGTCAGCTCCTCCCCGAACAATATCCAGCATGTTTTCACACAAACTAGCACACACTCCCAATTGTGATGTTCACACATATCAGGGGGCCCTACGCCACAGGCAGAGCTGATGCCACGCCTGGGAAAGTCATCCGGAGCAGGGTTTTTTCTTAGAATTCTGGGAATTGCAGAGGTCGAATGGAACAGGAGAGGGTGGGAGCAGTGCTCAACTACTTAAAAAAAAAAGTATCACTGTTCGTATACTTTCCAGAACGGTTTCGTTTTAAAATAAAAGTGTAGGAAGACGTTGAAACGCTGAATGTTCCCTTAAAGAGACAGGCGCATTTTTTTAGGGGTTTGTATTTCGCGTGGGAGTGGGCGCGGTGATGTGGCTTTCGGAGAGCAGAGACAGGCCAGCAAGGAACATAGTTTCACTACTTCTTTTCGTACACGTCGACCACTGTAAAAAAAAAAAAATTAATGGCGGCCCCTTATGGCATGGGGACACTTGGCAGCTGTGTAAATAACCACAGGCAGGAAGCTGCACTCATCAGCAGAGGGAACGCAACATGCCTCCTTAGCCCCACCCCCGTAGATTATATCTGACTTCCTCTTCTCTTTCAAAACAGTCAGTTTCACTTCCTCCATTTTAGAATCTTTGTTATTCGATTTATTTCGCCTCCGGCCCTCCCTGCTGTTACTTTCCCTTTCATAATTGCCCACCCACTCCCAGAAGACGCAGGTGCCCAGAAATGAGTACTTATCGCTGCAGCACGGGGAAGCCTTCAGCAGCCTGGGAAGCCGTGGGCAACATTTGGCCGAGGCTTGTCTGTAGAGGCGCCTCCATGGAGCCTATAAACATATGTCTCTCTTCTTGTTTTCAAGTCATCCCTCCCACTAGCAGAGCTTGATGAAGAGGCAGTCACGTGAATTGGCATTGGATCTATACAAACTCTGAAGTTCCCTAGTGCTGTGCCTATACCTCTCAGAATTCCTCATACCATTAGTAGGTCAACCAGTCCTGGTTTATTCTTCACATTCTGGGACTGGTAGTTTCACTTTGCACATTTTAATATGACTGGAAGTCCTAAATGCAATGAAAAAAACAGGACCGGAACCCAGGAAACGGAGAGCGCTCGGTACCAGGGGACACAATGTCATGGAGGGAGGGGGTGTGGAGGGGCCACCACTTTAATTAATTCATCTTTTATAATGACCAGTCACTAAGCGCATTGCACTCTGTGCTGCTCTGTGTTGTCTTGCTTCCTGTTGCCCCTTAGTTATCCTCCTGGTCCGTTCCTCTCCCTGGGCGTTTCTTTTACGGATCTTTGTTATCAAGTGCTTAAATGAATGTATTCAAATAAAATGTATCAACTACAACACCCAGAGTGCAATATTGTGTTAAATGAAAGCTGAGGATGGTAAAAGTGTTGTCCCAGAATAATTTGGAGATCTGATGGCCGTCATAATTACAGAAAGAGACGGAAGGTGTGTAAGACACGTAGGGCCTAATTCACAGAAGACTTTTGTAATGTTTGTAATGACGCAATCCCATTGGAAAAAACTCTGTGAATAAGGGCCTTAGTGCAGGTACGTAAGGCTAAAAAAGGAGTGGGTCCGCAATAGGAGCTAGTTGCAGGACCCACTCCTTGGAAGGAGCAGGCCCATGATCTCCTCCTGGCCATATGGTGATGTGCGGGGGTAGGGATTTCAGAAAGGTTTTGGGGTGGGCAATGACCACAAATATATAAGGTGAGGATCAGTATATTTGTACATGATGGCCAACTCATACTCTGCCAACATAATGATCCTATGTGCATCTTTTTTAATGTAAGCTAACCATAGCTAACATTGCGCAAGGACATACAGCCTAGAACTCATTTTTAGTGGGGTACTGAACAGTTGTTAGTTTATTAGGGCAATTAGGCAAGGGTCATAGGAATCCAACTTGGAAGTGGGTGAAAATGCAGGATTTAAAGATGTTTTTTAAGGTTAGCAGATAATTCAATTTTACTGTATATACCATATCCATGTCGTGATATTACATTTCACTATCAATTCTATTCTAGAAGGTGTGATCAATTTAATGCATAGTACTAAAGTAAAAGAAAATATGTAGATTGGAACAGGGTGTCCCCATTGACATTGGGTCATCAGGCAACCTTCCTCATAAGTGAACAACGAACGGCAGCTATAAAATAAATCCCGATGTTTTTTTGGAAAGCAGTTGTAAAGTAGTACATGCGTAGTCGTTGTCAATGTTTGAGACACATGGCAGAATTTATCAGCAAAGAATAAAATGAGAAGTGATCTGTTTCAGATCAGAAAGGAATTACACCATAGTACTTGTGTGGACAAGTTGCAATAGAACCTGTGGAATCATCAAAATGGCTCTCACCAATGGTTCTTAGACTAAAATGAAAGGAGACCTCAGTATGTGGGTGGATCTAATGGACATTGAATAAGAACAGATAAGAGGATTGCAACAAGAAGCAAACTGAGGGGCCAGATTACAGAAAGTTTGCACCAGTGCAAATGCAAAGTTTGCATGGTGTTAGCACTAGGGAAAGGTTTGCCCTATTTTTAAAAACACTGTGACACATAAAACCTCGGCATGTGCAGTTTAGCACCAGGGCTAAAATTGCTCTAATGCAAAAAAGAAGCATTTTCACTAACTTTTTGCACCAGGGCAAAGTTTGCCCTAATGCAAAAATGCATTAAAAATGTGTCTTTTTAGTACTGGGGCAATTGTAGCCCTTGTGCTTGCAATATGCCAAATCGCACTTGTCGAGGTGCAATGGTTTTTTAATGTGTTTGAGTGTTTTCAAAAATAGGGCAAACTTTGATATAGTGTTAATACAGTGCAAACTTTGCACTTGCACCGGTGCAAAGTTTCTGTAATCTGGACCCTGGTGTTTACTTGGAGGAAGAGCACATTTACACTACGTTTAACTCATGCTCAGCATACCACCAAATACCACTGCTCCATGAGTGTCTCTGTTTACAGAAGAAATTGAGTAACTAGGGCGTTCCATGTTTGCTGAAGGTTTCAGGCCGAAGAGAGAGAGAGAGAGCAATTTAGGATGTGTCTCATGTTAAAATCAAGACAAGCCATTGCCTTTCGACAGTCTATGTGTAAAATAATCGAAGTGCTCAAACCAAATCTTAAAATGAGATACCTATCCAAAAAGTGCTTAAAAAAGTAAAGTGATAAAGGGCAGAACTAGAGAAAGCAATGGAAAACAAAAAAAATAAAAGTACTGCTGCGTTAAGTTTAACATTAGTCCTACTACAACAAAATCTATGTATCAAATATATCGCCAAGCTCTGAAAGGGCCCCGAACTTTGCAGCTCAACTTATCCTGCGACCAAAATGTCTTACCACATCGCAACAGCTCTGAAAATCATCCACTGTCTTCCAACTACATGAAGGAAATCCTTGAAAACAAGATGCTTTCTCCATAGCGCCCTCCATGGACCGACCTACCTACAACATCTCCTGGTGCCATAGCAGCTGAGCCGGTGCCCACGGTCAAAGGACTGAAAACAAGCGTTTCCTTTAGCCACAAATATACAATGTTCAAGAAGAAAACTGCTTGCACTAGGCTCCACTTTATAAAACCCTTTTGCCCTATCCCCTTCACACGAAGATAACTCTCAATAAATACCCTTATAAATAACAGTTGTCATTATGGAATCGCACTTCCCTTCAGTGTTTTCTTTTGGTTCTGCACTTGCCCCCAATGCTGCCATTTCCAGTACATCACACACCCGCAGTATTGTCAGTTCTGTGCTGCATGTATTTCTAGGTGTGTGTCTCTGGTATGGCATTTGATTCCATTTTGTCCTTTTGATATCCCATGTAACTCAAGTAGAGTAATTTGAATACTTCATTTAACTGCAGTATTATTAATTCAACATCATGTGGTATTGGTTCTACGTTATCTGCTATGGAACTTCATGGCACCTTTTTAAAAAACAATGGGCCTCATTACGACACTGGCGCTCCCGTAATGAACAGTGGCGGTACGGGACTGGCACCGTTCATTACGGTATGCCCTATTACAAAGTGCTCTTGTGGGACACGCTCAGAACGTCTGGTCAGACCAGACGTCCTTAGCGGGTCCCGTGAGGGGACCGTTATTATTAAAGGGCCCGTTATTAGCTCCCTCCCCATTCCCATTGAGCCCTATGGGGGCTCAAATGGGAATGGGATGGGTTTTTTCAATGAGGACTTACCGGGTCCTCCAAGGTTGGAATGGTCTGGTAAATCCTCATTGAAGGAACCCGGACCTGGAACCCGGTATGGAGGCAGCCATGCCCATGCCCTTATTAAGGGCATGGCTACCTATATACTCGTAATGAGGCCCAATGGCTATTTTTAGATCCCACTGCTTCTGTCTTGACCAAAATCCTGACTTCCCCAGGGAATCCCCTTTAAGTGGTGATCCTCAAGGACCAACGGAAGAAGTGGTGGAGCCCATTTCAACATGAAGTTTGGGGGCCCACATACAAACACCTGGCAAAACCAGTCTGAGGCACCTGTGCGGGGCATAGATTGTAATGCAGCTCTAAAGGAATGAAGGGAGGAGGTTAAAGGCTGCAGTTTATCACGGAACTGGTAGCCAGCAGGGAGCTGAAACACTTAAATGTCCAATGAAAAGCTATTAAGCTCTCTTTGTCAGCAAGGTGCTAATGCAGTAGAATCAGGAGTAAAAAAGCAACGAGGTGGTAAGAACTCTTGGTAAGAGGCTGGATACTCGAAGGCCAAAGAGAAGTGACAGCTTGAGGGTGCCAGCAAAGACAGCCTTTTACACATGCAATACGAAGCACACATGCAATGTACAAATACAAGAAGTATTTCACTTTTTGGTGAGACTGTCAACATGTGGGCAGTTATTTTAGGAGAAAGGATAAAGGTGGGCACTACCAAACTATAAGATAACTACGCTAAATCTGTGAATCAGTTCTCTATACAGGATCAATCAGAGGATCTGGAGCAGACAGGTACAAAAGTCCTCAGAACAAGGACAAAACTATACCGGCATAAAGCATCAGTTAAAACCCTGGTCCAACCTGATGCTCACAGTCAATAAGTATTTAAACTCTCACCATACTTGAGGTTTTCTAATACATTACTTTATCTAACAACACAATCCTTTACACGGTGCAATGGGTAAAACTCAGTAAATGTTTATTCCATCTTTTCAAAATGCAGAAAAAGTTGAAAGGCCCTGGCGCCATTTCTGGCGACCCGTGCACGGGCTTAATTGCCACAAAGTCCATCCTGGCGATTTGTGTCTCTGAAGACTTCAGAGTGTAGCTTGTGCTTGCAGCGCTTCTTGTAAAGTCCCTGCATTAAGAGGTGCAGCTGCTCAGAGAGCTCAGAGAGTATTTCTGCATACCACCCCTGTATATCTATGTGTAACGATGAGACCTATGGTCACCCGCTTTTCTGATCACAAGCTCCTCTCACATTCTGTAACAGCGCCTCGATGCCTTTTGGCTGCAAGTGCGCTTAACAAATGCAAATAAATAAATAAATAAAATAAAATAAATAGAGAAGTGGGGTGGGTGCACTCACGGTGGCACTCGCAGGCCCCTATGCCTTGAGGTGCGACATTGCTCGGTGTCCAGGGTATCAGACTGAATATCATGGCCTGCTGAATATCTACAGAATATCAATGGTGCCACCTGCATGCATAAACGCACCTTTGGACCTGGGTGAAAGTCTGTGGATTCCAGCAGCCCTTGAAGCATGGCCCACTTAGATTGGCACTCGCTGCACCAAATGTGGGAGGGATGCCTCTGATGATAGGGGTGGGCACTCTATGAAGAGATGCCACCTTTCCCAATGATGCTCCATGGCGAAATATGTAGGCATGCGTCTATATTTAAGAATCCAGGGGCGTAGACGGTGATCATGGCGCCTGCGCTGGCAGTATCTGAACAGCTGTGCACAAAAGCCATGACGTCTTCGCGCACAACAATACGAGGGAGCCTGTGGCACAATTGTCAGGATTCAGTATGCCAACCTAGAAAGATGACGCAGAAGAAGGACAGGCTACTGAATGTATAATACTGCATTTAACTGCGGTATTATACATTTGACATCATGCTTTTCCCCACCAAACCTAACTGTCACGTGTCGTGATTTCAGCTCTGCACTTACCTTCTCCTTTCATTGATCCACTTAAGTCCAGTGTTGTCATTTCCATTGTGTACTTACCTCCCAGGGTCCGCCACCACTTAATGCCACTGCAATCATTCAGTACCTCACTTAACTCCAGTATGCTAAATCGTCTGTGCACTTTGGTCAGTGGTAGAAGCGTACCAGAGAAGTAGTAGATGGAACGGTGCCCCGGTGGGGGACAGAGTAGGCACAAAGGGAGCAATGCTCAAAACATTTTTTCAAGGGTTGCAGCCATGTTGGTTGACAACCAATTAAGTTGAAACTGTTTTCAGTTTTACTGTAAAAAGAAGTGCACTTTAACTTCAGAAAGAATAGTTCCAGAGTGGCCAAAATGATTGCAAAAGGTATTGGAACTGTTAACAGTATAAAAAATAAAATTAGTGGAACGCCAATCCCAACCGTTCCCGCTCACTTCGACCACTGGTCATATGTTGTACTTTAAGTACCACATTTAAATGCAGTCTTGTCATTTTCAGTCTCTTCTTAACACCAGTATTAACCTCTCAGTACCACACTTGTGTAGTTAGTCATTTCAGTATCCCATTTAATGTCAGTGCAGTCTTTCTGTAACCCCAGTGTTCTTATTTAGTAGCTGCACTTACGGCTAGTATTATCCTTTCAGTACCCCCACTGAACTCCAGTGGTGTCCTTTCACAATTAACGCTAGTGCTATTAATTTGTTTCTACACTTCCTTCCAGTGTTGTTCTTCCAGTACCCACAATATTCAGTCTTGCCCTTTCAGTACTACACTTAACTTGAATGGCATTATTTTTGTTTCTGAACTTCCCTCCAGTGTTGCCCTTTCAGTACCCCACATAATTTCAATGCTGTCCTTTCAGTCCTAAAATTAACTCCTGTGTTATTCTTTTGTTTCTACACAGGCCTCCGGTTTTTGTCTTTTGAATCCTCTACTTAACTTTAGTTTTGTCCTTTCAGTACCCCCCACATAACTCCGGTACTGACATTTAGTTTCGGCACTTACCTCCAGATTAGCCATTTTAGTGTCTGACTTAAACTCAGTATTGTCCTTTCGGTAAGATCATTAACTGCAGTGTTTTCGTGTCAGTACCCTGTTTAACTGCAGTGTTGTTGTTTCAGTACCCCGTTTAACTGCAGTGTTGTGGTTTCAGTACACCATTTAACTGCAGTGTTGTCATTTCAGTAGCCCATTTAATTGCAGTGCTGTCGTTTCAGTACCCTGCTTAACTCCAGTGTTGTCATTTCAGTACACCGTTTAACTCCAATGTTGTCATTTCAGTACCCCGTTTAACAACAGTGTTGATGTTTCAGCGCCCCGTTTAATGGCAATGTTGACGTTTCAGTGCCTCGTTTAACTGCAGTGTTGACGTTTCAGTACCCTGCTTAACTCCAGTGTTGTCATTTCAGTACACGTTTAACTCCAATGTTGTCATTTCAGTACCCCGTTTAACAGAAGTGTTGACGTTTCAGTAGACAATTAACGGCAGTGTTGTTGTTTCAGTACCCCATTTAACTGCAGTGTTGTCATTTCAGTAACCTGCTTAACTACAGTGTTGTCATTTCAGTACACCGTTTAACTCCAATGTTGTCATTTCAGTACCCCGTTTAACAGAAGTGTTGACGTTTCAGTAGACAATTAACGGCAGTGTTGTTGTTTCAGTACCCCATTTAACTGCAGTGTTGTCATTTCAGTAACCTGCTTAACTCCAGTGTTGTCATTTCAGTACACCGTTTAACTCCAATGTTGTCATTTCAGTACCCTGTTTAACAGCAGTGTTGATGTTTCAGTGCCCCGTTTAATGGCAGTGTTGACGTTTCAGTGCCTCGTTTTGCTGCAGTGTTGTCATTTCTGTACCCTGTTTAACTGCAGTGTTGTCGTTTCAGTACCCCGTTTAACTGCAGTATTGTCGTTTATGTACCCTGTTTAACTGCAGTGTTGTCATTTCAGTACCCCATTTAACTGCAGTGTTGTCGTTTCTGTACCCTAATTAACTGTAGTGTTGTCGTTTCAGTACCCCGTTTAACTGCAGTGTTGTCATTTCTATACCCTGTTTAACTGCAGTGTTGTCGTTTCAGTACCCCATTTAACTGCAGTGTTATCGTTTCTGTATCCTGTTTAACTGCAGTGTTGTCGTTTCAGTACCCCGTTTAACTGCAGTGTTATTGTTTCAGTACGCTGTTTAACTGCAGTGTTATCGGTTCAGTACCCAGTTTAAGTGCAGTGTTGTCGTTCCAGTACCCCGTTTGACTGCAGTGTTGCTGTTTCAGTACCCCGTTGAACTGCAGTGTTGTCTATTCAGTACCCCGTTTAACTACTGTTGTCGTTTCAGTACCCTATTTAACTGCAGTGTTGCCATTTCAGTACCCCATTTAACTGCAGTGTTGTCGTTTCTGTACCCTGTTTAACTGCAGTGTTGTCGTTTCAGTACCCCGTTTAATGCAGTGTTGTCCTTAAACAACTCCAATGCTGTAGTTTTGTTTCTGGATTTACCTCCAATTGTGTCCTTCCAGTACCCACGCAAATTCAGTGTTATCTGTTTGTTACACTTAACTTCAGTGTTGTTATTTTGTTTCTGCACTTCCCTGCAGTGTAGTTTAACTTCAGTGCTGACCTTTTAACATTACAAGTAACCCCAGTGTTGACATGTTGTTTGCACACTTCCCTCCAGTGTTGCCCTTTCAGTATTCCATTCATATTCACTGTGATTTCGGGAACATGCTTAACACAGGTGTAATTTCAGTACCCCGTTTAACTTCTTTGTTGCTCTTCTGTAACTCAAGACCTGTCATTTTATTTTTGCACTTCCCTCCAGTATTTTCCTTTCACTACTACACTGAACTGCACTGCTGTCATTTCGGTATTACAGTTAACGTCAGTGGTGTTAGTTTGTTTCTGCACTTAACTCCAGTGTTGGTTTAATAGTACTCTACTTACCTCCAGTGTGGGTGTGATAGTATCCCACTTACCTCCAATGTTGTCTTTTTAGTCCCCTACGTATCTTCAGTGCTGTACTACATTTCGCTCCAGTGTTGACACACAATTCCCTTTCAGAACACCACTTAAAATCAGTCTTGATTTCAGTACTACACTTACATGCTGTTTTGTCATTTCAGTCCCCCCACTTAACTTCAGTGTTGTCATTTCAGTACTGCGCTTAACTGTATGTTGTCCTTACTGTAACCAATTTGATGTATTTGCTGTCATTTCAGTACTATCTTCACCTCGGGTGCTGTCATATCAGTACCCCCATTCGATTTAAATGGTATCGTTTCAGTACTACACTTGCCTATACATTGTCCTTTCGGAGCCTCAATAAACTTCACGGTTGAGGTTTTGTTACCGCAGATACCTCATAATTTCACAAAAACAGCGCTAAGCGCATTAAAACACACACAATGCAGTCACGCACAATATAAAGCCGGGCAGGTCGCAAGCCAGAGGGAACTTAGCCGGGACCTAAGGGCCGTCGGTAGAAACTTTTTTAAAGTCACATCTAAGAGCCATGAGTGAGGGAGTGCCGTGTACACCAACAGGGAGTGAATTCCAGGCGAGAGGACCCAATGACTAGTGTTCTTGTGCCTCAGGTTTTAACCTCTTTTAAGCAAGATAAGTTCTTGGAGTAGCTACTAGGTCCAACCTTCAGACCTCAATAAATTGAAGTTTGCACCAAGGACTAGGAAAAATATAATTAAACCACACCGCTTTTAACTTTACACGGCAAACTTTAAATGAGATCCAGGCTGGTAGGGGGGATGGGGGTCAGGGGTCAGGGGGGGTGCAATGGGAGCTCTGGGAGCTATTTGCATACCTTCTAACCCCAGAAATGATCCTGTCAGAGGCATAAAAGGCAGATTTAGGGGACCAAGAAGAGTGTTTCAGAGGCTCCTTAGTAGGGTATTGTCCCCACCAATATAATAAAGAACAATGCAGTGTCCCATCCAAAAAGGAAATGGTCCATTTAATACACTGGGGTAGTTTCAGTTTAATCGAAGCAGCTGGGCGCCATAAAGACTTGTGGGTTTTTAAGTCAAGCTAAGGAACGAGAAAGAAACCGAAACATCAGGCACGATATTATTAGATGCACAATAACACCCCATCTGGAACGTGCTGCATGGATGAGGGAGAGCCAAATGATGGATGCAGTTTTAAATGAAAAGTGACCATTGGCTCCTTGATGCTGCCAGATGGCAATTGTCCTGCTTCCTCATTACTACGTGGCGTGCGTTCGACGTCCTCCAAATAACCTTGTATTTATTTGTTTAGCTCGTTTTTTCAAAATAATGGTTATTTTTAGATCCAATCCTGACTTCCACAGGGAACCTCCTTGAAGTGGTTATCCTCAGGGCCAGCTGAAGATGTATCGGGGTCCATTTCAGTATGAAGTTCAGGGGCCCCCTTTGCCTATAACTAGGAAACCAGAGTGAGGCACCCATGTGGGAGGGTCAGAGATTATAATGGAGAGCTAAAGGAATGCTGAGAGGGGGTTAATCGCTGCAGATTATCACAGGACAAGCATCCAGAGGGGAACTGAAAAACTATTTGTCCAATGAAAAGCTATTGCTCTCTCTTTGTCAGCAAGGTGTTAAAGGTAACAATGTGGTAAGAAGGCTGCTGGATATTGCATGGCACAAGGGTGGGCGCCAGCAAAGACAGACTTTTAGACGTGTGATGAAAAGTGCAAATTCGACGTACAAATCTACCAACGTGGTGGCAGCTACATGGGGCCCCTTTGATGCTTGAGGCCCATTTCAACTGAAAAAATTGAAAGGCCCTGGCGCCATCCCTGGTGATCCGTGCACCAAGCACATACTTAATTGCCACAAAGACCACCCTGACACTCAGCGTTTTATGCATCTGAAGAGTTGCTAATTAGCTGGACAGTATTGCTTGATCTTGTAATGCTCCTTGCAAACACCTTGCATCAAGAAGTACAGCTCCTCGGAGTAGCCGGGCGCACTCACACTCGCCATCTCTTCGCATCAAGGAGCCACGTGAACGCTGGGTGACCAGGACGGAAAGAAACATGGATGGTGCCTTTTGGGGATTCAACCCACCATATACTCAGCACGCTGGATTAACCACAAAAACTTGATTCTAACAAACGTATTACGGAGAAATCAACTATCTGAAGTGTGTACATCTGCACAGCTATCAAGACTTTTTCCCCTGCCATTATTTTGTGATGAAGAGGTATCTCACATTGACATAAGGGATCTCCTAGCGACACCCCAATACTACTGAAGTGGGACAGACTGGTCCCTGAGATTGAGGTTAACGTAATCCAATTCAGGCCTTGATAACGACCACGCTGGTCGAAACACGTGTCGGCTGTTCTTCTGAACGATAAGGAATAAAAAGACAATGTTCTTCGTATTCCATGATATTGTTTATTTCAAGATCCTGCTTAGTCATTTCAACTACTAATGGATTCATTTTGATTTGTATAAGATTATTCAAAAAAATGTTTTTGAACCAAGCGCGAATATAGTCTCGTGATAATCACTGTGACACTTGTAATTTTCAGAACCATAGTGGGTGGTTCTCAGTCATCGAGATTTTCGCTGCTGGTTATTTAGTTTCATTTCCAGTTTGGAGATTAGCGCACAGTCACTCGCATCTTACCCATTGCCACATATGACCAGGGTATCAGATTGCATATCATGGCTTGCTCATAAATGCGGCAATGCACAAGCAGAAGTGGGCCTTTGGACCTAGATTAAATTGTGTTGATTCTATCAGCCTTTGAAACCTAACTAAATTAGATTTGCACCACACCACTCCACCAAATGTGAGTGGAATATTGTTACGGGCTACCTCCGCAATAAAACGGAGCATTCTGTATTGGGTTTTCGATTGATATTTTATTTCTATCGCGCTCGTACACAAGTGTTCCAGAGCGCGAGGGTAGGTATGATGTATGTTTACATAAACATGGCGTGCCTTAGCGATTCAACGCAGCAATCAAAGCAGTACTTAATGTATTTTATAGGGGAAACTATTCAACTTTGAGTGATAATTAAGTACTCGGCTGAAGCCGAATATCTAATATTCAGCCAGAATTCAACCAAACATCCTGGGAGGATAGCTCAGCGGCAACGTGCTCGCCTTGGAAGCAAGACGACACAAAGCAACACAGGTTCGATCCCCGGGTCTGCGCTTTGAAACCTCTGGGTATTTAAGCACGTTATAAATACGCAACTAAAACAAAACAATTACGCAGCTAAAAAACAAACAATTCCTGTAACAGCGCCTCGATGCCCGCGGGCTGTGTGAGCGCTTTAAAAATACAAAAATAATAATAATAAAAAATACTTACTCGAAGCCGAATTTCGGTGCACACCTTTTGAATAGTTTCTAACCCAAACACAGATTAAACAATACAACTATGGGGGCGACTTGCGAGACACAAACACCACACACCTCCTTTTTTGATGTGCATAATAAAGCCCTCATAACGAGTGGTCTGCTTCTTCATCCTACTGGGAAAAGTGTACTCATTGGTCACGCCTGTTCCCGTATCTTTTGGCTCATGTTTGTCTTCTCTCAACAGTGATTGCCTGCCTTCTTTAAATTGCGATGCTACCCCTCCATCCTGCACACTCTGGTTGCAATGCACCTCCATACTTGGAGGCTAGGCAACGAGTTACACAGCGATCCTGCGGATGCAGTCACATGGCAACGCTTTAAAACCACAAATCATTTGTGACCGAAAGGGTGAGTCCAAAGTGGAACTGATACTCCATTAGGCCCTCAATTACCAACCCAGATCTGGGGCGGAATTCAATTTGAATTAATCAACTGGACTTCCAATAAGTAGCCTATAATTCCCTGAAGCCAAGACCAATATCACGCAAGGTCTTTTTCTCAGACGTCCCAAATTCTAAAACGTGGACGTTAAATCAGAAGATCTACCAAATGGGGGTTTGGATTGATTGTCCTTAATATAGCCTAAACATTGAACTGATTGACAGCACTCGAGATGGTGCAGTACATACAATAGAGGCCGAAACATATGTCGACCAGTCAGGAAACACCAATCTGTTTCCTAATCTCTTAGGCAATACAAAATTATGTCTTGCAATGAATGCAATGTTAATGATTTTAGATACCCCTAACAGGTTTTATACAAAAGGAAAAAGCACTTAAAAATATTTGCTTGTTTATAAGAGATAATTATTGATGCACTTTGGCAACATAATCGGATGAATTGTTATGGTATATGGGCAAAAGGTTTTTTTGCATGATCTGTGTACATGTTATAAAGTGATCCAATGTTTTTCTATGTTTTTTAAAATATTGAAGTAAATAATCAAAAATATATCAGTTGAAAATAAGGTGTATGTGTTAAGAGAGGTGTACTCTACTAAATAAGAAAGTAGCTGAACTATTTACCTGCCAGATGCCCATGAAGGGACTATAGAGAGGGGTAGTCAATCTGTCTTTTCCTCTGTACCTCCATACTTCCTCCATTAATGGTCCTCTCAATGTCTCTCAAGATCCTACCCTCACTTGTATGTCGATTGTCTTGGTTTCTCACTGGAGATTTGCTTTCTACTCGTATTCTCTCTACATTCTTTTTTTCTCCAATTTCTATTTAACATTTTCTGTAAATTATCACAAAGGTCGAAGATGTCAACACAAAACATCAGTAAATCAACAATTTAGACAACTAAAGAAATGATCACTAGTTCCAGTAATGACACCATTATACATCACGACACATCAATGGGTCGAAGTAGCTGTGACCTGTGGACCCATAGAAGGTTTGATATAAATCATTAAGTGCGGCATGCACTTTCTCCATGGCCAGCAGGGTCCAGAACCACACCCAACAGTGTGCTATAATTGGGCCTCCTGGCAATTTCCAAGAGGCAGCGAACATCAATTTGGCAGCCATCAGGGGTTGGGTGACCACCTTTGCTTTCTGGCCCCCTATTGGGTAACCACCCTTTCTACATTCTTTGCATACAGTGCCACTCTCTCCATGTTCCACCTTTTTCCATGCTGTGTGTACACATGATCGGTTCCTTCCTCCGTCCCTCTGGTTGACTATCCTTGGAGCCGCAACTCCGTCTTAGATGTGGTATCTTAAATTTCACCAGATCTGATTGCGCCACTGGTGTTCTTGGCACTGCTCGATGTTGATTGTACCATGACCCCATTTGGCCTTTGTTCATCTTCACTTTCCATACTTCCACTTCCATGTCTATTTCTGTGTTCTCTCTTGTCTTGTGCAGTCAGTAGATCACTAGGATAGAGGCAGTTTTCCTCTCTCTGTCATCATGAGAAATGGAGAGCCGCCCGATGCAGCGTTCAGAGATGTGATCACTTCCAGCGGAAGCCATGCCGGAGGCTGTGGCTGGTTGAATTGACCCGTTAATAAATCTGCTAGCCCTCTCCATCAATCTGGCCAGGGAAGGGTAGAGTGGAGCCTTCACTTGTTTAATGTTGTGATGTTACAAAAACATGTTCACCTCTTCATACGTGAATTGCACAACATCGCCTGTAACATTTCCTTAGGCAGTCCTTCCCTGCTGAATATAGTCTTTAGAGACTCAATTACTGTTTTAAATGTGTTGTCCGGCACAGACATGACCTCCATCCGCTTCAATAGGTAATATACTGTTACTATTCAATATCTATGCCGTGGCTGCATAACAACTAATGCACCAATGAAGTCCAATCAGATGTATGTCTATTACCTGAAAAATAACCTACTCTGATTTTTTTCCCTTGTTTCTTTTGGCTTGAATATTTTAACATAGAATGTCCACTACCAATTAACTCTCCGCCAATATTGCCTGACCCCAACCCCCCATCTACATTTTGGTGGTAATATTCAAACAAACAAAAAGAAAACAAGCTAAATCATTTTGACCAGTATTTGGTCGAGTAATAGATCCACCACTATCCAATCTAATCTTATCCCAGGCAGCAGCTGGAATTTCTGGAGACAGCAATGGAGCTTGTCTCACGAGCAGTCGTTTATCACTTTTAGCACACTGATGATATTTTTCCCTGTATAGTTCCATGGATATTTTCCAGGAAGGGTGTAAGCTGTCAGGTACTGCCTTCGCATCTGGCCACCCATATGTGATCCACTGTAATAAACCATTGAAAGAGTACCAACAGCCTTAAACTCAACCCGGACACAACAGAAAACATGATCACCAACAACCCGTTGAACCAACACCACATTCCATGGAATACCAAAAATGGGAAATCGACCAGAACCCTCCAAAGTGGTTAAAAATCTCAGAATATTAATAGACAACGATTTAACACTCAAACCGAGCAAGTCAACGCAGTATTAAGGAAGTGCTTTTTCCATATACATACAATCAAGCAGGTCCTGCCTTTCTTCACCTTCCCATATAGACCGATTGCACTCATCTCCCTTGTCATGTCAAGAATAGACTACACACCTGTCTCTGAATGCCGAACTACCTTAGCAAAAAACAACAGTGAATACAGAACACAGCAGCAAGACTACTCCTCAGACTCACTAAGAGAGAACACATCACACCAGCACTGAGAACCCTACATTAGCTACCAGTCAAAACAAAAATCTTCTCCAAAACACTCTGTATAATCCACAGAGCAATCTATGGGCAAGGAGCGAAATTCATACAGGGAAAATCTCTGTCTACAAACCACACCGTACACTAAGGTCCAGCAATGACATTCACCTCGGACCAAAACTTTGGAACTCAGTCCCAAAGGAAATAGAAATAACTGGGGGGTGCATTCAAAGGCACCAAACAGAAGTCCCTTTCACATGATTAGCAGGATATTAAACACAGAAACAAAAATGGCTTGGCCTGTGTTTTTGTTTTTCAAGTAAAATTAAAGAGCCAATTGGAAAAGAGGCTTAACTGTCATTTCCAAAGGAAAAGCAGCATTTTAATTTACAAAAGAAGGAGGAATCAAAGATCACTTTCACATGGAAAACAGGATTTTGAAACAGTGTCACGAAAATGGCTTGCACAGGTCTGCGCAAATAAAAGCAATTTAAATGTGACAATGTATCAGTGTTAACAGAAAAATGTCAGGGAAAGATATGATGTGCGCGTTGACAAAAAGCAATGGATATTAGGTTTCACATACAAAACTCCATTGAGATTTGAAAAGCCACTTTGTGTTCATGAAAAAATGTCAGCCCAAGACTATCCGTGGCCGTGGGAAACCTCACAAGGAAATCTAAGTTCTCCTTGGCTGGAGCATGACTAATGTGTGTGAATTACTGCAACGACTTTAAAGAGCAAGCTTCCAACACAAATGAGACTGATAAAAACAACTCTGGGTACAGGCTAACCCAGTGAAAACAAATGGCCGAAAGTCAGGAGTAGGGCCATTTGTCCCACATCAAGATTCACAATTATTTTAAAAGGACAATTATCATGTAGGCCTTTTTCTCAGCAACCAAAAGCTGTAGTGATTTCATGTATGTACCATTTTTAATGTAATTTCCAGGCGATTCTGGAGATATAAAATCCATCCACCTGCGACTGATGGAACTGTAATGGATATCTAAGATGTGTTTCTGGCTGATCTGAACATGTTCCAAATGTGAGAATTGGTGAGCAGGTCGAGAATGAAATTAGGTATATGGGTAATAACCGACATAATCAAACCTGTTATACGTGAAGACCTGCTCTCCAACCTTAATTCCAACACCCCCTGTGTCCTCATCCTCCTAGATCTCTCTTCTGCCTTCAACACGGTCAACCATGCCACCCTGCTCAACCATCTCTGTGATAACATGGGGATCACCGGTCAGGCCTTGATGTGGCTGACTTCTTTTCTCTCTGATCGACTCTTCCAGGTTCAACTTGGTTCCTTCCTCTCCTCCATCTTAATCTCTACCTGTGGTGTTCCCCAGGGCTTAAAACCAATACCTGGCACTTCTTGACCACCGCATTGCCGTGCTCAGCCCCAACTTCCAGTGCTATGCGGATGACACTCAGCTCATTTTTAGGCATCAGCCTCCTCTTGTCCCTCTCTCATCTCCAACTGTCTGTCCGCCATCCAGGAGTGGTGTGCTGCCAATGATATCTGCCTTAATGCCAGTAAGACTGAGATTCTCCTAATCGGCATACCCACACCCTCCTTTCCTGTCACTATCTGGCCGGCCTCTATTGGCACTCCTCCTGCTCCAACCTGTGAGGCTAAAAACCTTGGGGTCATCTTCGACTGCACACTCTCCTTCTCTCCTCACATCTCCAACGTCTCTTAAGAAGTAACACTACCAGCTGCACCTCCTCAGAGGTATTCTTCCTTTCCTCGCCTTCCCCCAGAAGTTCACTGTCTCCAGAGCTTTGGGTCTCTCTAGGCTGGACTATTGCAACAGCCTCTTTCTAAAGCTGCCTGCCTCTACTGTCCGCCCGCTGCAACTCATCCAGAACAGGACTGCGATACTTGTCCTTGGCCTCAAGCCCTCGGATCGTATCTCTCAGGACTGAAATCTCTACACTGGCTCACAGTGGCTGCGGGGATTAAGTTCAAAACCCTCTGCATAGTCCAGAAGGCCTTCTGAGGCCTGGGGCCTAAGTACCTTCAACTCTCTCTTCCTAAAGATCTTCCTTCTCAAGCTCTTTGCTCTTCCACCTCCAACTCCCTCAGGGTCAGTTGCTTCTCCAAGCAATGAGTTGGTGGTAGATCTCTCTCTTCAGCTGGGGCCTCCCTCTGGAACAGCCTTCCTGCCCCCTTGAAACCTGAGGAGAACCCTCTCCGGTTCCGGAAGCACCTCAAAACCTTTCTCTTTACTTCTGTGTTCTCTCCTCCTCTCCCCTGCTGATTTCCTGATTGTAACTGCACTGGTTACCTGGCCACCCTCTGATCTCAAGCCCAAGTCCCCTCCCCTGCCAGTCGCACACCTGCACTGCCTTCCTGGCAACCGCCACACTTGGGGACTGTTTCTGTGCCCACCACCAGCACTTGACACCTGTGACTGTACTTATCCTTCACCCCTGCACTTGCCACCTGCTGGCCATACTTAGTTATTGTTATTATTCTATTATTCCATTTCCCCCCACACTTTCCCCTTCCCCTTCCTATGCACTTGCACATTCTGAATGACACCTGGCCTAGTAGGATCGTTGACTGTCTTCCCTCTGATCCCCCTCCCTTGACTCGTTCCACCCTGAAAAACTTGTGTATGGGCGCATTATAAATACCTTCATGTCATATCATATCATGCTTTTTATGGAAATGGCAGAAATATGCCCCATGGCCGTGCTACATGGTACTGACTTGGTGGTTGGCTTATCTAAGCTGAATCAGAAAATATGTTTATTAAGGCAGTTGCTAGTAAAATTATAAAGTTGTGATACATAACTAGTTTTTGACAAAAAGTTGAAAGGAGAACAAATGGCAATTACAAATGGGAATTACCGTATGTTGCTCCAGACACCTAAACCAATCCTGACTTGGAGGCTGGGTTTGGAAAGAGAGAGAAGGGTAACTGTCCAATCCTAGTTGCGGAATTATTGCAGGGTACTTCCCCAAGATTGTCAATTGGTGGTGTCATTGCTGCTATATAAGGGGGACTGCACTAAAAGGAGAGGACACACACGCAAGCACAGGGAGGAACAGGAGAGAGACAGAGAGACAGAGAGGGCTGCCAAAACCTACCATCTAACAGCTGTAAGGAAACACAAGAGGAGATTTCTGAGAGTGCATCTGGGTAGAGCTGTCTATTTCTTAGAAGCCCTCAAAGCTGACTGGGTCCTATGGTGGAGAGTGGGAGGCCATCTTTGAGAGTGGAGTGGCCAGACCACTGTTCTATCTTTCCAGAGTGTCCTGAGATGCAGCTGGCTTTCCTGAGCTTTAAACAGAGGCTTTTTGTGTAAGTAGAACTGAGCCCTGGGAGAGTAAAAGGTGGTGGAGTCGTTCTGCCTTGAATCCTTTCCCTTTAAAGTGGGTAGGGGTAGGGGTCAAAACTGTGTAGATCCTTAGCCTATTTAACTAAAAATATAAATGTAATTAATTCCCCATTTGACAGAACACTACAAGGTTAATTGTGTTAACATTTGAAATTAACAAAGCTCACTTGCCAGTGTGCACTGAAAACTGTAGCCTACAATTTAATTGGGTAAAACGTTTTGTTCTGCGGACCCCGCCTTCTTTAAGGAAGAGTGGGGGTTTTGTTCTTAAATCAGTCCAAACTTTTTATCCAGCTTCCCCAACATAGGCCTTTCAGTAGAGGGGGGTCTGAAATCCAATATTCCACAAATCCTTCCAATTTTTCTGTCTGACTTCCCAACATAGACCAAAGCAAGGGGGGGTCTGAAAAACAAACCAGTAAATCACCCTGTGTTTATTTTAAACCAAAAGTGTGGGCGAAATCATAATTGCCATATGTTTTTATACCAATCATGAAATCCTACTGCTAGCCTTTTAAGACCACAAGAAAATCAACATCGCACCACACTACATAGTTGCTCTTGTTATTGATCAGTGTAATTATTTCTTGAAGTGAAATTGGTAGAAAGTAAAGAATCGTGATTTGTGTTTATTAGAAAACTAACAGGTGTAATTGATTTGAGTAACAAGAATTTAATGGTGAGCCACGGATAAAGTGGTATTCAACATTTTCGTGCTAATTTCTATTACTATTAATTTAAATGAATACCAATATATTTTCTGTGCACTGGTCTGGTTCTTGGCTCATTGTTAGCTGAGGGGAGAGGGATCAAAGGGGCAAGATATGTGTCTGAGATAGGGATAAAGAAAAGAATCAGTTGAACAGGTTGTTGCTTCACACCTTAAGTGGGGAAGCAAGGAAATCCCTGTGTTGAGCTAAACAGGAAAGACCGTCGAAGGGAAAACAGCCAACACAAGAGAAACACCTAAAACAACTAAAATCTAATGAACCACAACCTGGATGCCCCAACGAATTAATGCATTTGAACACAAATCAGCATAGAAGAACATGAACCCAGCCAGACCAGCATAACCCTCACATACAAGGGCAAAGACCAATAACATTACTAACTAACCCTAATAAAAACATTCCGATATCCTGCCTACTCACTGTCAGACACCAAACAAAACACACACATAGCACTGCTGCAGCAGAAACCTAAAACCACCACAAAATGCACACATTGCGCAACTCCCAACTAAACACAAAACACTACAGAAAACGAATCCAGTGTCAGACTTCATGCCACACACACTCACACTACAAACACCACCCAACCCTTACCAACTAAAACAAACCCAGCACGCAGTGACTGACTTTTCCAGACTGAAGCTACCAACAGCACATCAAAGATCTCTAGCGCTTTCCCTCTCTATCCCACTAATTAAGCCCACCCAGCCCTCCTTCCTTTTCAGATCCGCCACAGCACCTAGACAGCATGAAAATGGCAGCCGTGCACAGTATAAATCAAATAACATAACTATGTTAACTGCAGCATAGTGCTATCTTGCTCAGTTTCACCCATTTTCCGCAGCCCAGTGTTTTTCCCACATCTCCAAGAACACCACAGATGCCGCAACACACTCATCAAGTAGAAAGGTGTTGTCCTTTCTTTTTCTATTGTCGAGAAATTTAACTCTGATGCTGAAGCTCTTACAAAGTCCACCACATGTTCCATTGGATCAGTGTAGCTCCTAGGACATACACACAGGCATATGTATGTTTTCCATATGGGATTGAATGGCCCTATACACAGTGTGTGTGTTGGATTCCTGTACAAATGGCGCTTTACACATTACTCCCTTTCTTTAAACGGTGAATGATTTAGTCCACTTGTTTTGATTTGATACCGTTTAGAAGTTTATTCATCACTGTGGGTGCCGACACGTGTTTCGTCCATTGCAAGGTCTTTTTTTAAATTTTATTTGTTTTTAGTGCAGAACATCTTTACAAATTAAACTTCAATAAATGCATCCTTACATGTCAAATAAAACGAAGAACATTCTTCAAATATAAAATACACATTTTCATAATACAACATCATTTTGTACTCAGAAACAGTCCTTTTCCATTTCATTTCTTATATAATTTACAAGACGGATCGTTGCTATTATGGCCATGTTGCTCGTGCCCCACATACAATGCTTCCATATGCAATTTCTTGCAAAAATCGTATTTGCATCTGAAAATTCTTTCAACATCATTTCACACGTTTTTTCAAAGTGAGAACAATAAAGAAATAAATGTTTTAAAGATTCTTCAGTTTCTTTACAGAATCTACAAACGTCATCAACGCGAGTGTCTTGATTCTTAGTCCAGTGTATGGTTTTGACTTTAGTATGAATCAGATCCAGTCTAAATACCATATATGTCCTACGAATTGTTTTATCAGGACAAAACGATAAATATGCCAAACGAGGACTTTGTGAATGAATACATTCTGCATATTGACTGAAAGACGAATATGACTGTACTTGTGTTATACATTCTGCCCAATCATTAATAAACAATTTTTTTTTCATCTATCTGGTTTGTATTCGGATAAATATCACATGCTCGCATATTAATCTTATCCAAAAGTTTGTCCATTCGATCTTTAAATTGTACAACCGATATGGGATTGTCTTGAGTTAACATTTTGGAAAATTCTGTGTAGATTGAATTTTTCGGAGGATCAAGCATTTTGGAATAATTTGTGAGCAGACGCCCATGATAACGTGCTGCTAAAGACGTTAGCCCTTAGGTCTTTATCAAGGCTAGAATATGGTGTTATTTCTGTATTGGGTGTTCATATCTGGTAGTCACTGGTCATTGTTATCACTGCATTAATGCATCTTTCAGGCTCAGTGCCTTTAAAATTACAGATTGCTGTCTGCCGTTCCTTCGGTCCAAAGGTCATATGCATTAATGCAGTGATAACAATGACCAGTGACTAGCTGATATGACTGTCATTCTTTGAAAAACTGATGCCACAGAGGACAAACCAACCGGCAAGCAAGTAAATTGGAAAGTTCCAAATGGGGTAGTAAAAGCTATGAAGGGTGTAAATTGTTTAGGCACGGGTAGTATAGCTCAGTGGCAATGCGCTCATCTTGGAAGCAAGACGACGCACACAGCTCCGAATCCCGCGTCCGCGCTTAGAAACCTCTTCAGTATTCAGCATGTTATATAAAAACAGTTATAATTAAAATTATAATTATCTGCTCATGTGATATGAAATGTCATTTATGATGAGCCTGTACACAAGTGGTTCTAGGCGTGACAAGACAAGGGGGGGGGCGGCAGAGGGAGGACAAGACAAGCGATCTTACTAGGCCTTGTGTCATTCAGATCGTGCTAGTGCAACAGCGCAAAAGAGAGGGGGAAGGGAGCTGGAGTAAGTGCCATGGAGACGGTAGGGGAAGTACAATCAGGGCGGCAATGCTCTGAGTGAGTGCAGCCAGGGCAGTGGGCTCTGGCTAAGTTCAAAGAGGCAGGGGTTTGTAGGGGTTACAATTACATCCCCTATGTGCATGGTAGGCCTGGAGGCAGTGCAAGGGAGAATGATCATGAATGAGACTGGTACCCAGTGAGACTATGGTGGTAGCCAAGCAACCAGTCAGCGCAGCAGGCAGGTAGGTCAGCAGGGGAGGGAGAGAGAAAAAACAGAGGAGAAAAGGAAGGTCTTGAGCAGCTTCTGTAACTTCAGGTGGTCTGGCTCAAGTTTCAGAGGGGCAGGGAGCCATTCCTGAGGGAGGCACCTGGAGAAGAGATAGATGTACACCCCACTCTCAGCCTGGAGAAGCACCTGACCTGCAGAGAGTTCAAGGTAGTTGAGCGAAGGGCTTGAGAAGGAAGGTATTTTGGAAGAGAGAGTTGGATGTAGTGTGGGTGATGCAGAGGGTCATGAACCTGATCCTTGCAGCCACTGGGAGCACGTGGAGAGGTCAAGGATAAGTCTTGCAGTGCATATCTCATAACTAACTTAGCACCTTGCTTCCTTCATCATCAAAATCAGCTCATTGCTTCTTGGTAAATGGTAGCTCTCAGTTGATGTATGTGATTTCTTTGAAAATATTTCACCCAATGGAGATTCTACCAAATTCAATGTACTGAGAAAAAAAATCTACTTTTTACTTTTACTACTTGTTTTTTTTTTATAATGTGGGGGAGACCCCTTTTGTCCCCTCTCGCCCCTCCCTAACCTAACTTATACCCTTATCCCACACCTCACATATTATGCACTACACATATACCATTTCCCCTACCATTTTCGGTGAAATAAATTCAGTGAAATCTCATTAGGTGAAAAGGTATTCGACGTGATCTACGGTAACGGCTCTCAGAGACTAACTCCTGGTTTAGAATGCACAAGACAACGCAACCTTTGATACAGGTTTAAGTATGCCAGCGTAAGATTATAACGTGGATGATGAACAGGCTGAGGATATGTGATTCTTTATTGAGCACTTAATTGTCTCTGTGCTGCCGCGCACCGTAAGGAAACAGAGCGTGACTCAGAAGCTACTCACCCAGGCGCCCAAAATGCCCAGTTCGCCTCCCCTTCCTGTTGCTTGCCCTTTCATGATGTAGGTGGGGATTTCCTTTGGTAGGTCCTGTGGAGGGTGGGGGGTGCCTACACCGCTTCTGTGGTTCCCACATCTCCAACAGGTTTGTAAGAAAAGAACAGGAGAGAGCAAGAGAGAGAGAGAGGGAACAGGCACGCACAAGAGGAAGGAACAGGTAACTTTTCTTCAGTCACTTTTAGGGGAAGCTTAATAGTCATTCTCAGCGGCTTCCCTTCCATCTAGGAACCTCAAAACATTACCTGTCCATTTTCGATGGTTTGATGTTGCAAATGTACCAAGATGCTGTCATTTGGATAAACTCCATCGCCCAAGTCCTTCTTCATCGGTAATGCGGGCCATACATATTTTCTAAAGTGGGAACTGATGACTTTTCTTGGGGGCTGTTATCAAACAGTTGATGCCTGTTATTACTGGTAGCTCTGTGTCAAGGTTTGTGTCTGAATATATTGTACTGTGTTTGTGAACTCGCACTGCATCTCCCTTCGAGATATAAGTTGGGCGAGCATGTCCGCGATGATTAGCATATCTTTTCAAGGTCACTTTGGCACAAGTGTCACATTTTGTGATGGTACTGTGGTTTGATGGTGGAGGTACTATTAGTTACGACAATCGTGTTCATGCTTCTACGCCAGCGTGAGGTCAGTGAGACTTGATCCAGTAGAGGAACCTGATTCCAGGCCTCGAGGGCCAAAATCCTGATGGGTTTTCAGGATATCCCTCATTAATATTCATGAGAAGTAATGTGCATACATTTAGAATCGCTGTATGCAAATTTAGCTCATGAATATTAATGAGTGGTATCCTGAAAATTCGAAATGTTTCCGGCCCTCGGGGCCTGGGGTTGGACCGCCCAGACTGGAATGCTGTGATGAGTGATATTCTCTCAGCCTAGTGGATAGGGCTGGAGTCAGCGACATTTCACATGATTCCCTCTCTTGCATGGCTCTCTTGAGGGTGCCCATGAAACGTTCCACCGCTCCATTGTCCTGAAGCCAGATCTTTCTGTGCATGTTGCCCATGCGCTGTAGAAACACTGCCATTCCGTGACCATTGAACCACGGGTTATTGCTGGTTCTCATTGATACAGGAATGCCTGATTCAGAGAATATGTCAACTAGCACAGGAGCAATGGCAAATGCAGTAGTGGATGGAACGTTGTGCACTGTATGATTCATGGAGTATCCATCAAGAGAGCGGGCAGATATATGCTGTTTTTAGACGATGCAGAAAAATCAGCCAAAATGTCTTACCAGACCATTCCTGGTAATACTGAGATTTTCAATGGCTCACATGTCACGTGTTCGCTTGTGCCCTATGTTAGGGAGAATTCTCATTTTATGGCTAATTTCCCTCACCTAGTGAGTCCCCCAGCAGCTTTGGTGGATTTCTGGAGTTATTTTTTTCACTTGGTAAGAGTGTGCCTCTTTTTTCCCACTCGTACCTGTGTTTATGCCATGTGTATTTCATCTGTTTTTGTGATTGTGGACTCTGGAGTACACCACTTCAGTAGCCCCCTTCTTTTATGTGTTACACAGCACATTCAGTGCAGTAACATAGGGTTGTCTTTTAGACTTCCCACCGACTCCATTTCGGAGGCTGACTACTGTCCCCCAGAAAAGGGTAAAGTTGCCATTAACTTTACTTAGTCATTTAACCACAGATCCAGTACACCCCATCTTACATGGAGTACCGGAAAGGGTTAATCCTTAGCCATTTTTGTATCTGTACCTCTTAGAGCATTATTTCACTCTTTTAACATTTAGACTTGACTGGTGGCAGTGGTATCTACCCTAACTTTTCTACCGCGATTATACTATATAAACGTGGTATTGTTTTAGGCTATTATATCAGCCTCGAACTTAAACCTGCTTGACCAAATACTTTTTCTTTTGGCTCTGGTCGGGTTTATCCGCCATTTCTTTTTCTTAAAGTCCTTCTTGTGTTTTATTTTGCGCGGCAAACCAGGTTTGCCTTCTTTGTTCACTGTCTTTTGGCGGCCTTCTGCCAAGAAGCCTCCTCTAGGCGCCTGGGTGTCTAGGTGGGCTGAATGTGAGGGAGGGCTGTAGTCACCCCCTGTACAGGGTATCCTAGAAAACCCAAGTCACACTTTGCCATGATTGGCTGAGGTGGTTGTCCGGGCTGGACAACTCCCCTGCTGCGTGATTGACAGCCAGGCTGTGTGAATGGGGGATTTTCGCATAAAAGGCAGGTCTCTTGGGCTAGAAGTCAGAGTCGCCACTGGAACTACAAGGAACCAAAGAGAAGCAAAGGAGAAGATGGCTGCTGCAACTACCCCATTCCGGTGAAGCCCTGCTGCAGTCCTGAGCTATCTAGCCTTCGGAAGACCAGAGAAGATCCAGTCTGGAGTCTTCTTCCCTTGAGCCTGGTGGGGATAACCAGCTCATCTTCCACAGCCAGAGGGTCCTTTTTTTGGTCGAAATCACTGCACACTGCTGTAGTGGTCCGGATAACCATCTAAAGAGCCTCTCCTGTTTTTAAGGAGCGCACCTTTTATTCACCATCGCTGCTGCCGGCCTCATCCCTGTGTGATGCAGACCCCTCCAGATGCCCTCCTTCGTACCAAAGCTCCAGGAACCGTGGGTCTGCAGGAAACTACCAGGAACAACTGCTGTGGCACCAGCTTCTTCCTTGAATAAGGTACTGTGTTCTGCTTGAGGAATTAGGGTGAATCCCTTTCTTTGCCTCCAAGGCTTGCCCTTGTCATCCCTCCTTCTTATAACTTTTGCTTCCTCTATTGACAATATCTAAGTACTGCTGGCAACGTTGAATCTAGAACTGTCCGACTGTGTGATCCTCGACAACAGGAACCCGGTTCCATTCCACTTGACACTGGCTCCGGCCTATTGACTCCTCAATTTCTGTCTATGAGTGTTCTCTGATTCTGTCTGCCTTGACAAAAGAATTGCCTGTGATTTTTGCCCTCAACTCTCTCTGGTTAACTCAGGTGCTAAGTGTGTTTTTGCCCCAGTAACATTTCTTGCTGCGGATACACGTTTCTTTAGTAAGGCCGAACTGTCATTACTGTCAAAAAGTGATCGCATCCGTATTCCCGGTAACGTCTTTTGTTTCACAACACCAGTCCGTTAAAACATAGGGTACTTACCTTGAGTTACAGTGTACCAAAGTGAATTGGTTGGTTGTAGTGTATTTTACATGTGATTTTGAATTAATAGAAGTGATATGTTTATAACAAACGGTTTAAAATAAATGTGCTTATATTTTTTTACCTGAAACCTTGAGTCAGTGTTTGCTTGAGTCACAGTAATTGTGGTCCCTTTGTGTAATCTCTGCTACTGCACATGTACTCTTGAGATAAGCCTGGCTGCTCCGCTACTGCTACCACTTTAACATATTAGTACGGGCTTGTACCAAAGGTAAAACCTGTATTGCCACCTGTAGACTTAATTGTGTGTAGTGGTCCCTAAGGGCACTGCACAGGATTCTGCCTAACACTGTTGTACAGCAGTGAGGATTTGGAAGTAGAGTGATTACACGTAGAGTGCTGCTATCGCTTGGGTTTAACTAACCACAAGGCTAACACCACTAATTCTATTTAACTGAGAAATCATGTCAAATATGGAAAGCTACACTGAATAGGGTTTCTTGAATTACACTGCTGAGGTTTTGAGAACCATGTGTAGTGAGAGGAGTCTCTCTGGTAAAGGAAAGAAATCTGAATTGATTGCAAAGTTAATGGGAAAACAAAGTCTGGGGAGTGGGTCAGAAGGGCCTACCCCTCCAGCAAATGTGGATACTGATGTTTCTGATTCTGAGAGTGTTACTTTAGAAGAAGTAGACGAGTCCTTGTTAGGAAACCCTACAACTCCTTTGCCTGCTTAGAAAGCACAACCTCTGTCCGCAGGGACACCAACAGGTCCTGTACTTACTCCTGAGTTTATTGCACTTGAGAAAATGAGACTTGAATTGGAAGTGAAACGTAGTGATGCACAAACTGCCATGAAACATCAAGAGTTAAGGCTCAGAGAAATGGAGCTGAATCATGAACTAGAGATGAAGAAATTGTCTGTAGAAAATGCTTCTCTTCCAGAGTCTTCTAGGCCTTCCACCCCTAAGAGACCCCATATGCCAAAGGAAATGATTGGTATGTATGAGACTAAACTGGATGTTTTGGATTGGTTAGCAATGTTTGAGTACAATCATGGGATTCAAGGTATCTCAGGGAATCAGCTGATTCCTTGGCTTTTTTCTAGGCTTCCCCCTGTTGCAAGTGATGCTGTAATGGAGTTGGGGGAGGAGGATAAACAGGATTATGAGTGTGTGAAACTAGCATTAATAGTGAGGTTTGGGAAGACCCCTTCCCAGTATCTTAAGAGGTTAGGACCCTCAAAAGCATGATGGTACCCCTTGGGATACCTGGGTGTGAGAATGTTTGAAAAACTTAGATGGTTGGGTTAAGGATTACAAAGTGAACACTTATGAAGGTTTGAGGAATCATGTAATGTTGGAGTCTATTTTTGATGTCTGCTCCCCTGAGCTTAGACAGCACTTGGCTGATTCAAAGGAGATAGATCCTAAGAAGCAAGCTAAGGCTGCTGACTTGTGGGTTGCCAACAGGGCTACTCACATGGATTCTGGGGTAACTCAGAAAAAGGATGAGGGAAAGCAGCCAAAGAAAGACAACAAAGAGAATTCCAATAATTCCAATCCAAAAGAGGGCCCCAAACATAACCAGGGTACGCCATAAGGGAAACCGAATCAGGCTAATGTACCATCTGGTCCCAAACCAGATGGAGGTCAGAACAAACCCCCAATCCAGAGAGCATTTGGAAAATGCTTTGTTTGTGGGCTAACTGACCATGTGAAAGGAGATCCCAGATGTAAGGGTAAACCTTCAGGGGTCCACACTGTCTCCTTAGCATTCTCCCAGGTGGATGAGGTACCTATGGCCAATGGAAACTTTCAGTTACTAGCTGATGAGCCCATGAGAGTCTCGGCTAGTGTTTCTTTAGTGTCCTTGGGTCTTTGGGAACAACAGAACGTAGATGTCTATAACTCAATCCCAGATAATACTAAAGAGTATTACAAAGATAATGTTCTTGTGAATGGTCAGGAGACCCCTGCCATCAGAGACACTTCAGCCAGCATAACTGTGGTTGATGAATGTGTTTTCAAGGTGGAGGATGCTGTTAAGGCACCCAAACACCTAACCAAGTAAGCTGGAGGCCCTGTGCAAATGGTTCCCAGTAGCCAGCTCTCATCCAGTGTAATGACATGACTGTCAGAATACCTGTAAGTGTGCAAAATAACGTACCTGGGAGGGTTCTGCTGGGTAATGACCTTAAAACTCTTGGAGTTGTGTCTAGTACCCCCAGCGCCCCAGCAGAAGGAAGCAGGAGCTCACTAGGTCTGCAAGGGAGAGAACCTTGAGAAGCTCTCCTGGGGACATGATAGAGGAAACTATCACCCCAAGTCTACAGGACTTACTTACTGCTTTGCAGGACAGAAAGAGACAAAGGAGAAACTCAAGTCTGCTAGCAAGAAACCAGCAAGCACCCCTGTGCCCAGAAGGACATCTCCAAGACTGTCCAAAGTCGCATCTGTGACTCATCCACCAACTGAGGCTGAGTGTGAGGTTCAACCCTGCATGGTTCAGCTAGATACTGAGGAATCAGATCTAGAAGAAGATCTTACTATGGTAGGAGATCTTGACCCTGTTCACCATCCTGAGCTGCAGTCTTTACTGGCAGAAGGTGTACCCAACAGGACAGACTTCAGCAAAGGACGAAGAGAGTGTCCTACCCTGGAAGGTCTTCGCCTACAGGCAGCTTCTCAGCTCAATGGGAGTGAGCCTGGGAAGTATAGGTTGCACTGGGAAGATGGCCTCTTCTACAGTGAACCGACTGAGTCAACCCCTGGAGATGGCAAGAAACTTGTAGTACCTCTACTGAACCGACTTCAGTTTCTGCAGTTAGCCCATAAGATACCTTTGGATGGTCACTTAAGTTTTAGGAAGACCAAGGAAAGGCTCTCTCTTTACTTCTACTGGCCTAAAATGGGTTCAGAAGTAGACAAATTCTGCAGAAGCGGCCACACTTGCCAAACCTCTGGTAAGAGTGGAGCCAAGAATGAGGCACCCTTGTTGCCTCTCCAAGTGGTGGGAGTTCCTTTTGAGAGGGTTGGGATTGACATTGTTGGTCCTCTTGACCTTCCCACATCTTCAGGCAACAGGTTTATCCTGGTTATAGTGGATCATGCCACTAGATTTCCTGAAGCCATACCTATGAGGACTGTTAGGGCTCCGGCTGTGGCTCAGGCCCTACTTGGTATTTTTACCAGCGTAGGTTTTCCTAAGGAGGTGATATCTGACAGGGGATCAAATTGTATGTCCCATTACATGCAAGCCATGTGGAAAACTTGTGGAGTTACCTACAAGTTCTCAACTGCCTACATCCCCAAACCAATGGGTTGGTGGAGATGTTTAACCGTACTATGAAGAGCATGGTAGGTGCTTTAGAAGAACCCCTTAGAAGAAAGTGGGACCTTCTACTGCCATGCCTTCTCTTTGCGTATAGGGAAGTCCCTCAGGAGGGAGTATGATTCAGTCCCTTTGAACTTCTCTATGGCCATCCAGTCAGAGGTCCATTAGCCCTGATTAAGGAGGGGTTGGCGAGTGCTCCTTCCCCCAAGCCAGACAGAGTGACTGACTATGTGATAGGTCTCCGGAGGAGAATGCCACACATGATGGCAGAGGCAAGTGATAACTTGAAGGCTGGTCAAGCTCTGGTCAAACATTGGCATGATCAGAAGGCTAATATGGTTGAGTTCTCTCAAGACCGGCTTGTTCTTGTTATGATCCCTGCAAGGCAGAGGGCCTTGCAGGACAAATGGATAGGACCCTTCAAAGTTGTGGGTAAACTTGGAGAGGTGAACTATCTGGTGGACTTAGGCAATCCTAAGGAGGCTCCCAGAGTCTTTCACACCAACTGTTTAAAGGCTTATGTCTCTAGACCTGACATAGGAGCTCTGCTTCTAGATTCAGCTCAGGAGGAGGATGAGAGTGAACCTCTGCCTGACCTCCTCAGAGGCTTACCTTTAGATGAGCAAGTGGAAGGAGTGAATCTCTCTTCCAGTCTCACATGTGACCAGCAGGATGAGTGCAAGTTACTGTTAAATCAGTTTGCCTCCCTGTTCTCACTTTCACCAGACTTGGCCCCTTGGGGACAGCATGACATACTCACTGGTGACTGTTTGCCTGTCAAAAGCAGGGGGTACAGAATGTCAGACAATGTAAGAACCCACATAAGGAATGAGGTCAAAAAGATGCTTGATCTTGGGGTTATAGAGCCCTCTACCAGCCCATGGTCTAGCCCAGTTGTGCTTGTACCAAAAGCAAGATCCAAGGAGTTGAGATTCTGCGTGGACTATAGAGCTCTAAATGCAGTCACAAAGACTGATGCCCATCCTTTACCTAGGACAGATGAGCTGGTGAACAAACGTGGTGCAGCCAAGTACCTCAGCACATTTGACCTAACGTCAGGCTATTGGCAAATAGCCCTGACAGACCATGCCAAGGAGAAAACTGCATTCTCCACCCCAGCTGGCCTCTACCAATTTAAGGTAATGCCTTTTGGACTAAAGAATGCACCTGCTATATTTCAGAGGATGGTCAGTCAGGTTCTGAATGGGATGGAGGACTTCTGCATGGCATACTTGGATGACATTGCAGTGTTCAGCCCTACATCGAAAGAACATATTGTACACCTAGGATATGTATTGCAGGCTCTGAAACAGGCCCATCTGAACATAAAGGCAAGCAAATGTCAAATTGATCAGAGTACAGTGGTCTACCTTGGACATGAAGTAGGAGGAGGTGAAATAAGGCCATTGCCTAGCAAAGTACAAGCTGTACAAAACTGGGCCACCCCTACTACTCAAACCCAAGTGAGAGCCTTCTTAGGTCTCACTGGGTATTACAGGAACTTTATAGAGAGCTATGGGACCATAGCTTCTCCCTTGAATGTCATCTCCTCTCCCAAATTCTCAAAAAAGGTCAGGTGGAATGAGGAGTGCATTCAAGCCTTTGAAGGTCTGAAGAAAGCCCTTTGTCAAGCTCCAGTCCTAAGAGCTCCTGACTATCACCAACCCTTCATTGCACAAACTGATGCTTCTAATGTAGGTATAGGTGCCGTCCTTAGTCAACTGGATGGGAAAGGTAGGGAACACCCCATTTGTTTCATCAGCAGGAAGTTAAAGGATCCTGAGACAACGTGGGCAACAATAGAACGTTAATGTTTTGCTATTGTGTAGTCACTGAAGAGGTTTAGACCATACATGTATGGATCTACCTTCATCATTCAGACTGACCACCAACCCTTGAGATGGCTGATGCAAATGAAAGGGGAAAACCCAAAGTTACTCAGATGGTCAATCTGCCTACAAAGATTTGATTTTTCCATTGCGCAGAGAGAAGGAAGTCACCACCAAAATGCTGATAGTTTCTCTAGGATGTTTAGAACCGACTAGAGGTATGACATTCATCCAGGAGTGGATTAAATCCTCTTTTCCCTTAGTCTGGGGGGGGGAGGCGAGTGTTAGGGAGAATTCTCATTTTATGGATAATTTCCCTCACCTAGTGAGTCCCCCAGAAGCTTTGCTGTATTTCTGGAGTTATTTTTTTTCACTTGGTTAGAGTGTACCCTTCTTTTCTCCACTCTTAACTGTATTTTGCCATGTGCATTTCATCTGTTTTTGTGATTGTGGACTCTGGAGTACACCACTTCAATAGCCCCCTTCTTTTGTGTGTTACACAGCACCTTCAGTGCAGGAACACAGGGTTGTCTTTTAGACTTCCCACCGACTCCATTTCTGAGGCTGACTACTGTCCCCCTGAAAAGGGTAAAGTTGCCATTAACTTTACTTAGTCATTTAACCACAGATCCAGTACACCCCATCTTACATGGAGTACTGGAAAGGGTTAATCCTTAGCCCTTTTTTTATCTGTACCTCCTAGAGCATTGTTCTGCTCGTTTAACATTTAGACTTGGCTGGTGGCAGTGGTATCTACCCTAACTTTTCTACCGCGATTATACTATATAAACGTGGTATTGTTTTAGGCTGTTATATTAGCCCCGAACTTAAACCCACTAGACCAAATACTTTATCTTTTGGCTCTGGTCGCGTTTATTCACCATTTCTTTTTGTTAAAGTCCTTCTTGTGTTTTACTTTGCGCAGCCAACCCAGGTTTGCCTTCTTTGTTCACTGTCTTTTGGTGGGCTTCTGCCAAGAAGCCCTCCTCTAGGCACCTGGGTGTATAGGTGGGCTGGATGTGAGGGAGGGGTGTAGTCACCCCCCGCACAGGGTATCCTAGGAAACCCAAGTCGCACTTTGCCATGATTGGCTGAGGTGGTTCGTACCGAAGCTCCAGGAACCGTGGGTCTGCAGGAAACTACCAGGAACAACTGCGGTGGCACCAGCTTCTTCCTTGAATAAGGTACTGTGTTCTGCTTGAGGAATTAGGGTGAATCCCTTTTCTTCGCCTCCAAGGCTTGCCCTTGTCTTCCCTCCTTCTTATAACTTTTGCTTCCTCTGTTGACAATATCGAAGTACTCCTAGCAACATTGAATCTTGAACTGTCCGAATGTGTGATCCTCGACAACAGGAACCAGGTTCCACTTGACACTGGCTCCGGCCTATTGACTCTTGAATTTCTGTCTATCAGTGTTCTCTGATTCTGTCTGCCTTGACAAAAGTATTTCCTGAGATTTTTGCCCTCAACTCTCTGGTTAACTCAGGTGCTAAGTGTGTTTTTGCCCCAGTAACATTTCTTGCCGCAGATACGCGTTTCTTTAGTAAGGCCGAACTGTCATTACTGTCAAAAAGTGATTGCACCCGTATTCCTGGTAACGTATTTTGTTTTACAACACCGGTCCGTTAAAACATAGGGTTCTTACCTTGAGTTAGAGTGTACCAAAGTGAATTGGTTGGTTGTAGTGTATTTTACATGAGATTTTGAATTAATAGAAGTGTTGTGTTTATAACAAACGGTTTAAAAATAAATGTACTCATATTTTTTTTTACCTGAAACCTTGAGTCAGTGTTTGCTTGAGTCACAGTAATTATGGTCCCTTTGTGTAATCTCTGCTCATATACTCTTGAGATAAGTCTGGCTGCTCTGTTACTGCTACCACTTTAACATAGTAGTACAGGCTTGTACCAAAGGTGAACTTGTATTAACACTTGTAGTCTTAATTGTGTGTAGTGGTCCCTAAGGGCACTGCACAGGATTCTGCCTAACACCCTGTCGTAGATAGCACGCGCCTACTCGCTATTGTGCAATGGTATCAAGCGTGATAAACCACGGCGTGCCATGAATGAGGCATTTTGTCGCTGCAACCCCTCTTGGCCCTTGCATGGGCTCTGGCCACATTTCTCCAGTGAAGTATTTTGGGAATGACAATGCGATGTCAACGTCCTCTTTGGCCTTGTGACGTCCTGTGCTGTTTGTATTGATTGATTTATTTATTTATTTATTTATAGAGCGCTTTAGGTCACTATAGGTTTGCGAACTGTCTTGACCACTGGATCATCCGCAGTTTCTTTAATGAGATGAGGTGTTCCTTATCCTGTCAGTAAAACATGTGTAATGAATGGAATGCTTTATTGCGCCAGTGAGGGATATAAGAAATGTTCTTCTTTTTGATGATGATGAGAAATTACATATTGAGAATCATGCCCAATTATTTGGCGGCATCTTGCTTTCTGGGGTCCTGTATAGCTTGGTCGATCACTATTTTGAACAGTTTACCATATAAGAACATGTGGAAATGCTCACAGGCCCACATGACCGCTAAAATCTCTTATTCTGGCTGGGAGTACGTCTGTTCTGTATTGTGTAACTGCGTGATAGTTTTCTGTATTGAGCGTTGACCTGATATGTGGTGTGCCAATATAGCCCCGAGGGCCATGGGACGCTTACCCCAACAGCCACTTTTTTTTCGTTCCGTGTTGGTGATTTGAAACCCCAGCACTGCCGGTGACAAGCCAGTGTCACATTGCACTGTGCTATTCTGTAGGTGTTAGATTTCTTTTGTTTCATTCCATAGATCGACACATAAACCCCATTATGTAATCTATTGAATAAAATGAAAGAAATTGAGCACCTATGAAATAACACAGTGTGAAGCGACACTGACTTATCAGCGGCAGAGCACGGGTATGACGATGAAGGTGAATTATTTGTATTGTCCTGTTCTGGGGATTCAGCCCCGCCCTGCTCGTGACAAGCCAGTGTCACATCACACTGTGCTATTTCTCAGATGCTGGAATTCCTTTGTTTCATTCAATGGATTGCTTGACACATAAAGCCTGTCTATTGAAAGAAACATAAGAAAATGAGCGCCTATAGCACAGTGTGGTAACAACTAAAGTAACCTGACAGTGAGGAGAGACACTTTTCTTATTTATTGTCCATGCCGGGGACACTTCAGGCCACGGCCATCATTTAGGCCACACACCTTCGTTACAGCCCCCACCCACTATATTTCTCACCTCACTTAAAGCACTGCTTGGCAGTATTGGGGCGTCACTATACTCAAAACTTCCCCTGGAGTCACAAGGAGGAAAAGAGGGGTCATAGTTGCAACCCCTGGTGACCCCTAAGTGATGCGTCTGCACCCGGTTACTGATGCAGAATGCCTGTGCCTGCGAGCATACAGGACTCCGGGGAAAACCCTTTGTATCGCACATGCACCACCCTAAGGGCCGATTCATGGAGTTGTGCAAAGTGACTTTGCACTGCCAACAAACACCCTGATTCACAGAGCAGTAAAAAGTGTATATTTCAGTGCAAAGTGACTTTGCACCACTTTTTCACCAGTGCAAACTCACTTTGCACTACAAAAATACACTTTGCACTGCTCTGTGAATCAGGTTGTTTGTTGGCAGTGCAAAATCACTTTGCACCAGTGCAAAGCACTTTGCACCCCGCTAAAAGTTCCATGAATCGGGTCCTAAATTGCCAGCGCTCGGAAGTTAGAAACATTCTCAGTACACAACCCATTATATGTTGTGGACTTGAGCTGGCTGCAGTGGACGATTGCGTCCTCTGTAACATGTACCTTTAAATGCATGGATGTCATTTGGGGGTGACCAGGGGTCGCACCTGCGACCCCTGAAGTCTCCATTGCTACACCTGTGGTCTCCTTTGCTACCCATAAAAAAACGAAACAATAATTCTTTTTAAAAGCGTGTACTTAGGAACAATGCTATGTGATGCCACAATCTGTTTTTTCAATGGGTGAAAGGCCATGTTCTATTGCTTCCCACGATATGACTTTGGGGTGGGGTCAAATGACATCACTTCCCGTGATGTCATCAGAGGTCAAGGGTCGTGGGATGTCATTTCCGCTACCACTTTTGGCATTTGGGTTCAAATGTGTGCATAATTGTGTTTTTTGCCTCACTGGCTGGGTTAGGCTCCGTCGCCTACTTCCGCCATATCCTTGTTAACTTTTGCTCGCCGCCTCAGCCTTCTGCAGGGTTCTGGAGGCGCAGATGGCCGTGCTCCCGCGAGGAATGCTGTTTACGAACTTTCCCTGCCAAACATGCCTGAAGGAAGCCAAATGCAGGCTCGCTGAGTCCTCGGCGATGGGTTTGAGAGGGGGTTTCTCCCCGATCCGGATCCAGAGGGCCTCTGGCGAGCGAGCTGTTTACCAGGAAACGGGAGTATACTCCGAGAACCCCTTCCTTGCCCAGAAGCGGCAGAAAACGAGTTCGCCCTTCATGATACATTATAATGATTTTCTTACATGTTAGCAAAATAATAATGTATTCGTGCATTGGGAGGAACTAATGAACGGGAGTAATATGCATGTTATGTTATGTTAACGGTACTTATATAGCGCACCGTCACAAACGGAATTGGTCCACAGCCGCTCTGGAGGATCTGTAAATGAGAAAGGTGGGATGGGTTAATAAGGTGAAGAGGGTGTAGGATAGTGGGAGGAGTGGTGTACTGTTGGCAGCTTCAACTCGGTAGACACCGGGTGCTGAGCTTTGGTGCGAGTATTGGATCGGTGTCAGCCCGTGTGTGCTGTTGGTTCGGCTTATGTGTTGTTGCAGTGTGGTGAAGTGCGTGCAGCTTGCTGTGCAAGAGATGGTTGTGTGAGTTTTTTTTAAGTATGCAGAGAGTTAGAGTTTATATTGGTTAGTGGGTTATGTGACATTTAACATGCAAGCATTCACAATTCTATCTAAGTGTGGCCTTTGCTGCCCTACACAATTCAGTCTGAGTGTGGCACTTGCTGCCCTACACAATTCAGTCTGAGTGTGGCACTCACCAACCCTAACAATACCATCCAGATACCACACAAGCCAATGTTAATAATTTTATCAAAGTGCGGGACATTCCGTCTAGGTGTGGCACTTGCTAACATTCACAATCCTGTCTAGATACGGCGCAGGCTAATGTTCTCAACTTTAGTGTGGCACATGCTAGCATTCACAATCCTGTCTAGATCTGCCGCAGGCTAGGTTGAGGATTCCATCTATGTGTGCACATGTTAAGAATTCTCTGTAAGTGTGGTGCATGCCAACAATCTTGATCCCAACTAGATGCGACGCAGGCTAATTTACACAGTTCCCTCCAGGTGTGGTACTAGCAGACATTGGTAAGTAAGTTGGTATGTATTGCAGGGCAACATTTACAGTCCATTTGCAGTGGTTGCAAGTCTTTCTAAGTATGCATTATGTAAGTCTATGGCAGTCTATGCTATGGAAAGGTAAGGTAGAGTGGCAGGAGTTTTCTGGAATAGAGTAATTGCTCTACACCCCACCCATGCCACACTCACAGTTTTTGTTGGTGTCTGCTGATTCCTGGCTTCATTGGCTTCCCCTGCGGACACTTGCAGACACTACTGGAGCCGCTTCTGTTAGAGCCGCCCTTTGCCCCGGGTCATTAGCCGCAGGGGCTGCATGGGCAGAGGGTTGCCCTGGGAGGGTCACTGATGACCTTTGGCACTCCAATCAGAATTCAGGTGGAATTGGCAGAGAGCAGGGGTTAGCCAATCAGGGTTAGAGGGAGGCGGGACCAGGAAGTGGGTTTCTGGGCCGCGCTGCACGTGGGGTCTGGGGCTGCTGCCCTTATTCAAAAATGGGCTCGGGGGCCTTGCTGGGCAAGTGGCTCACCTGTGGTTGCGGGGGGAGAGAGTGGGAGCACGCCGATGGCTCCAAGATGTAGTCCGGCAGTAGCCGGAGGATTAGCCAATCAGGGCTGGAGGGAGGCGGGACCAGGAAGTGGGTTTCTGAGCCGCCATGCACACGGGGCCTGGGGCTGCTGCCCTTATTCAAAAATGTGCTCGGGGGCCTTGCTGGGCGAGCGGCTCACCTGTGTAATGTAATGTGCATATACCACATCAGCACACATGCAGCAGACAAGGGGCCTGACTCGTGGAATGTTTAGTGCGGTGCAAAGTGACATTGCACCTGTGCAGAGTCACTTTTCACTGCAAAAGTACACTTTGCACCTCTCTGTGAATCAGGGTGTTGGCAGTGCAGAGTCACTTTCCACCATGCTAAAGCTTTCATGAATCTGGCCAGAAATCTCTAAATTAAGGCCGGTCTCAGCGCTGCGTGAGTCAACACTGCCACTCATTGTTTCAAGCAACTATTTTGGTATTTGGTTTCTTGAAAAAATGAAAATGAGTGATGGGTGAAAATGCTTGGTCACTGCTGCTTTCTCACCGTCCTATAATCCATTCTATCACTTTGTAGTTCGTCACGGTCATCTCATTAGGCCCCACCCACAAAGGGAGAGATTCTGCACAAACAGAGATGCCACATCCCCTGCGCGTGCAGGAGAACATAAGCAAATGTCGCCATGTTTCAGCCTTTGTGGCTTCAGCAGTGACTTGCTGCTGGTCTCCCTAGACTCAGCAAGTAATGGACCCACATCTAGGCGTGCCTCTTTCATTTCCTTTTCTGATTCCCTCCCTGCCACAATCTCTGTTGCCTTCTTGCGACCCAATGCTGGATGCTTGCTCACTTTGTGCACCTCAACGGTTCACAAACTGCCTCAACTGCACGCTCCCCTCACATTTCTTCTCCTCCCATACATCACCCTCTATTTCCGTCTGCACGCTCTTCCATTTACACTCTCTTTTCGCTTTCTCCCTTTACTTTCATTTCCCCTTCACCCCAATCACTTTTCGGACCCCCATTTGAATCTCAGTTACCCTTTCATATTTTATAGACATTGATTTCAAATGTATACACAGTCTTGCTCCCCAATATTTTTCCTCTTTACTGACTACTTATGCCCCCAACACTCTCTCTTCGGCCCAAAGCTCATTTCCTTCTTGAAGCCCTTAAACCAGGCTGTGCCCAATCTCACTTGCACTCTTTTTTTTTTGTTGTTGACATATTTGTATTAGCATGTTCAACAGAACGTGTTACATCTTCCCACACCAGCCTTCTTATACACCACATGTTGTCCAAAATGAAGACCAATAACCACGCCATTATAACAATTCCCCAGCCCCCTTTTCGATATGATATATTTTATTTGTATCGCGCTCATAAACAAGTGTTTCAGAGCGCAACCTTTTCCAGCGCCCTCCACACACTCCACCCCCAGAGGTGACGCATCAAGTATGCAGGTAGTAATGTACACCGGCCTGGCATTGTCCCCAGCCACCGCTACCCAATTGTGTATTTATCCGTTCCATGCCTCTGTCATGACCCCCCTCTCACACTTGCAGTAATCTGGCGGGGTACGTGGCATCTTTGTTGCACTTTATAACATGTTCCAAAAACTGCCTCCAGGCTGCTTCATATTTGACCAAGACTCCCCTCAATGTCTGTGCGATTTATTTCATTAAGTAGTGTACCCCACGTCTTTGCCTGGGAGAAAGAAAAGGGATAGGACCAAGAGAAAGATAGCCCCGTTTTTATTAATACTAGCCAATGGCGCATCGTGATATCCTGGAAACATACCACGGGACCGGAGGTGTAAGCATGGGTTAGAGATGTACAGCGGTGGGGGTTTGCAGAGATGTCTGTAGTGAAACCACAGATTCAGGGGGAGGAGTTGTCCGGGCAGGGATGGACTGTGGACAAATGCTTAATGATTTGACATCAACACCGGATCTAAATCCGCCCTGATCAAGGCGAGGAAGGACGTTGAGACTGGAGAACCGTGGGACTCATGGGAGCTTGCAAAGGGGAGGGAGCAGAATAGAGGGGCGGGGAATTGAGGAATACGGTTTGGCATCTAAGCTGGGATATGCATCGTAAGGTCTGAATAATGTTCTGTTGATTATTGATGGTAGGTAATTTTGAGGATGCGAAGATGATGGAAAGTGAAAGAAACGAGGGGGATTGTTGGGACCCGAGACCGGTGAGGAGAGGCGTTGCTAGGGGGTGGGGCTAATGGGGCTATAGCCCCGGGTCGTTTGGTTGTACCCCGGATAGAACCTCAGGAGCTACAACCAAAAGGCTAGCTAGCCCCTAGTCCTGACAGTTGCGACATTAGCGTATCCCCGGGTCTTTTCCAGACCTAACAACACCCGTGCGTGTGAGTAAAGGAAAGCAATACTCACGCTGGCAATTACTGTTGGTAAATATTAACGAAGACACGGTCATGGTATCTGTAACCGGTCTATTGCACCATGAAACAAATAAAACAAATGTAAACAGAAAAAGTGAAATACCCCTCATCTTACTGTAGTAACTTACTGCGCTGGGATTTCCAAGATTGGGCTATGGTCAGCCTGGAGGCCAGCTGTACTTTCCCAATTAGCTCCTTTGCCGCGGGAGGGGTCCTTGGCTCGTCTATTTGCGTCCCTGGTAATCCTATTGTCAGGGTTTTAGATATATGGGCATTCGTGATCACTCCTAGTACGACGAATACTCTGTCCCAGTAAGGTTCTAACTTCAGTCATAACGACGTTTTTTCAGTATTTGCTTACTTTTGCTGGGCTATGGAACCACCTATATAACATTTTATACAATTGCTCCCTGTGTTGGATGCATGTAATAGGGTTGTGAGTCTGTTTCCATATTCGTTCCCACTCCTTGACTTGCAGGATTTAACCCAAATCCCTGTGTCATGCTTTGACACAATGAACATCTAATGATTGGATTTGTGTGATAAGGTTATTGACGATCTTTGAAATCAGGCCTTGAGAGGTAGTGTCAGAAAATATAATTTTTTCGAAGGATGTGAAGGAGCGCTTGGCTCCCGCCCTTATTACTGAATTAAGGGCCCAGTGTCTCAATGGACAGTATCGAAACCGCTCATCTTATCCCACCCCAAACGAGTCCTTGCATTCCTGGAAAGTTTGAGCCGGGAGCTCAGAATCAAATGGCCAACAAACTCGCATCACCCTCTGACCCTCACTTTCGTAAAGTAGAATTCTTGCATGCTGGGGTGAAACTGGGGTTTCCCAGTGCCAGGGATGCCGGATCTGGGAAGCTGCTGAGTCCTATCTGGTCGCTAACTTATTCCAGACTCTCATAGTGGCCTCAATTGTTGGTAATTCCCTCCCCGCTATCCCCCTATTTTGGGGGCGGAGCCAAAGGACATGTCTGAGCAGGTGACCTACTACACCCTACTCGATCGTTTTCCACGCTTTGGATATCATGGGCAGTGCTTTAAGTGGGGTAAGATTTTTTTTAAAGGACGGCCCTCATTTGGGGGCATTGCTTCCAGGATGGGTGTGGCCTGAAAAGTACACAAACCATAGTAAGGTACAAACACAAATATATAAATGCTTACATTTATATAATTGTTTGCATCTCTTACTGTGGTTTGTGTACTTCAAGCCATCTTTTATAAACATTCTAATGCCTAAAATATTTCTATGTTTATAAAAGATGACTTCAAAAATACACAATTCAAGCCATCTTTTATAACAAACAAACGAACAAGGAGAGCAGTGAAGTCACTGGGCGGGCATGTTACAGAGAAGCAACAATTACAAGCAAAGTGCAGAGCAAGTTAGCAAAGTACAGCAAGATTTGACTTTCAAACCATAAAGCAAAAACAGCAAGACTTGACTTTTAAACCAAAAAGCAAAAACAGCAAGACTTGGCTTTACCATTGGGTTCAGATGCTAGCAAAGGGTCTAAAAATGCAATTCAGAATGTAAACATGGGAGAAACAAGCGGAAAGGGACGGTGAAAGTCAGAAGGGGGTAGGAGTGAGTCCAGAAAGAGGGAAGAACTAACTCATAGTTAAGGAGGTGTGAATGTCAAGGCAGTCTGGATTTCTTGGAGGAGTGAGGTGGCAGCATTATTGAAGATAAGGTGTAAGGTGCTGGGGTGCAGAAAAGGATCCCAAGTAGCGTTCGGGAAGCAGACAGGGGCCTTCGTCGTGTGCCTTGGTAGTCTGAGCCGGCTCCCGCCTCCCGGTTGCTCTGATTGACCAATCAGGACCAATGCTACCAATGGGAGGGGGAGGAAAGGCCAGACTAAGGCAGGTACTCCAGGGAAAGTGGTGCGGCCATCTTGGAAGGCCAAAAGCACAATGAGGCACCAATTCAGGAAAATAATGCAAAAACGGAAAACCCAGGTAATTGGTGGAATCAGAGAAAAAGATTTCTTTCCATGCAATCCTTCAGCTGCTAGAAGCGTGGAACACAATGTTCGTTTTTAAAATGTCAAAAGCGCTGCAACAGGCAAAAATACAGGGCTTACCCCAGTAAATGTTCTTACCTTCTACTTTTTCCCCCCTCTGCTGTTAAAATGAGTTTTTAATGTATTCCTCACCCTTGCTCCCTCTCTGTCCTGTGGGCGCTTTTTTTTATTGTATAAGCGCCTAGCAAGCAAACAATAAATAATTAAATAAATAAATATTTCCCACAGCATAGGCCCTAGATCAGCCAGACATTGCATATCAAATAAACTCGGTGGGAGTTGGGATGAACTTGGTTCAGGATCTGAACAAACCTATTGTTCAATGTGTAGTAGAATTAATATTTATCATCAGAACCCAAGAGGCGCCTCCCTCTGGCTAAAGAAACCCAGTTTTCTATTTATCACGTCACCCGTTGGATGTGGAGTGCTGCAAAGAGATGCATTGCCCTAAAAAACTCCAAAGATTACAGATTTAGGAAATAGTAATCCAGCCCCTGGGAAATGCACATCTGGAAAGAGTATTTAATTCTGTGCATTGTCCTTGATGATCTTCATGAAATGGTCCACTTGTTTCACTGTGGGACCAATTCTGTATACAAAGTAGGTTATCATGTGATGTAATGGTGAACCTAGTGGGTAGAGAGACTTAACAAACCGCCCTATGTCCGGATGGCTAATCGAGAGTAGCAAAAAGGTTTGGTTTTACACTTGGTCCACCACTCACCTCCTCCTCCACCAACAGCCTCTCTGAAGGACATCCCCGGAGACCCTGCCCTTTGCTTCCGCCTCGCCCCTTCCTCTCCAGGTTCCCAGGGATATTATCCAGGGGACACCCCCAAAACCTAGCCCTCTGATTCACCCTCCCACCCTTCCTCCACTACCTTGACTGCAACTCCCTGTACACATTATCCAGGAGGGACACCCTCAGAACCCATGCCACTCCACCTCTCCCCTTTGCCCTCCTCTGCCCTCAACAGTACACTCATCCATGCCCCCGACCCGCCCCTGGCCGCTCTCCTCTTATCTCTCTACCTCTCTAGCATCGCTGCCCCACTCACGCCTCTTTCGGCACACACGCATTGTGCCGAGTGTGGATTGTGTGTGAAAGATCCTCGGTAAAATGTGTGGCGTGCACCATATGAAACAGCTATGGAATTTATTTATTTATTTATTCACATTTGTTAAGCGTGCAGCAACCCGGAGGCATCGTGGCGCTAGTTACAGACAGTTTACTTAGTTACAGAGTGATGAAACAATTGCAATCATATATACAAGCATGAGGCAAAGGCAAATAGGAGGTCAGATGAAGAGTATTGTCTTGAGTTTTTTGCAGAAGTTGAAACGAGAGTTTTCTGTTCTGATGTCTGTGGGTATAGTGTTCCAGAGCTTAGAGGCTATGTAGGGGAAACCTATTCCTCCTGCTTTGGCTCTATAGATGTGGGGAGTGTGTAGAAGGTTGGTGTATTGTGTTCTGGTAGGTCTGGAGTGTGTGGGTTTAGATAAAGTTTGTGTAAGATATGATGGAGCTGATGAGGAGAGGCATTTGTGGATGAGGGTGAGAATTTTGAAGCTGATCCGTTCTTTAACAGGGAGCGAGTGGGCTGCCTGTCTAGCCCGAGTGATGTGTTCCCTTTTAGGAAGGCTTAATGCTGCTCTGGGTGCATTATTTTGCATGATTTGATGTCTATCTAGATTATGTTTGGAGGTACCTGCTAGGAGGGCATTGCAGTAGTCCAGTTTGGCACCAATGGTGCTCTGGCAATTGAGAGACAGTTGGGCTTGGATACGTACGGTTTTACTGCATGTATACGTTTGGTAGTGTGTGCTGAGGCTGAGGTGATAGCGCTAGTCTGCCTAGACATGGATAGCGTGGAGTCTAGGCAGACGCCTAAGGTCTTTACCGAGGTGGAGACAGGGATCATGGTATTATCGATGGTGAAGTTGGAGTACAGGTTGCCTAGCTTGGTTAGTGTAGTTTGTCGGCCTAGAATGATGATTTCGGTCTTCTCTCCATTGAGGCAGAAGCCATTGGCTGCCATCCAAGCCTGGATGGTAGTGTATATTACGTGAAGTGCTCGGGCATCTCTAGTGTAGGAGCCAGTGAGTGGTAAAAGTACTTGAGTATCATCAGCGTAGTTGGTGTACGAGATATGTAGGGCATCAAGCTTGTCGAAGAGAGGCTTCGTGAACAAGTTGTAAAGAGTGGGTGCAGTGCACGAGCCCTGTGGGACTCCACAGTGGGTGGGGTTAGGGGCAGCATGGGCTATGCCTGAGAGTACTTTCATTGCCCTTCCCTCGAGGAAGGATGTAATCCACTGCACAGCTTCTTTGGAGAAGTTGGCTGAGTGTGTGAGGTGTGATGTGAGTGTCTTGTGTGTAGGAGGGCTGGCTTGCCTTTATCCATCATTTGGGTGATCTGGTTTTTTAGCCTGAGTCTTTACTGCAAAGACAGAATAAGCACGTGGCTGTCAACTGCTGCAAATGTTGCAATATCACCCATGGACAGTGCTGGAAATTGACAAAATGTAGTGGGGGAACTTCCCCCTCACTTTGCCAGGAGGGTGTGGGGGAGGGGGTAGAAGCCTGGATTGGCAGTGGTGTTAGGCAGGGCTGAGGGCGGATCAGAGTTTCAAATGATGTGCGTACCCAGAATAGAGAATTCTAGCTGCTTTGCATAAAAACAAAGTGCATTTTGGGAAGATAAGACTGACCACCAATTTAAACTTTGACATGTGCATGCTAGTAATTAAAATGTTAATTCCTTCTGAGCATGCAAAGCACACTTGGTATGATGCTCATTTCCTCTGTCAGAATATTCACCCTGACAGTAAAATGTGTGCAAAGCATGGGACATATATACAGCTTTGGACGATTGCAGTGTTTGAGTTTGATGTGCTGATCAAAGGAGACTTTCAGATGCAGTCTGCGAGATTTTCATGTATTGCAGCTCAGCTGCATGTATAGAAACACTGTGTGTAAGAGTGCTCCTGAGCAGTGTTCAAGAAACTCCCAGCAGGCATGGGCAGAGAGTTTCCTCAACTTGGGGTGGTTGGGCCTTGTGTCTACATAGAACAGCACTCCAGCATAGTTCTGTCTTGTTCTTCCTGCCCGATTATTCCTCCCCTGGTTTAAAAGTAATGGGGGTGGCGGGCTAACGCATACAACCATGCATTTACTGTGGTGCTGTCCTCCTTCAGCCTCCTGTGCAGTGGCTCTGAGCATGGCCTGAAGTGCGTGCGTTTTGCTGCTAGATAATTCATGGTAGGAGGGTGACCAGACGTCCTGGTTTTGCCCGGACAATCCCGGTAGTGGTCCCCTGTGCCGAGAGTTGTTTTGTATTAAAAATCCCATCCTGGTTTTGGGGAAATGTAGGATGAGCTCTGACAATTTTAACAGTTTAATATTTGTACACGTTATCCCAAAATGGGCTAACGTATTATGCCACAAGACTGGCTGGGTAACAAATATGTATAAAAGGCTTCTAGGATCTACACAAGCAAAGAATCCTTGTTTTCACATGTTTACGCCCAAGGAATCCCACACATCGCTTTGCAGGGGGCCCTCATTTTTCTGCCACGCCCCAATAGCACGCTGAGTTCGTTATTGCCTTTACATAGGTAGAGCAATCGTCGTCTAGATAGGGAGAGCAATCACCTGTCTGGACCTGTCTGGATAGAGTGAGCAATCACCTGTCGAGATAGGGAGAGCAATCACCTGTCGAGATAGGGAGAGCAATCACATGTCTGGATAGGGAGGGCAATCGCCTATCTGGACAGGGAGGGCAATCACCTGTCTGGGTAGGGAGGGCAATCACCTGTCTGGATAGGGAGAGCAATCACATATCTGGATAGGGAGAGAAATCACCTGTCTGGATAGGAAGGGCAATCACTGGTCTGGATAGGGAGGGCAATCACCTTTCTGGATAGGGAGGGCAGTCACCTGTCTGGATAGGGAGATCAATCACCTGTCTAGATAGGGAGGGCAATCACCTGTCTGGATATGGAGAGAAGCCCTTCTGGATAGGGAGGGCAATCACCTGTCTGGATAGGGAGAGCAATCACCTGTCGAGATAGGGAGAGCAATCACATGTCTGGATAGGGAGGGCAATCGCCTATCTGGACAGGGAGGGCAATCACCTGTCTGGGTAGGGAGGGCAATCACCTGTCTGGATAGGGAGAGCAATCACATGTCTGGATAGGGAGAGAAATCACCTGTCTGGATAGGAAGGGCAATCACTGGTCTGGATAGGGAGGGCAATCACCTTTCTGGATAGGGAGGGCAGTCACCTGTCTGGATAGGGAGATCAATCACCTGTCTAGATAGGGAGGGCAATCACCTGTCTGGATATGGAGAGAAGCCCTTCTGGATAGGGAGGGCAATCACCTGTCTGGATACGGAGAGCAATCACCTGTCTGGATAGGGAGAGTATTCACCTGTCTGGATAGGGAGGGAAATCACCTGTCTGGATAGGGAGAGCAATCATCTTGTGGAATCAGAAAAAATACAATATTACGGCTGTTACACTGAGCAAAGGAAAATACACTGACACGGGCTTGTAAAGATTCCCAGAATCTTTATTACAAAACTGAACAGTATTCAACAAAGTGCACAAATAGCTATTTGGCCGGCAATACATCACAGAGACCACAGCCAGGTTCAATATGAGCAGTGAGGGAATTTCCTAGCTGGACATCGATGCATTTATACAATTTGTAAAATGATGTCCAGCCCCCTTACAGGTTAATCATGCACTGGGCTAGGGTCGCGCCAGGTTCACTTTCCTAATTTACATATCTCGTGCATGCGGTTTACTTTTCAATACATTTACTAACACACTCCATCATTCTTCAATTTAACATTTACACTCTTTATATATTGCTTTAATACAGACCAAACAATGTTTCGCATATTATATTCGGATAGCATTACTGTTCTTGTATACTTGTAGTTTACCATTGCTAATTCAAGTAATCCCCTGCTCCCGATGTCAACAAAGGACAAGGTCTACATGACCCTAACATGTAGCCTGAGGGCAGGTTGGACATTAACTGGCCTACAGAGGTTGGAGAGGTTAAGGCAAGAACAAGGACACATGAGACGGCCATTTTAGATTACAGGGTGACTTTGTATAAAACCCCAAAATGGCGATTTCTACCTAAAATGGAGGCTTGATTCAAGATGGCGGCTTACATCAATTTCTAAGGTCGAGACCTTGCCGCAGAGAGTTAATCGCATACAATTTTTAAGCAACTTGGTGTAGGCCAATATACATACAAATCGTTTGTAATAAGAGGCATAATATAATATCTGGTTTGACAAACCCTCCTTTTGGCCTATGCCAAGTGCTAATACTATTTCTGATTTGATTGCAAGTAACTCCATGCGTCATCGTCCAGAAACCCCGAATCATTGTCGGACATATCTATTGCCATTAGGTCTGATACCAGAGTTTCCTTCAACACATACTCTTTGGAGAGCTCCTTTGGGGCGTATATTTTATTCCCTAATACACTTGTTGCTTGCGCGCAACATCCCCCTAATACTGAGCATATACCAGGGAGACACTGTATACAACAACAAAGAAACAGAAAACTTCCCAAGATAATCAGTAGGGCCGAGAACAACTTCCATCCCCATGACCGTAGGAGGTCCCAAAACCATGTACCAAGTTCCCAATTTCCCTCAGGAACATGTACTTCTGAACTAAGAACATGTAGATTTTGGATTGCCCTAAAGATCGTTGGAGAGGAGTCTGGAACGTAAACGCAGCAAGCGGACCCCACTAATTTACATACTCCTCCTCGCTCTGCCAGGATGACATCTAATGCCATCCGGTTCTGAAGAGCCACTAATCTTATCGCTCTCTGCTCTAACGTCATGTTATAGAGTATGTCAGTGGTCCAATTGATGGTTCTCTCCAATACTCTCGCTAGTCCCCTAATATCTTCTGAATTCGTAATTTGCCCAAAAAATGGCACAAAAGATTTCATAATATCTCCTAAAGTTTGCGCTGGAGTATCCGCTTTTACACCTTGTCGTGGACGAGTCTTTGAAATTTCTGTAGTACTGGCAATAAATACCCCAGGTAATAGAATCCCTAAATAACAGGTTCCTTGCCAATCCCTGGGCAACCACGGAAATGCCACATTACCGCAAACAAAATAGACAGGTTCGCCTACGTACAGAGGTCTGTTTTCACTAGTCAAATTCGCAATGTTGGCGCACTTTCTAAAATTACCCATTGACCGTGTTCCATTCCTCTGTATGCAGAAGGATACTGAATCTGGGCTGTGATTAACAGAATAAGATGGAGGCGTGGCATCCTTATTGCCTATAGGAGCCATTTTGAAAGAGATTAAAGACTGAAAAGGACGAGACAATCTATCAGAGGGCCTAACAGAAGCCACGTTTGGCTTACTTCTATTTGCAAAAAGCGAGCATCCCAGGGGCATCAAAACATTATTTTCAAAACTATTTAAATTTGTACCATCAAAGTTACCTGAGATGCTGTCATTCCATCGGCCATAAAATAGTGCTCTAAGAGAAGCATAACAGGCAGTTGTCAGAGGCAAAGGGTAAATATACCAACCTAGCCCTTTATCCCCATGTTGCGGTAAATGTCTACAGATCCAGCAATTGGTCTTATTAAAAATTGCATGAGTGGCATTCATTATTAGCAAAAGGGTATTATTCTGATAATTCCGTCAATGCAAAGAATCTCTAGGCGACAAAGTATGCAATTGCACGGAAGGGGTGGGAATCACAGATACATTTTCAATAGGTAGAAAGTCCTCTAACAGATATGCTTCTTCCAGATATCATAACCCAAACCCAAAAGTTATTACAAATCCATTAATTAGTACGAGAAGGCAACAATACACTTTGGGGGTCCCTTTTCACACTTGATCATTGTCTCTGCTAGTCATATTTTTATCTAAAAGTTAGGTACGAGCAGTAGCGGGTGCAGGCATCGTAGTCTTCAATCGAAAAACACCAATTGTTAGTTTGCTGGTGACTCCAGTCGCGCGTCTTCTTAATGTCTTTCCCACAACCCTTAGTCAGACAATGCTGTACATTTATTTCCTTGGGCGCAAATTATATTTTGCAGTTTCTGGTGAGAACAAAGTGTCGTCACTTCCTCCTGGAAGTGGTGAATGGACGGAAATGGGATCAAGAAAGGATTGATCCGGAAGTTCCACTGTTCGGGAGTGCGGAGACAAGATGGCCGTTTTGTCCGGCCCTGCGGATTCCGAAGCGGTCTCCGATTCTCCCTTGTTGGTTGTTGATGTTTCAGGCACGCGAGTTACAGCAGTGGGAAGAGATTCTGTGTCTTCTGTATTGTATGGCACAGGCTGTGGGATCCGTTTGGTGTGCGTCGCATGGATCCAGTGTTTACGACCCGCACGGCAGTCTGGGTGACTAGCAGGACTTGGTAGGGACCCCTCCACCGAGGTGCAAGGCAAGATGACCTCTCAAAAACCTTCGTGAGGATCCAATCCCCCGGTTGTAGACTGTGACCGGGGTCCTCGTAGTGTACAGGTGATGCCTCTCGCACCTAGTGATAAATTGAAAACAGATTTTTAGTCAACTGGTTACAGTAGTCTGAAAGAAGCACATTTTCTATATCCCGTAATGAGCGACTTTTTGGCATACCCCAAATATTAGCAGGTCTCCCCATTACCACCTCAAAAGGAGAGAGCCCAGTCTTAGTTTGAGGGGTCGTTCTCATCGATAGTAACACGATCGGTAAGGCGTCCGGCCATTTTAGCTTGGTGCCAGCACACATTTTAGCGAGTTTGTTCTTTATAATGCTGTTGTGCCTTTCCACTAATCCGGAACTATTATCATGTCTAGCTGAATGGAACTGATTGTCAATCTGTAGTCCTTTGCAAATTTGCAGGATTACAGTGGCAATAAAGTGTGGCCCATTATCAGACCAGATGACTCTCGGCAGCCCGAACCTAGGGAAAAACTCTTTCAACAGAGTTTTTGCCGTGGTTATGGCCGTTGCATCTTTAACCGGAATGGCCTCAACCCACTTACTAAAGGCGCAAATAACAACCAATACATATTTAAGATTGTTACACCGTTCCATTTCAATAAAATCAAAGTGAATGACCTCAAACGGGACTTCCTCTAGGAGTCGAGGTACCTTTTCCTACATTGTGCTGCAAGCAAACCATGCAGTTCTGGACAAAACGCTCCGCAATTTTGAAAATCTTATCATTGGCCCATACACTGTGTAGCATTTTTGTTAGTTTCTGCGCACACACATGTGTCGGACCATGAGCCATAATAACCATCATTGTAATGTAGGCGTCAGGGAGTAACCATTTCCCTTCAACATTGTCTACCCAACACCCATCATCATCCAATCTTCCTGAACCCTCGATCCATCTCTTAGTTTCCTCTATGGTAGCATCTGCTTGAATATCTTTTACAACATCGATACTTTCTCCCAAAGTGCAAACATTTACCACTTCTTTTACAGCGTACATTTCTGAACTGAAATCAGTGGCAGTCTGTTTAGCTATCTGATCGGCAAAGGCATTCCCTTTTCCTACATCATTTGTAACTTTTTGATTTGCTGAACATTTTATGATAGCTAACTGAACAGGGAGTGCAAGTGCTGAAAGCAATCGCACTATTAAAGTGCCGTGCTGGATTTTCGTTCCGTGCAAGGTCAAGAAACCTTGTTCTTTCCAAAGTCTACCAAAATTGTGGGCCACCCCAAAGGCATACTGACTGTCAGTATATATATTCACTGTACGCCCTTCAGAAAGCACACAAGCTCGAGTTAACGCTATAATTTCTGAGGCCTGCGCAGAGTTATGCATAATTCTTTTGGTTTCCACAACCGTGCTTAAAGTAGTGACAGCATAAGCAGCCGTGGATGTACTGTCTGGAAGTTTAAAACAAGGGCCATCACAAAATAGCTCTCCTTGAGGGCTATTCAAAGGCGTGTCTTTCAAATCGATTCTGCCTTTAGTCTCTTGTTCTGTCATATAAAGGCAATCATGTGACGTATCGTCATCATCAACAATATTTTGTGAGACAGGTAAAAGTTCAGCCGGATTTAATACGCAACACCTCTGAATTTGAATGTGGGGAGCAAACAAGATCAGTTCATATCTTGTCAATCGTGCAGAAGTGAGGTGTTGCGTTTGAGTTCTATTCAATAAAATATCTAAAGAGTGAGGTACCATTAGGGTTAACGCATGACCCAGGACCATTCCCTCACTCTGTTTTACAGACGCAGTAGCAGCAGCAGCAGCAACAGTGCGCAAACATCTTGGCAAAGCGCATGCTACAGGATCAAGGGCGGAGGAATAGTAGCCGCACGGCCTATTCTTCCCTCCATGTTCCTGCGTTAACACAACCAAAGCACATCCATCACGTTCATGCACAAACAATACAAAGGCCTTATCATAATTCGGGGTTCCTAAAACCGGCGCCGAACACAGCGCGGATTTGAGCAAATCGAATGCTGTCTGGTGTTCCAAGGTCCATGGCCATGGCAAAGAAATGCCCTTCTTTGTCAAAGCCAACATTGGTTTAATCGTTAACGAAAAATTCGGGATCCACAATCTACAATAAGAAGCCATACCTATCAAGGCTCTAACTTCCTTTTGCGTATTTGGGACAGGCATACCAGAAATTGTCTTTATTCGTTCAGGTGTCAACTGTCTTCCCTCCTTTGACAGGAGATAGCTTAAATAGGCGACCTCCTGGCAACAATATTGGAATTTCTTAAGTGAAGCTTTGTGGCCATGTTTTGCTAGATGACAAAGCAACAACACAGTGCCTTCTTTACAGACACTCTCAGAATCAGCGGCCAAGAGGAGGTCATCTACATACTGTAGTAACGTGCAAGTAGTATTGCAACTCGAGGCTATCAAGCTGCTCTTTCAATGCCCTACTATAAATACTTGGACTCTCAGTGTACCCTTGTGGTGCACGAGTGAATGTAAACGAGCGTCCACCCAGGGTAAACGCAAACAAATACCTACTATCCTTGTGTATAGGAATACTGAAAAACGCGTTTTTAAGATCAACAACGCTAAAGTGAGTGGCAGAAGCAGGAATCATGGTTAATATCGTTGTAACATCAGGTACAATAGGAAATTGAGGAGCCACAATTTTGTTAATAGCGCGTAAATCAATTATAAAACGAAAGGGAATCGCATTATCACCTTTTTTGTATACTGGCAAAATGGGGCCGTTACATATGCTACCCGTAATCTCCTCAATTACTCCACGATGTACAAAATCAGAAACTATACATTTCAAAGCCTGTTCGCCTTCAACTGAGACCTTGTATTGCGGGATGTGAGGCAATTTTACTCCATGTTTCAAAATAATTTTAACAGGTTCAATTTGGAGAATGCCCACATCATTATCATCAATTGCCCATAAGCATTCCGGAACATTACTAAATTCTAGCGGTAAAGGTCGAATCAAACACTGAGAGGCGAGTGATTGCTGAGGTGAAATTGTTAGCTGAATTCCATCCGGAGAACAATGAATTACTGCGTGTAATGCCTTCAACAAATTTAGCCCCAGCAAGTTCTCCCCACAGTTTGTGGTAAGTAAAAATGGACACTGTTCCGTGAAGGTACCCAGTGTTATCGGTACCGGCAAAGAGACCGGACAAACTACAGGTGTGCCTGAAAACCCTACGGAAACGTTGAATTGCCCTGACAGGGGAATATTTGGAACCCGTGAATGGTCAATGGAACATTTCTGTGCTCCCGTATCCACTAAAAATAGATGCTTCCTATTTCCCACCGCCATATCAACGTAGGGGCCTTTCTGATGAACGGGAATAGGCGTAGGTTCCAAATTCTGCTTTGGGCAATCCTAGCGGAACAAAATATTATCAAAAGCAAGTTCTTCGGAGAGGTATGCGGCAGAAGGGTGATCAAAAATGTTTCTATTATCCACATTCGAAACTTGCTTATCTTGTGAAGGAGATTGCTGTGATTCTGGTGCAAACTGACCTCTGCCAGGGCCCCCTGCACGTGGGCGACCTCTGGTTCGTCTACCCATGTTCCCAAATGACCTTTGCTGTAAGGTCGGACATTGTGCGCGCCAGTGGCCTTCCTGACGGCAATAGGCACACTAGTTAATGGTTACCGGAGCCAAGGGCGCACTTCCCTGTGGAATGTACTCACCTCTAAACTGATTACCCCCTCTAGGGTTTCTAACAATCTGCGGCAATAAAACTTTAGTTTTCAAGTTTCTCTTTTTCAGTGTTTACATGATTTTCATAATACTGAGCCATATGCAATACTTCTGATTGGGACTTCGCCTGCCAAGCGCTTTCAGAGGACATAATCTGTAACTGGATGTCAGGCAGCAATCCACGTACAAATTTGTCGACAAACAACCTTTTCCCTGACTCTGTGCACAAGTCTTGTCCACTGAAATCCGAGAATACCTGCTCGAACCGATTGAAAAAATCAGTAGCACCCTCAGATTTTCCTTGGACACAGGCCGTAAGCTTGTCCCATATGATTCTTTTTTCTGGGACCATAGTTTTCAATTTTACAATAATTCTATCAGGCAAGGTTAATATCACTTGAGGTGGTCGTTCGCCAGCTGGTCTTTCTCTGTCCAGCCTAGTCATGTTATCCCATGTATCTCCCAACCCAGGTATGTCATCTATAGTCCTAATCTGCTTCCACAAATCAACTGGCAGGAGTACGGGAAATAATAGGTCAATATCACTTAGAGTGAATACTGACGACTGTAAGACCGACTCTATTTCTTTATAGAATCCGGTCTGATTTTTTCGTATATCAGGAATAGATTGCTTTATGGTGTTCACTTCCTGTCTTGAAACGGGACGTGAACAAACTGTGAAACGTAATGTGCAGGAATTTCTCCGGCTACTATACCCTGTGCAGCATCAGCCGCAATCTGTATGTGTCATATACTTCATCTGGAGTTATCGACATATCCGAAATCCATCTTATCACGTCCTTTGTACAAATTCGTGCTTCCTCACCTTTTAATTCTCGACGAGCAGAAAACCGTTTATGTAAGTACATAATACCTAAACTATCACCATCTACTTCCTCGTTCTGTATCTCTTCCAACTCCTTCCTATACTCAAAAATCCTCTCAACATGCTCATATACCTTCTCTGCAGTATCTCTGGACAATGTTAAGGCGTTCAAAACCCGTAACCCTTGTGGGAAATCTACATCATTTAGTCTATTCCACATTATATTTAAATGAGTCCCTAATCCTTCAATAAAAACATTTTTCTCAGGAATATCTTTAAAATTTTCGAGTGTGGAAAAAACATCAGCTTGTTCACCCTTCTCCATACAATGTTTAGCCCAAGCAGTCAATTCACTCCTCTTGTCTGGCGACACAGTATTACGAGTCACAACCCTTGGTCTTGCTCCCTGGTCTACTACAAGCGATGCAGGATCACTTGGAAGAGAAAGAGTAGGCACATTCTGAATAACAACAGGTGAAGGCAAGAGGGCAGGCAAAGGGGCAACAGCTGGAAGAACAACAGGGAGGACCGGAGGAACTGTGGGAGGGGGAACTACAACAGGAAGGGGCAAAACGCCAGGAGGAGGGACATATGGAGGTTTGCCCAGAGGCATCGGGCCTTCGTTCATGCGAAAGTTTATTAATCAATTCGTCTGACGTATGAAAATCTTTTGAAGGGTAGATTTTCTAAATGCCTAATTGAAATGCCCTGTCTGTGTTCCTAACTGACTCTAATTGTTTATTTTGATCATATAACCGTGCCTTTTCGACACTCGTCATATGTTGACGCATCTGTTTCTCTCTACTCTTTTGTTGCTGCAAAGCTTCTATTTTCCAACTGTGCAATGTGTCAAATGCTGCAGGCCTAGCCTTCTTCTTTACTAATACAGACTCTAAATATTCTATACGAGGGATTTCAAAACTACCATTGGTTGGCCACCGTAGATTAGAATTATGTCTGGTTTGTCTGTGCCAAATGTCATTAAATGCTATACTACCAAAGCCTTTCTTACAGTACATAGTACATGCTGGCGACCCCTCCTGTGGTGCGGGACGGCTATCTTCCAAAGATTGTCTGTCACTGCGGAAAAATGCCCTAAAGCAGGCAGACAATTTCCCAGGCATATCAAAGTTCTGGTGTTACCTGGTTAAATAATTGTGCTCACGAGTACAATGCTCCAAGTTCAAATTTGTCAGGGTTAAATTAAGAATCGGGACACAATTCACCTGACCAAAGGACTGGGAGGCCCGATCGGGTTACTAAGGACAATGCAAAGGACCCACGTGTCTGGTGATTTTCGGCAAATTTACCCACCTCAAATATATGGACCCTCGTCAAGACGTCGTCTCGGGCTATAGCTCACCGTCCAGGGATCGGATCGTTCAGTTTCGTTGAGTAATTCACATCTCGTATTAGAGTGGCCGGTTCTGTTGACACCGTCCGATCCCGGTCCAGTAGCCGAGCCAACCTTCAACGAGACGAAGTAAATCTTGAGGGTCCCTGTTCGGGTGCCATCTGTGGAATCAGAAAAAATACAATATTACGGCTGTTACACCGAGCAAAGGAAAATACACCGACACGGGCTTGTAAAGATTCCCATAATCTTTATTACAAAACTGAACAGTATTCAACAAAGTGCACAAATAGCTATTTGGCCGACAATACATCACAGAGACCACCAGCAGTGTTCAATATGAGCAGTGAGGGAATTTCCTAGCTGGACATCGATACATTTATACATAAATGATGTCCAGCCCCCTTACAGGTTAATCATGCACTGGGCTAGGGTCGCGCCAGGTTCACTTTCCTAATTTACATATCTCGTGCATGCAGTTTACTTTTCAATACATTTACTAACACACTCCATCATTCTTCAATTTAACATTTACACTCTTTATATATTGCTTTAATACAGACCAAACAATGTTTCGCATATTATATTCGGATAGCATTACTGTTCTTGTATACTTGTAGTTTAACATTGCTAATTCAAGTAATCCCCTGCTCCCGAGGTCAACAAAGGACAAGGTCTACATGACCCTAACATGTAGCCTGAGGGCAGGTTGGACATTAACTCCCCTACAGCGGTTGGAGAGGTTAAGGCAAGAACAAGGATACACGAGACGGCCATTTTAGATTGCAAGGTGACTTTGTATAAAACCCCAAAATGGCGGTTTCTACCTAAAATGGAGGCTTGATTCAAGATGGCGGCTTACATCAATTTCTAAGCTCGAGACCTTGCCGCAGAGAGTTATTCGCGTACAATTTTTAAGCAACTTGGCTTAGGCCAATATACATACAAATCGTTTGTAATAAGAGGCATAATTTAATATCTGGTTTGACAACCTGTCTGGATAGGTAGAGTAGCCCGTCTGGATAGGGAGAGCAATCACCTGTCTGGATAGGGAGAGTATTCACCTGTCTGGATAGGGAGGGCAATCACCTGTCTGGATAGGGAGGGCAATCACCTGTCTGGATAGGGAGAGCAATCACCTGTCAGGATAGGGAGAGCAATCGCCTGTCTGGATAGGGAGAGTAGCCTGTCTGGGAGAGTAGCCCGTCTGGATAGGGTGGGCAATCACCTGTCTGGATAGGGAGAGCAATCAGCTGTCTGGATAGGGAGGGCAATCACCTGTCTGGATAGGGAGGACAATCACCTGTCTGGATAGGGAGAGTAGCCTGTCTGGATAGGGAGGGCAATTACCTGCCTGGATAGGGAGGGCAATCACCTGTCTGGATAGGGAGGGCAATCACCTGTCTGGATAGGGAGAGCAATCACCTGTCAGGATAGGGTGGATGGTCTGATAAACTCTCCTGCTGTGCACGGGGGGGAGCAACATGGTGGCCCAGAGGGGCAGCAAACCCTCCTAAGATTCAGGATCGGGCCCCCGGAGGAGGTATATAGGGTATCCGCTTGTGTACCTTAATAGGGCTCTGTGACTTAACAGGGCCAAACATGGCAACACTAATTCTCCTACAATCTCTCAGTTTAGGCCCGGCCGCTTTCAGAAATCCAGCTGTGTCCTCTCCATGGGTGCAGCACCCCAGGGACAAGAACTGCCAGTGCCCGCTGATAATTCTTTGGATCTGCGAAAATGCCGAAATTACAGTAACACCATAAAGGTCCCAGAAACAGCCCCTCAAAGCTATAGGGGGCCAGTTGTCTGGGAGGAAGGGAACCAGAAAGGTAACTAAAAGAACAGGAGTGGCCAAACAATCTGACACAGTAGTAAAATCCAACACAGCCACCCTCTTTCGTATAACCTCTGTCCCAATGAGACCCACCCTCAGCAGGCACAGGAAGAAAGGGTGTGAGATGAATGACATGGAGTCCTCTCCAGCAGTCGCTGCGACAGACAGTTACTTCAATGTTCCTCTTCATACTGCTTCTACGCAGTCTCCTCTTCTCTCACTCATTGATTCTTATCCTCTAAATATTCTCCTCACCCCTCTCATTGATCCGCCACCTGTCTTTACCTCATCTTTTCTTCACTCCCTTCCCCTGGAACAATTTCTGCCTATCCTATTCACTTATCTGATCAACTTTTAACTTCCCTTTCTCTCTCGTTCCCTTCACCACCTTCCTCTTCACTTCCAACTGCAACTTTCAGTTGTTGGAATCTTTGTCAAAAACTAGAGTAACAGGGGATACCAGGAATATCCAATTACTGTGACCTGGCCTGGAAAGAACAAGCGTAAAATTAACAAAAAAGGTCACAGTAGTAAAGTGTTCTGGTAGCCTATGTTGGTATAGCAACAAAACCTAAAGACTCATACTAAATTCTGAGTACATACAACAACCATGAGGTGCATACGCCTATCATTTAACAATTCTTATGAGGTGAAACAATTAAATTCAACCCAGTAGACGCTCAATCAATTAAATATTTGTTATTTATTGACATTTATTGAATAAATCACTAGAAAAAGTCATATTTTAATAAAAACATACACCAACATTAGTATCAATAATATTTCATGTGGACCAGTCCCTACAATTCATTAATGGACTGATCTGATACACCGTTCTCATACATAAATCACATCCGACTACACTACAACCATACCACATACATACACTAATCATACAAAAACTCAATCATAATCCATATGATAATAAAACAATTTGTCCTCAATAAAATCTCAAATATAAAACATCATTATACCGCATCTATTCACTTATTAGTACGAACCATTAATATGACACCTAAGAGCCTATTCCATGTTATTATGGACTATCTTGGCTCGGGTGGATTAGATTTCTAATTTTGCTAATAAATAACAGTACATCCCCAACCCGACATGTTTCTTTCTGTATATCATCCAGTAGACAGAAATTCTTCAGGGGCAATATGGTCCAGCGGAGTCAGATGAATTGTACATAGAAAAGAAGGAATTTTGTAGAATACACCAACAGAGTACATACACCTAAATGCAAACAAAAGAACACTTAGTCAATCAGGCTAAATTGCTCAAATTACATGATTGACCATTACTGCCATCGTATTTTCAATAAACGTGGCGTAGATTAGGTTATTAATACCTCTCGACTCTCTTCAACAATGAAAACAGAAAGCGGACCGGAATCCACAAATCAATAGGAGACACCATCATAAATTGGGGCTTCTATAATCTATCCACCATCACCAACACCTCGTGGTACCTCTCAGATACTCCAAATCCAACAAGCAATACCTCACCGAAGGGTGACACCTCGAGTTACCAAAAAAGTCCATAGAGTCAAAGTACCAAAGGATGAGGGAAATCCCACAGTAAAAAGCCAACATTATAAAGACACTTACATTCCGTCTTCTGTAATTTTGTAATGGGAGTGCCCAAACCAGGGTGATTCACAATATCATACCGATGGGAACATTGCGTCACCGCGGAGTCAACCGGCGTCCATTCATTAGTTTATTAGAAGGAGCAGTCTCAACCTGTGTTCAGTACAAGAGTAATGGCAACTTGATACCTGTCTGTGAACGCAAAAGCGAAAAAACACAAACCAAAACAAAGTAAGAAGCCATACACTATGTGGATCCATGGAAAACTACAAGAACAATCCCATGTATTAGCATAAAGTCTAGAGGGCGGCTTGAGTTAAAATGAAACCCATCAGAGATGCCAGTCCCCACAATATACTTCCTTAATGCATAAGCGTCCCGGCGGGAAACAAACTCACCTCAGTAAAGTGGTCAACCTCTTTTCAATCAATGCAAAAGTCTCGATCGTATTATGAAGAAAACTCTTCTAATACAATGGTATCAACCGCAGTTGCCAGGTTAGTCGGGACCATAAAGGTCTGGGATTCTGGGACAACAAAGACAAAGAAGAGAATCACAGAGGGAAGTGGACCAGAGAATCATAATTAAACTGTCAAATATTTCTTAAAGTTACGGGCACCAGGATTACATGTCTGCTTGAAACATCTAATACATAAAATATATCATGTGTATATACACACATGGTTTCGACCTCCGTCCCATATATGCGTTCACCGCTAAATGGTCTAAAGCAAGGGACAAAACCCACGAGTGTAAGCCGCAAGAGTGTACCGTGCGTCCAGTGTTTACAAGTATGTACGGATTGCGAAGTCGAAAAAAATATAACATAGTAACTGCTCTTGAGCAAAAAATGCCTGGTACATGGAGAGGAATGACAAGGGTAACTGTCCCTAAAACTCCTCTGGCCTCAGTGACTATTAGATGACGAAAAAATATAATAGTCACATAATCTCCGTGCTCACGCGAGAGTCTCTTACGCATGCAGCGGAGTTTCAATGGGAATTATCCCAGTAGCCGCTCGTACCTTAATGATTGATTTCTGACAGACATCCAGGGTGGCCGCATACATCCATTCGGCCGGTGTATCCATCAGTCCGGCTCGAAGGATCCGGTTTAAAAGGACCGCCCCGTGTTGTCATGTGACACACGCGGGATTTGCACGTAACGTGAGCCGGGCCAACGAGAAACGCCTCCAGTAGGCTAAAAGGAGGAACGGCTAGTTGTTCAGCCAGTGAGATGCCGCTGGTAAACATGACCGTGCATCTCGAATGTGTGAATGAAAGACCCACAGTTATCAAAAGGGGAGACAAGCAAAAACCGAGATAAAATAGCACACGGATGACAAGGGAACCAAGCACCAACATGTGTTGGATACAATTGCAAACATCAGGCAACTACTACACTAAATTGTAGGATGTAAACATAACCAATCCTGTCATTCCCGAAAGGCTGTAACTTATATCAAAGGTGATAACTATCAATGGGGACAACCGAGCCATCATTATAAAAACCGGGTTGCAACCCGATCAGGTAATGGATTAAAAATTCCAATCTATTGCCTCATTTAAGCCCACCACATGGCTTTTACTCAAAAAAATAAGTTTGGTCTCTTCCTTTGATAAAGTCTGTTTATCCACAGCAACATTGTTAGTAATCATAATCTTTTTTAATATAGTCCATCTCAGGTCCTCACAATTATGGTTACGCATTATGAAATGCCCTACCATCGGGGCTGTTAAATTCTTGAGTCTGATGCAGCTCTTATGTTCACTGATGCGGACTTTGATTTTTCGCTCTGTTTTGCCGATATACATTTTACGGCAAGGACACCAAATTGCATATATTACAAAACTCGAATTGCAATTCGTGAAGCCTCTTTGTTCCCAGAGTCTTGGAAGTCCGATATCCACCTCAGTGGAACGTCTAGTCAGGGGACAGCATACACACATGCCACATGGGGCATGTCCCCTCAATTTCGGTAACCCCCACTGTTGAGTGATGGTGGCTTGTTTGTTGAGCTTATTACTGATGTCATTTCTGCACACCATCTCCTGAACATTGCGGCCCCTTTTAAAGGCGCACCGTGGAGTAGGCACTGGTATCTTAGCGTGCGCTAACAGGTGCCAGTGTCTTTTGACAATCTTGACCACTTGATTGGAAAGATGATTAAAAGTGCTCACAAAAACTAGAGGGTCCGACTTAGAAGGGCTAGTTTTAGGTCTATATTCTAGCAAGGCTTCCCGGTGGTTATTGGAGGCCCTTTTCAGCGATCTCCTCACAATTTTTGAGGGATATCCCCGTTGAAGCAGATTATGACTCAAATCTGAAGCTTCCGACTCAAACCTTTCTTTCTCGCTGCTGTTCCGTTTGAGTCGGAGAAATTGTCCGAAAGGGAGATTATCCCTCAGGGCCTTGGGGTGAAAGCTGTCATATCTGAGAAGAGAATTCCTGTCTGTGCTCTTGTGAAAAGGTTTCAATCCCAATACATTATTGTACGGTTTAGAATAGATGGTCAGATCGAGAAAATCTATATGTTCCCTATTGAAGTTAATAGTAAACTTCAAAAAAGGGTTAATCCCATTTAACCAATCAAAAAAAGAATGTAAAGTGATTTCATCGCCATGCCATATTAACAGTACATCGTCAATGTACCTACGCCATAGCAAGATGCAATCTTTGAAGACATTCTGTTCACTATAGATACTCATATGTTCCACAAAATCAACATAAAGGTTGGCCAAAGAAGGTGCCACAGTTGAGCCCATGGCGGTGCCGTGGACCTGTTGGTAAAAGCGGCCATCGAACTGGAAATAATTTTCAGTTAGAGCTAGCTCCGTGCACCACAGAATAAAAGAATTTGGTGTCATTCCGGTGCTGCGTTTAGTTACCAACAACTCCTCAATAACATCCAAAGTGGATGACTGGGGAATTTTGGTATATAAGGAGACAATATCCAGAGTTACAAGAATATCCTCATGGGGATTGAAATGTGAGTTTTCGATCAACTTAATAACAGCCATAGAGTCTTGGACATAAGATTTCATTTTGCTGACATACCCTTTTAAGAAGGAATCAGCAAATTTGGCCAAAGGTTCCAGTACTGTATTTGTTCCCGAAACTATTGGTCTACCCGGAGGATTCAATAATGTTTTATGAATCTTCGGCAAGATATAAAACAAAGGAACACTAGGATCTTTCTTAACCAGATACTCAGCTTCCTTCCGAGTTATCCAGTTCCTGTCCCTGGCTTTTTCGACTTTATGGGCAATGATGTTCATCAGACGTGTCGTGGGATCCTGTTCAACAAGTTTATAAAAGGTAGTGTCTGAAAGCTGTCGTAAACACTCTGCGACATAATCTTGACGGTTCAATAGCACTATCGCACCACCCTTATCAGCACTACGTATTACTATTGACTGGTTGGTTTTTAGAGATTCGAACGCTTTTCGTTGTGCCCTCGAACAATTCTGGAAGGCAAACGGAGAGTGAGTACGTTCCAACATGTCCAAATCTGCCAAGACCCGTCTCTCGAACACCACGGACTCCGGACTATGGCTCGTAGTGGGTGGACAAAAAGAAGAACGGTTATGTAAACCACTGTTTCTATCTTCATCCTCAAAAGGGTTCTCATGGAAGTATTGTTTTAAATGTATCTTCCTAAAAAGTTCCTCTATTTCAACCCTAGAGACAAAACGATCATATGAAACAGTTGGAACAAATCCAAACCCCTTCTCCAGAACAGAAATCTCAACCGGAGTAGGAGTATATGCAGACAGATTAATCAATAAGCTTTGTTGCTCCTCGTTACTGGTGGTTCGTAATCCCAGTTTTGTTGGTCCTGATCTAAAAAACCAACCGAGGGTCCCCTACCTCTGGTAAATGGCCGAGTGTTCTGGGACCTCCGTCTGTTAGAATTACCCCGGCCCCGATTGTTACCACGTCTTTGTTGTCTGCCACCTCCTCCCCGAGAGAAAGTGTCTTCGTCTGAACTATGCGAGCTGAATGAGGTATTGGTAAACCTCACATTTTTCTGTTGTTGAGTTTTAGATACCCCATCATAATGTTGATCCGGAACGTACCCCTCTTGGGTGTAGCGGAACGCTTTCTCATGAGAAAAGTCCGTAATATCTGTTTTAAGTCGTCTAATACGGTCTCGTACTGTGGACTCTTTAAAATCATTCATTTCCCGAATGATCTCATCCAATCTCTTTGTATAAACCTCCAGTGGGACCAGTTTTTTAATGGCTTCTTCTAATTTGGACAGTTCTTCAAGTTGTTTTACTGACATTTCTTTCGCTGTATCAATTATTAATATCAGCCAATCCCTGCCACATTTGTTCGCAATGTAACTCCACCTAATGACAAATTCCTTATTGTCCAGAAATAAACGTGGCTCATTCCTCACCACTAAACCTTGTGGCAAGACGCCGTTGCGCAGGTATTCCAGCATTATAGTGCCGTGGAGTTCTGTGCGGATAGATCTTTTGCGAAGTTGAAAAAGCTCATCCCAATTGCTAATATTAGTAAGTGGGGAACTCTCACCATCGTTAGAGAACAGAGAGGATTGAGCCAGTAATTCAGCCAAATATTTATCGTCATAACTACGAGTTTTGTCGGCTGCCATAGTTCACTACACTAGGTAGAACAATTATACCAATGGGAGATAACGTGCTTAGTTGAGAATATCCAAAACGTCAACGAAGTGCAGGATGATGGAAAAATGTTCCTTATTGAAGAGAGGAAAAGGAAGGAGAAAATCCCACGGATACAAACCGTGCAAAAATGCCAAAAACTAGAGTAACAGGGGATACCAGGAATATCCAATTACTTTGACCTGGCCTGGAAAGAACAAGCGTAAAATTAACAAAAAAGGTCACAGTAGTAAAGTGTTCTGGTAGCCTCTGTTGGTATAGCAACAAAACCTAAAGACTCATACTAAATTCTGAGTACATACAACAACCATGAGGTGCATACGCCTATCATTTAACAATTCTTATGAGGTGAAACAGTTAAATTCAACCCAGTAGACGCTCAATCAATTAAATATTTGTTATTTATTGACATTTATTGAATAAATCACTAGAAAAAGTCATATTTTAATAAAAACATACACCAACATTAGTATCAATAATATTTCATGTGGACCAGTCCCTACAATTCATTAATGGACTGATCTGATACACCGTTCTCATACATAAATCACATCTGACTACACTACAACCATACCACATACATACACTAATCATACAAAAACTCAATCATAATCCATATGATAATAAAACAATTTGTCCTCAATAAAATCTCAAATATAAAACATCATTATACCGCATCTATTCACTTATTAGTACGAACCATTAATATGACACCTAAGAGCCTATTCCATGTTATTATGGACTATCTTGGCTCGGGTGGATTAGATTTCTAATTTTGCTAATAAATAACAGTACATCCCCAACCCGACATGTTTCTTTCTGTATATCATCCAGTAGACAGAAATTCTTCAGGGGCAATATGGTCCAGCGGAGTCAGATGAATTGTACATAGAAAAGAAGGAATTTTGTAGAATACACCAACAGAGTACACCTAAATGCAAACAAAAGAACACTTAGTCAATCAGGCTAAATTGCTGAAATTACATGATTGACCATTACTGCCATCGTATTTTCAATAAACGTGGCGTAGATTAGGTTATTAATACCTCCCAACTCTTTTCAACAATGAAAACAGAAAGCGGACCGGAATCCACAAATCAATAGGAGACACCATCATAAATTGGGGCCTCTATAATCTATCCACCATCACCAACACCTCGTGGTACCTCTCAGATACTCCAAATCCAACAAGCAATACCTCACCGAAGGGTGACACCTCGAGTTACCAAAAAAGTCCATAGAGTCAAAGTACCAAAGGATGAGGGAAATCCCACAGTAAAAAGCCAACATTATAAAGACACTTACATTCCGTCTTCTGTAATTTTGTAATGGGAGTGCCCAAACCAGGGTGATTCACAATATCATACCGATGGGAACATTGCGTCACCGCGGAGTCAACCGGCGTCCATTCATTAGTTTATTAGAAGGAGCAGTCTCAACCTGTGTTCAGTACAAGAGTAATGGCAACTTGATACCTGTCTGTGAACGCAAAAGCGAAAAAACACAAACCAAAACAAAGTAAGAAGCCATACACTATGTGGATCCATGGAAAACTACAAGAACAATCCCATGTATTAGCATAAAGTCTAGAGGGCGGCTTAAGTTAAAATGAAACCCATCAGAGATGCCAGTCCCCACAATATACTTCCTTAATGCATAAGCGTCCCGGCGGGAAACAAACTCACCTCAGTAAAGTGGTCAACCTCTTTTCAATCAATGCAAAAGTCTCGATCGTATTATGAAGAAAACTCTTCTAATACAATGGTATCAACCGCAGTTGCCAGGTTAGTCGGGACCATAAAGGTCTGGGATTCTGGGACAACAAAGACAAAGAAGAGAATCACAGAGGGAAGTGGACCAGAGAATCATAATTAAACTGTCAAATATTTCTTAAAGTTACGGGCACCAGGATTACATGTCTGCTTGAAACATCTAATACATAAAATATATCATGTGTATATACACACATGGTTTCGACCTCCGTCCCATATATGCGTTCACCGCTAAATGGTCTAAAGCAAGGGACAAAACCCACGAGTGTAAGCCGCAAGAGTGTACCGTGCGTCCAGTGTTTACAAGTATGTACGGATTGCGAAGTCGAAAAAAATATAACATAGTAACTGCTCTTGAGCAAAAAATGCCTGTTACATGGAGAGGAATGACAAGGGGAACTGTCCCTAAAACTCCTCTGGCCTCAGTGACTATTAGATGACGAAAAAATATAATAGTCACATAATCTCCGCGCTCACGCGAGAGTCTCTTACGCATGCAGCGGAGTTTTTGTGCCTTCAACTCTCCCACTTTCTATCTTCTCACTCTTTTGCTCCATCTCCGTCTTCTCTTCTCTTTCTCCGGATGAGGCTGCAAACTCCCTTCATTCCTCTCTTTTATCTAATCTCGATTCAAGCCACCCCTCTTGCCCTTTCTCCCCTTCCCACTGACCACCAGCCTTGGCTCACTCCACCTCTCACGACCTCTGCAAAGCTGAGAGGCACCAGTCCCCCTGTGATCTCTCTGCTCTCTTCTCACTTGACTCCTCCTATGACCAAGCTGTACTCATTGCCAAAAATACTACTTTTCTGAACTCATGCTCTCTCTTTTCCACCACCCCCGTCGTCTCTCCCAGCTTCTGCACAAAATCCACTACTGTCGACCTTCTGACCCTGCTCTTCGCTCATCTCTTTCATCCTCTGACTTTGCTAAATGCTTCACTCTTCACTCTTTGCTCTTCTTTCCCTGCCACTGTCACCCCTTGCCACTCTTCTCCCTCCACTCTGTTTCACTCATTCCTTAAACACTCTTTCTGACCTTGATACGTCTGCCCTTCCTGTATGCGCCCATCGGACTCCTTCCCCTTCTGACGTTCTCCTCTCTGCACTCATTCCACATATCTATTCTAGCCTCATTCCTTATCTCACTTCCCTTATTAACTATTATCTTAATAATTCCTGGTTTACATCCCTATTCAAACATCCACTCAATCTTCCCGTTCTGAAAAAAACCCTCTTTTGATCCTTCTATCCCAGCTAATTTCCAACCTATCTCTCTTCTCTGCTTTCAGTCTAATCTCTTAGAGCGTGCTGTATACTCCCAGGTTTCTACATATCTCAACTTTTATTCTCTTCTGCCACTATTTTCCATTCCTCACACTCTACCTGTGTCCAATTCTCTTCTCACCACTCGGCACTCTAAGCTTTCCTCTATTCTCATTCTCCTTGATCTCTCTGCAGCTTTCAGTACTGTTGATTGCCCATTTCTCTGTTCCACCCTCTCTTTTGAAGACAGAGCTCTATGTATGGCCCTCATGAACTACACACGACTCTCAGCCCAAAGCTAGAGACATGACAGATGCACATCACTTTTAGGCGCTTCACCGCCATCATCGATGTATCGCAGCCAAGGACGAATGGAGATTGAAAGTTCCTGGTTACCAAGACGATAGGTCACCAGCAAGAAATTGAGGCTAAAATCCCCTGGCATGAGAACTCCATTTCGTGGTCTCAACACACGTGACCCAGCAGAGAGAGACAATGCCCTTTCAATCAAGGTAGACCGAGAGAAGCTCTTCCCATCGAACCAGAGGTGGAAAGACACACGTGTTGCTCACAAACTACCAACTGAATGCACTCTCCCAGGCAACATTAAGGAAAACACAGCACCTCCATGTTCATTCTCATTGCCTTCAGAAGGTACACTGAGCCTGGTAACTGTCCAGGGTCCCAGGGTTGGGAGGACACATTCTGCCAATACAGAGTCATCTTTCACATGAAGGAATAATATGTTGCAACAGCCAATGGCATCCCCACAGCCCTGCAACTTTGTATTTTGTGGAAGGTAGAGGTGGTTCCAGGAGGAGCCATCAGATATGGCTACCCAGTAGTAGAGCTAACTCTTATAGCATGTGTATATAGTTTGCCTAAATGTACCAATCTGAATGTTTTCGGGGCTGGAAGGTGGTTTTGTGGCATCAAGCCTGGATAAAACCAGATGACACACACTCAGAAGAAGAGAGCTCTGGAGAATGTATTTTTTTCTAGTGTGATCCCTGGCAATTTTGGAGAATAAAGGCAGTAAACATTGCCCTATCGCTGTGTCTTCAGTTCTTGCGGCGGGAGTTTTGGATGAGCCAGTGTTTCTCTCTGCTGGTAATCAGGGTGACTGCTAGAGGGCCCCTGCCATTCCTCTACAATCTCCTCAGATTTTCTGGATCTGTTCTCAAGTGGTTCCACTCCTATGTTTCGTACCGTTCTTACTCTATTAACTGGGTTGGCCAAACTTCTCCCTCTTGTCCCCTTCTCTTTGGGGCTCCCCAAGGGTCTGTCCTAGGTCCTCTACCTTTCCCTTTTTACACCATTCCACTTTCTGTGCTCATTTCGTCTCATAATCTTTCTTTCCATCTTTATGCTGACGACACCCAAATCTTCTTTTTATTCTCCTCACACTCTAATACACCATACTCTACTGTCTCTAACTGTCTGACAGCAGTCCAATGCTGGATGGCATCTCATTAACTCATTAACCCTGCAAAAACCCTGAAAAATACAGAGGCTCTTTTCTTCTTTTCCACCTCAAATCCTCTCTCTCCTACTAGCTTTCCTTCCTTTCCCCCCTCATCACTCCCTTTCTCGACATCTGCTCAGAATCTAGGTGGTATTTTTGACCCCTCCCTCTCGTTTTCCCTTCACATTTCTTACACTGCTCACTTCTGCCGTTATAACCTTTTCAATATCCAATGTGCATGTCCTTCCCTATCTCTTTACGCAACTTAGCTTCTTCTTTCCTTCCGGGTCTTTTCTCGCATTGACCATTGTTCTGCTCTTCTTCTTGGCCTTCCTGCTTCTCACCTTTCCCATCTTTGATCTGTGTATAATCAACCTATTTGTCTTCTTTTTTCCCTCCCTTCTCGTTCTTCTATCTCCTCTTCTCTACGTTCTTTATCTCTCCTTCATTTTGAATCTTGTCTTCTCTTCCATTTTCTTTCGACTGCTTTGAAGTGTATCCGGTATCACTACATATTATCCCCACCAAAAATATCGGCGTATATATGGTCGTCTGGAACGGCCATAGGCGATATTTTTGGGGAGGATTATTTTGGGGGGTTTTCGGAGCGGGGGATGCAGGGGTGTCCCCCGCTCCTTTAAAAATAATGCACGGGTTGCGGAGGAGTCCCCCGCAGGTTTCATGCCTTAATATCGCAAGAATATGGCAATATTTTTGTATGGCGATATTTTTGCAGGGATATTAACACATGGAACTGTGTATCCATGGTCTCGCCCCCATCTATCTCTCCTCGCCAATCTCACTCTACTCCCCGGGCTATGCATTACGCTGCCAGCAACAATTCCTTCTTTTTTTCCTTAAACCCCCCTGCGCTTCTTCACATTTTCACTCTTTCCCCTTGCTTTCCCCCAAAGCATTGGAACTCCCTCCCTCTGTGTATTTGCTCTTCTACCTCTCTACGTATCTTTAAAACTAATCTGAAGATGTACCTCCTATCTCAGCTCTCCAATTGACTGCTGTGTTTTTCACCATTTTTCGGGATTGTATTACCCATCCTGATTGTACTGTTTTTCTCTTTTATTCTGCCCAGCACTTTATATAATTTTGTATTTAACTGTTTTTTATAACGTACCTAATACCGTACCTGAGTTTGGTTTCTAAGCATGGATCCAGGATTCGAACCTCTGTTGCTCTACGTGGTCTTGCTTCCAAGACCAGCGTGTTGTCCCTGTGCTGTCCTCCATTCACTTTGGTGAACTCGCTATACAAATAAATGGATACAAACACAAATACTAGCACTCTGGAAGTCAGCCCATGGGAGGGGTTTTGACAGTATAAAAAGCAATTTCCAACGCAGTCAGTATGTGAGTTCTGGGAGTAGTGGAAGGACAACATTTGGAGAGTTGGGGAGCAGCAGGAGTTTGGAATACAGGGGATGATGTCGGAGGAGCACAGTTTGGTGGAGAAGGAAGGATGAGGAGTTAGAAGGCAGATGCCATTGGTTTAATGTAATACAGCAAGCAGGAATGTGGGCGAGTTATTGGTGGATGTTGGGAGGAATCACACGAAAGGCGGTTGAGATTCTTTAGCGGTGGAGGTGAAACAATAGGTGGTGGAATGAGAAGAGGTTAAGGAAGGCGGCCGAGTTACGGAGCAGGAGAAGGTGTAATGGGAGGCAGAGGTGACAGGAGAAGGTATAATGGGAGGCAGAGGTGAAAGATCAGGAGGTGGCAGGAGAGGAGAATAAGGAAGTAGGCCGAGTTACGGAGCAGGAGAAGGTATATTGGGAGGCAGAGGTGAAAGATCAGGAGGTGGCAGGAGAGGAGAATAAGGAAGGAGGCCGAGTTACGGAGCAGGAGAAGGTATAATGGGAGGCAGAGGTGACAGGAGAAGGTATAATGGGAGGCAGAGGTGAAAGAGGAGGAGGTGGCAGGAGAGGAGAATAAGGAAGGAGGCCGAGTTACAGAGCAGGAGAAGGTGTAATGGGAAGCAGAGGTGACAGGAGAAGGGATAATGGGAGGCAGAGGTGAAAGATTAGGAGGTGGCAGCAGAGGAGAATAAGGAAGAAGGCCGAGTTACAGAGCAGGAGAAGGTGTAATGGGAGGCAGAGGTGAAAGATCAGGAGGTGGCAGGAGAGGAGAATAAGGAAGGGGGTCGAGTTACGGAGCAGGAGAAGGTATAATGGGAGGCAGAGGAAAAAGATGAGGAGGTGGCAGGAGAGGAGAATAAGGAAGGGGGTCGAGTTACGGAGCAGGAGAAGGTATATTGGGAGAGAGAGTTGAAAGATCAGGAGGTGGCAGGAGAGGAGAATAAGGAAGGGGGTCGAGTTACGGAGCAGGAGACGGTATAATGGGAGGCAGAGGTGACAGGAGAAGGTATAATGGGAGGCAGAGGTGACAGGAGAAGGTATAATGGGAGGCAGAGGTGAAAGATCAGGCGGTGGCAGATGAGGAGAATAAGGAAGGAGGCCGAGTTACAGAGCAGGAGAAGGTATAATGGGAGGCAGAGGTGAAAGATCAGGGGGTGGCAGGAGAGGAGAATAAGGAAGTAGGCTGAGTTACGGAGCAGGAGAAGGTATATTGGGAGGCAGAGGTGAAAGATCAGGAGGTGGCAGGAGAGGAGAAAAGGAAGGGGGTCGAGTTACGGAGCACGAGAAGGTATAATGGGAGGCAGAGGAAAAAGATGAGGAGGTGGCAGGAGAGAAGAATAAGGAAGAAGGCCGAGCTACGGAGCAGGAGAAGGTATAATGGGAGGCGGAGGTGACAGGAGAAGGTATAATTGGAGGCAGAGATGAAAGATGAGGAGGTGGCAGGAGAGGGGAATAAGGAAGGAGGCCGAGTTTCGGAGCAGGAGAAGGTATAATGGGAGGCAGAGGTGAAAGGTGAGGAGGTGGCAGGAGAGGAGAATAAGGAAGGAGGGTGAGTTACGGAGCAGGAGAAGGTGTAATGGGAGGCAGAGTTGAAAGATCAGGAGGTGGCAGGAGAGGAGAATATGGAAGGAGGCTGAGTTACGGAGCAGGAGAAGGTATAATGGGAGGCAGAGGTGAAAGATCCAGAGGTGGCAGGAGGGGAGAATAAGGAAGAAGGCCGAGCTACGGAGCAGGAGAAGGTATAATGGGAGGCAGAGGTGACAGGAGAAGGTATAATGGGAGGCAGAGGTGAAAGATGAGGAGGTGGCAGGAGAGGAGAATAAGGAAGGAGGCCGAGTTACAGAGCAGGAGAAGGTATAATGGGAGACAGAGGTGAAAGATGAGGAGGTGGCAGGAGAGGAGAATAAGGAAGGAGGCCGAGTTACGGAGCAAGAGAAGGTGTAATAGGAGGCAGAGGTGTATTTGGGGATTTGGATCACTCCGAAGATTTGTGATTTGGTGAGAGTGAATATGAATGTGCTAACTGTGGCTTTTAAGAATGATCTGGCTCGATGGGGGTTGCCGAACCTGTAACTTTGGGGGAAGGTCAATGCCCTAAAAATGATGTCGGCAAGGCAAGAAATGTTTATTTGCAAAGATATGGGGGAAATTTGTGGAGATTTATTGACTTTGTATTTGCGGATGGTGAGATGTGAACAAGGGGTGGGTGGGTTTTTGTGGCTTTGTATATAAATTTCGTACATATGTTCTTGTTTTATATGCTGATGTCTTATGGTTATGCTTTGAAAATAAATTTTCAAGAAAGAAAAAAAAAAAAAGAAAATATGGACTGGACTGTCTCTGGAGGATAGCTCAGGGGCAACCCACTCAAGACGATGTGGAGCAACACAGGTTCAATCCTGGGGTCCGTGCTTAGAAACCTCTGGGTATTAGGTGCGTTATAAATAACTGATCACGATTACCAAAAGGAATACAACTCTAACTTAATTTAATACATTCTTAATCAGGGAAAAATGATCTGATGATTAATGTATAGAATACTAAAATGATGGGTTTATATCCTTTTCCTAAGAAACTAAATAACCAATTATCTTGGAGACTAAAACGATAATGGGCGTGAATATTGATAACTAGTTAAACTGGAATGCCCAATGGACGTAGCTGAAGATATGAGGCAAAAGCAGCTTGGAGCTTAGAGCCTTCTGACGACACGGAGCACCACAGGTTTGATCCCAGGGTCCGTGCTTAGAAACCTCTGGGTATTAAGCGCGTTATAAATAACTAATCAAATCATAATCTTGAAGGACTATAAGGTGAAGATTCTCCGCAGCTTGCTTTATGGTGCTGAACTATGGAGCCCTAAGTACGCAGAATCTGGAAAGCAACTGACTTAAATCTCTACACGTAGCTTCCCTGTTGTTTACCGATTGATTACTTGTATACGGAATTTAGTAGCCATAGTGTAGGCTGTGCTTTGAGTTTGCGCGGCTCAATCTCTACTGGAAATTAACACATTCTGCGCCTAATACTCCTATGCACTCAATCCATAGAGTCTCTACTGTTAAGGTTTATGGACTAAGAGACACTTGGTTGGCACACTTGATTAGTGAAGCCAGTTGATAGTGCCAGCGTCTCACTATTGATACCCTCAATACTACATACCTTCTTTTCACAACACTCACTAAAAGGAGGATTGCTGAGCTTGACGACGACCAAAGCGTGGTTAATTTGGCCAGCAAACCTTTGAGTGGGGTTTTCATTAAAAAAAAATCCGAATTCGCAGGACAATTCTGAGCTGTTTGTGTGAGTTTCCAAGAAAATACCTAGTCCGTGAATTTTTCATTCGATCTTTCTTTTGCTCATTGGGTTTTTCTTTCTCTTTCTTTTCTCATTCTCTCGTTTTTTCTTTTTACCCATTAGTTCATTACTTTAGTTCTTTCATACTTTGTTTTGTGCTTTTTTCTCTCTCTCTTTCTTTGCCTTCTTTTCTCATTCCCTCTTTCTCCCATTTTTCCCTCTACCCATTGGTTCCTTACGTTTACTGTTTCGCACTTTGTTTTGTGCTTTTGCTTTTTGGTTGGCTCTTTCTTGTGTCCATTTGCTTTTCTTTCTCTCTTTCTTTTTGCTCCTTTTCTCATTCCCTCTTTCTCCCATTTTTTCCCTCTACCCATTGGTTCCTTACATTTGCTCTTTAACACTTTTTTTGTGCTTTTGCTCTTTAGTCCCCTCTTTTGTTTGTTCTTTTTATTTGCCTCTGTTTCACATGCATTCTTTCTTCTGCTCTTGCCTTTGCTCATTTGCTCGTTCGCACTTCATTTTGTGCCTTTGTTCTTTAGTTGTCTCTTTTGTTTGCACTTTTTCTTTCACTTTTTTTTGCCTCTGTTACTCACTCATTCTTTCGTACGCTCTTGCGTTTGCTCTTTCGCGCTTTGTTTTGCACTTTGCTCTTTGTTTGCCTTTATTCTGCTCTTTCACTTTTTCTTTCACTCTTACTTATGCTCACTCTTTTGATCTCTCTTTTGTTGTCTTTATTTGGACCCTTCCTTTGCTCTTTCTTTTGCAAGCTGGTAAGAGAGCTCAGTGGATTAATGCACCCTCTGCAGAGTCGTGTGTTCTGGCTGGTCCATTCAGCTTCTCACTTTTATGAGGTCAATAGACTGGAGCTCCATCGAGTTGGGTAAAAATAATATTTGTGATCAGGGCCTTGCGTCGATCACACCCATAATAAGCATGCTATATAAGCAAGGTCATTATTTGTATGTTAATATTCATTTTCTTTTGCTTTTTCGCTTTGCTCTTTATTCGCTTTGGTTATTTTTTTTTGTTGCCTTGTTATTGTGCTCGTGTGTGCTTTCTTTTGCACTTCCCCTCGTTCTTTTGCTTTTACTTGTGCTGTCTCTCTTTTGCTTCTTCCCCTGTTCTGTCACATGTTTGTTTTGTTTACACTCGGGACAGCAGCTGCATGTCTATTCCTTTCATAGGCATAATTGATTTTTTATTTTATTTTTACATTTAACCCCAAGAGCCCCTTTAAGAGGCCATCCATGTGCAATATGCTCTAAGCACCAGCGTGGGTGCCGGGAACTTGTAAATGCATTAGTGTCTGGTGCACGATCCACACCGATGCATCCAAAGGTGGCAGCCACTCACACATGCCCTCTCTGAAAAGTGCATAAGTGCATAAGGTGACCTGTGCATTTCAGTAGATTGGGCATCCTAACAATGTGCACAATCCATGCTTTTCTTAGAGGCCCGAGATTTTGTGAACCATCCCCAGGCAATGGAGGATCACTCCATGCAACCAGGACACCCTGTCCTTTGCTGTAACACTTCAATGCATTCTGGGACTTGAAGTCTTGGTTAACTTCAACTGAGCAATTGAAATGGATACTGCAAGAGAACCCATGGACCGGAAACGTGGGGTCCTGGAGTGGTGCATGGGATCACCCTACAGATACGAGCGTACACATAGAGCCAGGAGGATATCCCAGGTGCAACACGTTTGACTTGGAAGCAACACAACACAGAGCAACAGGGGTTCGAACCCCAGACCTGTGCTTAGACTCCCCTAATTCTTTAGGACAGGTGCTTATTTGTATGCTATAGGGCATTCCTTCTAGGAAGACACTTTGCTTTGGCCCAGACTGACACTGCATTCCAGCTTCAGAGTCAGAGAGTACCGCCTGAGGAGTAAGGGCAGCCAGGCCAAGCCCCCCTTCACTCCCTCAACAATGTCACAACATGAGGCACTCTCCCTGATTTATGGGTGCTTTTGAGAGGATGCATAGGTGCCGGTGTCCACCTGTCAGCTTCTCGAGCTGAAAAGCAAACTCTGGGGTTACTGGGTATGTTCCCCCGCTGCCACCCCCTCCGGCACCAAGCCATTTAAAGCTGGGTTTCCAAGAACCAGGCTTCTTTGTTTTGCCCGACATGCGTATATACACCTAGTGATTGCCTAGCCTAATTAAAGTATCGACTGTCTATATTTGGTTTGAATTATTTGTACCGCACACCTGACAAAATCAATCGTATCTGGGCCCCGATGTAACACATAACAGCAGATCTTCTTAAAAGATTATTAACAGGTCAAACAATCTTTACACAGTCCAGTAACTGACCATTGATATTCCCTTAACAGAACAAATGGGTCTTCACGGCTTTACGGAATGCAGTGAGTGTTTTAATTTCTCGAATAGTTCTCGGGAGGCAGTTCCAGAGTCTTGGTCCACGGACTCCAAATATTCCGTCCCCTTTGCTCACGCATCTAGACCGTGGCACCTTCAACAAATTCTTGTCACTTGAGCATAGTTGACGGCCTGGGATGTAAGTCAGAATTTTGTCCGACAGATAGCTTGGAGCGAACTGATTCACGCATTTAAACATATTGCAGAGAGTCTTAGCTCTATGCACTCTTTCACAGCCAGCCAATGTAGAGACCTTCGTAGATTGGAGATGGGGAATGATTTAGTCACCCTGAACACCAATCTAACTGCTGCATTTTGTGCCACTTGCAGTCTCCGCAAGTGTTTGGATCAACACTTTTTATTTGACCCTTGTCTAATACAGCGGAAGAGAACTCTCCGGGGAACTCTCCTTGGGCTTAGAGTCCAGAGATGAACTGGTCGTTACGGGAATAAGGAGACTTTGAGAGGGAGAGCAGACAGTCTTAAACAGTAGTCGAAGTGAGCAAAAAAAGTACTGGTACAATGTTGCCCCACCCCTTTTTCTGCCCCCACCCCACACTGTCCACCTCCCAAATTCACCGTCACCCCCCCACCCTGAATTCAAACTCCATACCTGGGTCCTTCCTGACCTCCACTCCACAGCCGCAACCAACCCTGTGATTTACAACAGTTGTAGAAAAACTGAAAAAAACAGTTAAAGAAAATGCATTAGGGTGTCATTGTCCCGCACAGCAAGCAGCTTTTTCCAGCCTTCCCTTCGCATCTCTTAATACCTGCAAACAGCAATTCATATGCAGATGCCGAACTGGGGGGTTCGGCTGCTGGGTAATGGGTTTAAAGTCCCAAGCAGTCGATTGAAAGAAACATCAGAAGTGCAGTGGCTGCAAGATGGCACAGTGAGATGTTACACTGGCTTGTTATCAGCAGGGTTCAGCTTTGACTCCCCATTGAGAGCGAAGTATAAAAGACCTAAAAAATAGAACGTTCCACCCTGGAACGCTACTCTGGGCCACAAAGTAAGGGAAGGATAACAGATAGCCCCGAAATGTAAGGGAACATTGCACCCTTTAGTTCCCACCAACGTTGACCTCTGGCCCCAAACATAACACACATGTGTCCTATGAGAAGGAGCTGGAGCTTGGACAAGAGATCAATACTCCTCCAGCCCAACCCATGACTTCCAGGGTTATAACGCAAGCCACAGACATGTGCCTGAGATTGATTGTAACCAGTAGCACTCTGTTACCAAGCGCTTTAAACTGGAACTTCCGCTATGCAGCACAAAATAAAACACCAAATATTATGTTCAATCTTTCTTGGTGCTAGCTTCCTATGCAGGGCTCAAGTCGAGGGTACACGCGGATAGGCGGAGTACCCCACTTTTTTCAGAAGTCGCCCACGTTATTCAGAGGTTACCTTGACATGCTCATTTCTGGTGATGCCACATTCAATTGGTATGTTAATGAGTCCCCCACTTTATTTTCAGGACTTGACCCCTGGCCCTATGGCCCGGTCTGGCCCGTCTGTCATCAGGTTCTCCGATTGGTTGTTGCTCAAGGCGCCTCACAAGCCAATGCTATGACATGGCTGTTCAGTGAGCGAGATGGCCTGGAGAGGTGGAGCTGGCGCAAGGGTGAGCAGACATTGCCTGCTGTCCCACCCACTGCACGCCCATAGCATAGTTGCCCCTCCCACTACCCTTCCATCCCCACCGAATGTGCACCCTCAGGGGGCTTCCCTTTACATATAGCTGCCAGATGGGTGTCTACAGTGCAGGGACAGGGCAAGGATCCGCTGCCACAACATTTCCAGGAAGAAGACTGTCACTGCCTCCTCCACATGAAAGGTCCCGAGTGCCTCTCTGTGTGTACTTCCTATGTCTCCATGTGGGCTTGATCGTTCCAATAAAGGCATGTGAGCAGTGTTATCAAGCCGTGTGTCTGCCTCAGTGCTCACATGCCTTCCTGTAACTTCCTTTGTACTCAGTGCTACGGGTCACAGCTTTAAGTGATATTCTAGAACACTAACTGCCCCTCCCCCAGTATAAGCACTTGCTAATCACCTTAAACAGCTCAGGCACAGATATGTGACCTTTCAGATACTCGCAGTGTGTGAAGTGAGTATCGCATGTCACTTCTGCCTTTTCTGCCTGTCCAACTTAAGGCACTCACCCAAGTCACCCACGCTCAACCCTACCTAACTTAGCTCATTCCGTCTAGTCTAACTCCATGCATGCCAACAGTATCCATTCCATTTGGGAGATGCTAGTCCAGTTCTGGTTTTAACTTTGTATTCTTGTGAAAGTAGTCCTGGGGTTTATAAGGGAGAAATCAAGAACTAGAAGTCTCAGAATACAGAGTTAAAACCAGGCCTGGACTAGTGTCTCCCGACTGGAATGGCTAATGTCGGCATGAATGTAGCTCGAAGCCCAACCTAAGTGGCTGACATTTAGCTAAATCCCCCATCCTAGAACACTACAGTGCACACCTAACTTAGCTCACCTTGGCATGCCTTACCCCAGAGTGCCCTAGCCCACACAAGCTCAGAGCTACTCAACCCTTTATTTGCACAGAACGCATAGCCTCAGAGAAAATGGTAGCTATCTACAGTCAACCATCATAGATGCCGAAATTACACATTCCATTCGGGAGATGTTAGTCCAGACCTGGTTTTAACTTTGCATTATGGGACAACTGGTGCTGGGATTTATAATGGAGAAATCTAGGACAAACAGTCCCAGAATCCATAGATAAAACCAGGACTGGAATTACGTCTCCTGACTGGAATGGCTAATATTGGTCCCCTGACTGAGTATAATACATATATGGTGACGGTGTGACCGGCATATTTGTACGCACTCCATCACTACAAACAGTACATTCTCTGCTGTTTGTAAGATGCCTAAAACGTTGTCAATCTAGCCCTATTGTGTTGTGGACAGATTACCCCTCTCCACCAGTACCCCAGTGTTTCTGTAGCAACCAAAGGCAGTGTGGGAGTTGCAGTCTTTGTCAACTGGACTGAAGCTGACGATGAAAGGGAAAAGGGAAACTCCAAGCTGGAAACCTGGGCCACTAGTGACATGTGTGACCTAGACGATGTTATGCTATCAAGCCTTTAATGTAATGCATGGCTGTAAAGTAAGTGGGCCTGTATTCCTATAGAATACTTGCCACCATGCCGCATTCCGGAGGTGCTTAGTCAGTCCTGCTTTTTTATTTGCATTCTGGGCCCTCTACTCCTGGATTTATAATGGGACATGTCTGGGGATGCTGGTGGTCTTGTGGAGAAGGGATGTGACCAAGCACTAAGGGCCGGACTGCCCCTTTTCAGGTGGGTCCAAGCCTGATTTGCATATGGTCTTTCCCCTTCTGTAATGGCTTGCCAGGCAAAGAACGATGGTCTGGAGAGTTGCCCAGAGCAATGCCAGAGGTTATGATTAATTCTAAACCTTCCAGCCATTATCTTTTTTGTTTTGTTTATAATGGGACATCCAGGACTAAAAGTCCCAGAAAATAATAGGACTGGAAAATCGCTTCTCACTAGGAATACATCTTGCCAAGTCCCAGCAGTAGAGCAGGACATTTGGCCCAGAACATTTGGCTGCTGGCCGTTTCACTAACAGTGGATCGGTTCCATGTGTTAAAATTGCATCAAAAATGGCCGTTTACACAATAAATGGCAGCAAAAAGGCTGTGGTTTTGCTTCTGCAATCCATGTAATGGATGAGGGGGGTCACCCCCGCAACTCCTGGCCCGCAACTCCTGGTTCCTGCATTCCTTAAATGCCATAATGGGTACACCTTTACTGGGTCAAACCACAGTATTTGTGGATCACAGTTAAAGTGAAGGGAGGGCTGATTTACTGACTGTTCTGTGTGTTCCTTAAATATACTGCAATGCTAAACACCACATTTATTAGTGGTCGTGATGACAATATATTTAATGACACATACAGCGCTGATAGCTCCCTGTGCCCTGTTGCTATCAGCCAACAGTGCGTGCCAAAAGCGTAACTGCGAGGGGTACATATCAGGGGACGTCTTGGTGACTTATACGTCACCAACTACCCACCACTCTGCGATAAGATCACAAGGGATATGCAGCGATGATCACAAATCACACTCTGCTGGGAGGCCGCTTTGCAACTATCTACTGTTCTTCTTTCAATCCCTCCCAGTTGAGCAACCAAGACTTTTCTATGACGCGGCTACAAAGGCTCTTCTCACATTCCTTTAGGCGGGGAAAGCACGTATCGCAAACAGTGCACTGATACTACTCAAGGAGCGGGGCGAATGGGGTTCCCCGATATGTATGAATACTTTAGGGCATCTCAGTTACGGGTATTGGCGGATCATCGGAGGGAGAGTAAAGATAATCAATGGGTGCAATTGGAAAGTGACCTTTCCACGCCTGTTACACTGGGGGAGTGGTTGTGCGTTCCACCCGCTCGAGTACGCCGCAGCGGTTTAACACACCCGCTCCTAGCAGTGTTGTTGCAGTTGTGGAAGAAAATGAGTGATGTGAAGAGGGTCACATCATGGCCATCCGCACTTAGCTGTATATAGGAACCGCCTATTATGGCCAAAATTGCTCAACCCCTATGTTTCCAACCGTACTATGAAGCAGGCCTTGTCTGAGCAAGTCAGGTTTGGATAGATGGATGTTTCCTCACTAAAATGGAGCTGGAGGAGGCCCTGCACCTCGGATCCATCCCAGCCTTATTACAGTGCTTGCGGTTGGAGGCTTCCCTATCAGATCGACAATGGGGAGAAGCGTTGAAGCTCCTGCTCATGCCTTTTGAACAGATTCTCAAAGTAAACTCGATGACTAAAGTCCTCATATCGAGTTTATACCTTACATTATTGACCAGGGACCACCTGAAAACCTCAACACGCAAATACAATGGCAGAGAGACCTGGCACTTCCAGAAGATACTGATGTATGGCAGGCGATTTACAGGCCAGTATGGTCTTCTAACATAGTGACACAATATACAATGCATAGTAAAAGGGTCCTTTTTAGATAGCATCTCAAGCCACTTAGGTTCTCCAAAATGTATACCTCTGTAAGCCCATATTGCTGGAAAAACTGTAGGGTCTCTGTGATTACTGGCTTATATGGAGCCCTCTGGTGCAGCAATATTGGAAAGAGGTCCAGGCATGGATTAAGGACCTAAATGTCATCCACAGGGAACAAACCCAGCTGTTGGCCTTATTCGTCTAGGAGACCCAAGGAAATGGCCATGTCCTCTTATCACACATGCCAGGAAATGTGACGCTGGCCGCTAGAGTCTATCCTACCATTTGCTTCAAGAAAAGCCACCTGCCGAGTAAAAAAAGAGTGGGTTAGTAAGGCAGGTGAACTACACAACATGGAAATTCTAACCGCAATCCTACTCGGATCCCATTAGCATATTGATATGGAGTGGCTTTCCTTCCTAAAAAGATATAGATCTGTCGGGTTGCCAGGGATTCTTTTAATGTATCCCTTGAGGGAAGACAGCATGCAGTAGGCTAAGGCAGCGCACACTCACATTCAACAGGTCCAAGCCTGTAATTTGACCAGGAGCCTGCAGTAGGTTGAACTCTCTTTATTCACTCACTGCGGCGAACTGCCGCTTCCCGGGCTCCTCACCTCGCATGCGCGAGCCTCGCGCATACTCATTGGCTCAGTCGGCAGAGTTCTCGGGCTACATTAACTGTGTCCTTGCCAAGTCACTATGTGCCACCCTGTCAAATAAACAAATAAGACACTTAGAGCCTCATTACGACCCTGGCGTTAACCAATGGCGCTATTAGCGCCATGGTTAACGCTGGTAACTTACCGAATCTGCCATGGTGAAATGGGGAATAACCACCCCATTCCAAGGTTGGCGGGGCAGTAATTCCCCATTTACCATTGGCCCTTCCCCTGTCCCATTTTTGCCCCATAGGGCTCAATGGGAATGGGGAAGACGGTAATTACGGTACCGCAAATTGCGGTACCGTAATTACCTTCAAGGTCCCTTTGTGGGTCCCTACCTTAACGGCTGGTACAGACCAGCCGTTAAGGTCGGGAGCCGCAAAGGGACCTCGTAGTAAGGCGTTAAGGGGTTAACGGCGCTGCAACCTTTTACGGCGCCATTAACCCCTTAATGCCAGGGTCGTAATGAGGGCCTTAAAGTTCTGTCTTTACATTTCTTCAATTAGACGTACCGGTCTCTGGATGCACCTGGCTCTTCCTCTGGCTCCTCTCTCACTAGCTCACATCCTGAGGTCACCGAGGTGTCTCTTTCACCTTGTTCTTGGTCCTCTTCCTGTACCGTTTAAATTGGGGATATTTCGAGTGACCACCTTGTTAGGAGATCGAGCAGTCACCATTGTTCCCTTGACGCTGGATACTGTTAAGTATTCTGGATCATATCTTGAATCCAGTCTCCTCTCCTGCCTTCTGCAGACGATCACCCTGACTCCCACTTGTAGGTTGGAGCTTTTGGCTCGCCTACGGCCTTCAGCATAGGCCTTCATGTCCTACTTCTTGCAGGCATCCGTTTCTCGCACCTGTACCCCATCTCCTGTCGGAGTGCTTGACAGATGAGGAAGTCTGGTTCTGATTCTCCTGCCGAATAGCAATTCCAAGGGACACCTACCCGTCGTGCCATGAGGGGAGTTCTGGTAGTCACGTAGCATGTTGCACAGGGCCTGATTGGGCGACATGGCTCGTAACTGGTTCTGTTGGAGGACCTTCTTGAGGCTTTCCCTTGAATCGCTCCATTATACCATTGGCCTGTGGCCATAGGGGAGTAATTCTTCAATGGTAGATGCCCATGTACTCCCTGAATTTTGCAAACTCTAGACTGCTGAATGGTGGCCATTGTCCAATTTAAGGACTTCCGGAAAGCCCCATGCAGAGAAAATGCTATCCAACACTGGTATGATCGCACTTGCGGCTGTGGATGATACCATGTGTACCAGAGGAAATCGTGAAAACTCATCCATGATAACCAGCCACTATTTGCTCTCCCCGAAACGGGGCAAAGAAATCTATCGCCAGGTGAGTCCATGAGAGATCTGGCATATCAGACATTTTTAGGAGGTCCTGCTTATTTCGCCTGGATGTGCACTGACATAAGTGGCAGGCACCGATTGAGCGCTCCACTATCTGATCGAGTCCCGGGAACCACATTGTGTCTCTCACCTATCCCTTCATGGCCACCACCCCCCTGTGTCCTTCATGGGCAGGGTCTATGACTTGCTGGCACAGGTCCAGAGGGATCACTACTTTGTGCCCTTGCATGACAAGCCCTTCTGCCAATACTGATAGTTCCTCTCGTATATTTTTGAAGGCTTGCAGTTCTGTCACGGCCCAGTCGCCTGTTTCTCTGCTTGCAAAGTCGGCATTTATCCACCTTCCATACTTAATGAGATCTTGTATTTGCAACATCATAGTGTCCTGTCCTGTGTGTTCCTGGACCACTAATGGCGTGATGGCTTTTGGAAGCCCATGGTGAGTGAGAGTGAAGAAATTCACATATTCTTTGGCTATCGATTTGGTGGTTGACACCTCTCTCAGGGGATGCCATGAAATGAATTTGGCCGTGTTGTACTCCTTCCCCGGTTTGTGGACGATTGTGAAGCCAAAATCCTGCAGTCGCAGGCCCCACCTCTCAATTCGTGTTTGCATCTTGTATTTGGAGCTGCCATAGATGGTCACCAGGGCTGAATGATCCATCACAATCGTGAAAGGCTTGCCAAGGAGAAACATCAGAAAATGCTCACAAGCCCAAACTACAGCTAGGCCCTCCTTTTCTGGTTGTGAATATTGGGTTTCCACCTCCAACAGGCTGTTGCTGACATATGCGATCACCGTTCTTGGTGATTCTCTCCCAGGTCTATGTTGTGTTAGGATCACCCCCAGGCCAACTGGACTGGCATCGACAGTTGCATCTGTGCATAGGTTTGGATTGAAGTAGACCATGTGTTCAGCCGAAGCAATGTCCCTTTTTATATGTATGAAGGGCTCCTCACATTGCTGAGACCATTGCATTGCCCTTCCCTGCTTGGTGAGCTCCCTGAGCATGGCACTGATGGTCGCAAAGTCTCAAAGATATCGGCTGCAATAGCTGGCCATCCCGAGGAAAGACCTCACATCACTAACATCCTGTGGAGTTGAGATCTGAGATAGGGCCATCACTTTCCCTGGATCGGGGCTCGTGCCTTCATGGGAGAAAATGTTTCCATAGAATTTGAGGCAGGATTCATGAAATCACATTTGTCCTTGTTCAGTGTCAGGCCAGCTTCACTGTACGCCATGCATACTTAGTGAAGTGTCTGGTCGTGTTGAGCGAGGGTGGCTCCAAATACAAGGATATCATCACTGTAGTTGAAACAGTTACCAATATGGTTAATCACTCTTCATACCCTCTCCTGAAATATTTATGCTGCAGAGCAGATGCCAAAACTGAGTCTCTTGTATCTGAAGAGTCTGACCGGCGTAGCGAATGTAGTGATGTATCGAGATTGTTGGTCTATCATGATCTGGTGGTAGGCTTTGTTCAAATCGATTTTCGAGAACACTCTGGACCCATTCAGCAGTTTGATCATGTCATCCAGGTGCATACATGGTGTATACATGGACGCCTCTCGCACCCAATGGCCTTGTTCCGTGTTCGCCTGTCGCATGCCCATGCAGATGCGTCTTTTGTCAGAGGATCCACCTTTAGGTACGATCACTATGGGAGACACCCAGGGGGTTGGACCATCAGCCAGTTCAATTATGTCTTCATATAGCAACCGCTGTATCTCTTCTTCAACGAGAGGTTGCAGGTGAACTGCAATTCTGCCCTGGTGCTTGCCCTCAGGCATTATGGACTCATCGATATGAAGTGTCAGGGGGTCTCCTTTGAGGCAACCAATGCCTTTGAACAGCGTCGGGGAAGCTTATGTGATGGATGGCCGTGTTGCATGGTACAGCTGCAATTTCCATCTCAAGGGCAGTGGGATGCCCTAGTAGGTTACATCCGGCTACTTCCCCTTGTAAGACATGGAATTCGGCTTCCGCACATTTTCCTTTGTAGCGGATTCTCGTGAAATTTCACGTGGTTCTGCATGGGACCTCTTGCTGCCCACTGGAAGACTCTGAGATCTGATGATCTTAGCTGTGGTGGGGCCAATACTCGTATATGCACATTATGTTGATGGTTGCGCCAGTGTCAATGAACTATTTGGCCTGGTGATCACCAACTAGTATGGTGATATCCCACTCCGAGGTATAGGTCACTCCATTCATCACCTATACATATTCCCGTGGGGCACCCTCTGTAAATGGCGAGGGGGACGGAGACCTTGTGGTCACTTGCCTGGCTGTGTCTCACCCGATCCCTCCTTGCAACGGCATCTCTTCTTCCCAAGCCACTGCATGAACTGGACTCCGATCGGTATGTCATGGAGCCATATCCCTGTGAATGTCCTGGTGGGAAGTTGCAGACAACTGCTAGGTGGGTCTCCTGACCGCACTTGGCACAGGCTTGTCCAAAGTCACACCAGTATCATCTTCCGGATGAGGGGGACACTCTGGGTGGTTGCTGGTAGGCTTTGTCCGAGCCAGCGCCGTTGACGATATCTGGTAGGCCTGTTCTTACCGGTCTCGATTCACGAAGCTTGCATGCCTTCTCGTTACTCCGTCCTAGCCATTTATAATATCGCTGCCAGTGGAAGCAGTTCCCGTAGTAATTTCTTCCAGAATGAGGAGGACAGGCATCCTCTGATGGCCTCCACATGTGTGAACTTGTGAAATTCACAATGCACCACTAGTTTCTGAAGGCGGGTGGCAAAGGTGCCCATGTACTCGATTATAAGTTCCAACAGCTTTACGCGAAAGAGGGAATGAGATCCTCCACCTCATCTCCTACTAGATTCACCAGCAGCCGCCTCGCAAATTTGTCATGCGCAGTCACGTCGTGGGCATGGAGGTAATTTTCAAATATCTGAATCCATCTTTCCCATCGTGCCCCAACGCTTGTTGATCACCCATATCGAATAGTCCAGGCATCCGAAAATCTGCAGCACTACCCGATTCTTCATTTTATGACATCCCGGCAGTTAGCAGAATCTGGCGTCAAATCACCACCTCGTCTGCAAGGCACGTTGCAACAAATGTTCCTGACCTCCTTTATTTTCAACAGAGTAATCCCATTCTCATCATCATTTTCAGGTTGCCAGTGGTTCTTTTAATTTATCCCCTGAGGGAAAACATCAAATTCAACAGGCCCAGGCCTTTAATAAGTCCAGGAGCCTGCAGTAAGTTGATCTCTCTTTATTCACTCACTGCGGTGAACTGCCGCTTCCCGGGCTCCTCACCTCGCATGCGCGAGCCTTGTGCCTGCTCATTGGCTCAGCCAGCAGAGCTCTCGAGCTCCGTTAACTGTGTCCCTGCCAGTACACTACAAATTCCTGAGTGTCATCGAGAATCGGAATGTCAGAACTGCTAATGGGGAGCCCAACATAGACTACAGGCAAAGGACTTTAATGATAATTCTGACTGCAATTCAGTCTAGTGCCCACTCCCTCAGCCATTAACATGCGCCCAGATACCCCAGGGTGAGGTGCGGCATACAAATTAACACACAAATAAACACCTCTTTGGGTGGCTCTAGCGGCAAAGCCAAGGAGAGAGACAAGACACAGTAATCATTTTGGAAGGCATTTGGCTTCATTGCAACACAAGGGAATGCACATATTCATAGTGCTACACTGAAAAGATGAAATGAGGATAAATATTGTTTTTCCACATAACAATTCTTTACTTAGTCATTAAATCTTAGAAAGCTGCCATAGCTGGCTAATTAGATTCTTGGACGTTCATATTGCAAAAAACACAAATATCAAAAAAATGTCATCAGTTAAAATTCATCACAATGTTCATATATATAAAATATCATAAAGTGCAACGTGAAATGTGCAAAATTCTACTCATGTATCTCACCACAATCCGACCCTGCCTATGTGTGATGTAATAAATTCAGTTCAATACTAGTACATAAAGATCCCCGATATTTGAACATCCTGAAGACAAAACCTGAAGTCTAAAAAGTCCTCATTGATCTGAAACAAACCTCATCAACAATGGAAAACAACCTTAGTCTACTAGGCGAGACAGATACGACACTGTCATCCAAAAGTGTGCTTTTCCAAAGGATTTAGTAGTTTTCCTTCTCCTAGTTTCAACAACTGTTTTCGTCGGAACGGCTGTATCAATTTCTAAACAGAAAATAGAAGAAATACAATTTGAGAAAAACTGTTGTACTTTGTTTACAATCTCTTTTCTTATCGAACATGTAAACCAATATAATACATACATTTCTGCACTTACACTAGACGGAAGTTCAAGGCAAGTGTATGCGTCGGTTCTTGTACCATGTTCCACCAACACCTAAACAAACACACTGACAGGACATACCCATTAGTGGTGTTGGATGTTGTGTGATGGTCTAATGTTTGTTCTGGCGTGAGCGTCATGACTGTGTCAGGACGCTCACCTAATAAAAGGGGCTCTGCTGGCGCTGCAAGGGCAGAGCAGCAGAGCCCCAGGAAGTGGCAACTCGTGTCTGTGTCGTTTGTGCTGTGGGCCTGCCACGTAGTCGTGGCCTTGTGTGCAGCGCGGCCCGAGTTCCCTCGGAGCCGCGGCTGCTGGAGACTAGGGGTGAACCCACCACACTGTGAGGATTGCGCCCGGTGACCCGGGCGCCGTAGGGTGTTCCTCTACCACCGATTTGCCGGTTGCCCACCGGCATGTCTATCTTGTCGGGTGATCCCGACAGCATCTGTGGGCTGCCCCGGTGACCGGAGGCAGCCCACAACATTGGCGACGAGGATTGTCGTGCCCGCCGGCTGACATTCGCGGCAGGCGTACAGAAGGACCTGCGCATGCGGCCGCAGTCGGCGGCCGTGTGGGGAAAAGAACGTGGTGGCAGCAGCTATGCGGGGGGCCCAGGGACCTGCGCTGGTGTTGGCCACGGGTCTGCTGGTGCCCACGGTGGCGCTGAAGTAGAGCGGCTGCCCTCCTTTGTCAGCCGAGCCGGAGAGAAATTTGGACTGCGGCATGTGCCGCGTGAGGGCCTAGGCCCTACAACAAAGGAAGGGGGTGGGGCCTGGAGCCCCGGTCAGCAGTGGCGTTCTCAATCGGACTGGGGAGTACGATTCATTGAGCCCGGGCTGCCGAAGGGTGAAAAGATTTCATTTTGAGGAAAAAAAAGGGGCGTGGTCCCAGCGCTGGCCTGGTCCCAGAACAAAGGGAAGGGGCGGGGCCCAATTGTCAGAGCTCGCCGCCAGAGTCAGCGAGAACGTCCCGCTCGGGGCAGGTGATAGGAGGAAACCTCTTGCCCGGGCTGCATCTGGGTGAAAGTTAAGAACTGAAAAGGAAAAGCGGTGGCGTGCACCCACATCACTGCCCCAGAGACAGAGTGAGCGGTGTGGCCTATACGGACACGCGGCCCGCATTGCCCCTAGCAAGGGGGGGACAAAGAGAGGAGAACCGGGCTGTGGTGGTGAGGAGCCTGGGCTGTTCCACACTCCAGTAACATCCGGGCCTGGAAAAGAAAAAGATAAAGACTGCCTGAAAGAGGGGTGTCATATTAACCCCGCAATCTGTGACTGCTCAGGCCCTAGAGGTTGCGGCTCCACCTGGAGTGCTCGTGCGCCCCTGGGCAGGAAGAACGTCGGGCACCCATCAACAGCTACCTGAAGCCCAGCAACAGCAGGCATCCATCAACACTGCTGACTGCATCCGGCATCCCCAACAGCATTCAGCATGTCGGACGACGAGGGGACATGTCGGGGTTAGCTGGCACCAATACCCTATTTCGATGTCATGGGTGCGCCTGCAAGTCTGGGGGCCAGGTGGGTGGCCTGGGTGGAGAACCTCGAGTTGTACTTTGCGGCAGTGGAAATTAAGGACGCATCCAAACGCCCGACACTCGTGTACTTTGCTGGGCTGGCCGTTCAGAGGCTGTTCAAGACGTTAGCACCCAGAGATCAATCATACGGTGCAGCCATCACAGCCCTGAACAAGTATTTTCGTCCCATGGTCAACAGGGACTACGAAGGATTCTGGGTGAGGTGTGCAAGGCAGGAGAAAGGGGAGAGCCTTGATGCGTTCCATGGGAAGCTGCGTGGCATTGCACTGTCTTGCGACTTGGGAAACTTCGAGGGGGATGAGATCCGAGCGCAGATCATTTACGGATGCAGCATGCAGCTCCTCGAAGCTACACTAGCAAGTCCTGAGGGACCCGACGCTCACCCTCGATCGAATATTGGAGCTTGGCCGGGCCCAGGAACTGGCGGAGGTGCAGCCCTCGGTCATGGACTCCTCTAGACACCACCTCAAGATGGAGGTCCCCATGCAGCGAGTGAAGGTGGAGGAGGTGGCCGCTGTCGGCAGGTGGCCAGGAGGAAGAATGATGAGGAGGGGAGACTGGCCGAAGAGAGACCCCAATGCCACAATATGCCATCAGTGTGGGTGGGATCTTCCACACCCGCAGGACTGCCCAGCGATAGGTCAGATCTGTGGAAGGTGCGGGAAAGGAGATCACTTCGCACGGGTGTGCCTCGCCCCATCACCAGCCAGCATGGTGGGGACATTGAGGGGGAACGCAGAAAAGGGGAGAAGGAACCCCAAGGTGGCGGTGGTCCAGGTGGCGGAAGGGCCCCGAGAAGTACTGCATGACATGGGGGAGGAGGAGTATGAAGAGAATATATTCTTCTTGTCCTGCAGCGGCGCCGGTGGCCAGTTTGACCCAGGAATCTTCTGAGTCGGAGGGGCCCGTCGTCGGGCCCCGAGGTGTGCGGACTGGAACACCCCTGTTTGTTTTGCAGTGTCATAATGTTTGAGTTTCAAGTAGCTCTTAGACGGTGCGCGGACTGGAATGCACCCAATGTTTGCTGTGATGACGTAGGGGCACACTTGGTGCATGGACTAGAAGGCACCAAATGGAACCCAGTAGAGTGTTTGATGTTTGGGGTGTGTTTCTTTAATTTTGTTTGCTTATAATAAAGGAGGGATATTGTGTGGTGGTCGAGTGTTTGTTCTGGTGTGAGCGTCATGACTGTGTCATGACGCTCACCTAATAAAAGGGGCTCTGCTGGCGCTGCGAGGGCAGAGCAGCAGAGCCCCAGGAAGTGGCAACTCGTGTCTGTGTATTTTGTGCTGTGGGCCTGCCACGGGGTCGTGGCCTTGTGTGCAGTGCGGCCCGAGTGCCCTCGGAGCCGCGGCTGCTGGAGACTAGGGGTGAACCCCCCACAATGTGAGGATTGCGCCCGGGGACCCGGGCGCCGTAGGGTGTTCCCCTACCACCGATTTGCCGGATGATCCCGACAGCATCTGTGGGCTGCCCCAGTGACCGCAACATTGTTTAACAAAAATTCAACATCCCCAAACATCTCCCATACGTACATATGGCGGAGCGGCTCTACCTATGACCCCCACCCCCAAAGAGCCGTCCTGGGGTAACGAGGAGACTGTTGTAAACTGACAAAATCTCCAGTACCGTTCTCCTTACCCATGTGTGACTTCATGGGTAAGCACCATTTGGTGAGCGCTGGGCAGGACTGCTTCACCATAAAGCCTTGAACCTTGCTACGAAAATCTCTCTACAAGTATCCCAGAATGATAGGGACCAGTATAAATTCAATGCAGTGTGCTAAACCTACCACTCACACTGTGGCATCCATCGTATCTCAGTATTAAGGGTGGGTAAACAGTGATCCTGCTATCATCCTCATTGCCAGGTCTTAGACATGCAAGACATAGAGGGGGGAGTACCACTTCCTCCACCTCTTATAGACCCACACCCGAGACCCTTAAAGCCTGAGGACCAAGCGACAACACGCAATCATGGCACCTACACGCCGCTCGCCTCCAAACCCTCGCCCTCCTGCTCTCTTTCTTGGACGCCCCGTTCCCTCAATGATGCCGCTGCAGCATGCTGCCATGACTTGCTGCTATTCACCCACCAGCAGTGACACGGCAGGGTGAAGACTGGCTACCAAAGGAGAGTTATTGCGGCTCCCATTGTGCCACTTTCCGGGCTGTGTTCTGTGCACAGAGATTACCTCTGTGCCATCTGGACTCTCTGCAGCTTGCTAGAATGACCTAGAGGCCTGCTTCCTGAAGGACCTCTGGCCTTGTTCACGCCTGTAAGCCCACCCAACTGCCTTATCCAGCTTGAAGGAGGAAGCGTGCCCATGTAAGTTATTCATTCCATATTCTTACGTTATTTTGTCATGTCGTTTATGACCACTACATGGATTGTGAGGCAGAACAGTGGAGAGTCCAGGAGTTATGTCTGGGGGTGAAGGGACACTTACAGTTGTTGATAACAGTAACAAAGAATGCACCATAAATATAAAACAGTGTATAGATTGTTATCATAGTGATATTTATTCCCAGCAAGCTGTGTGAAGGTGCCATCATCTCGCTGCCAATGGCTTAATAACTCAGATTCATTCCACTTCATACATGCCATTTTAAAATAAGATACACACATATCAAACAGAACTACTAACACTCTAACACTCAATAGTTAACCTCAGTAGGAGAAAATGTAGAGGGGACCTTGCGAGGAATTAAAATTGTAACGTGCAGATCATACATAGATCTCAGCAGCGAGAGCTTAACCAGCTGAGCTACCCTACCAGCTATTTTCCTTTAAATGTGCATACTACAGCACTTATTAATGCATTGGCTGTGGTGGCTACATTTCTTATTAATATAGCACATGTTATTACAGTGCTTACAAGCAGGAGGAATGTGTCATGGCCCACTAGTAAACATGATAATAGCAGTGTTAGATTGTATTTTTAAAATGACTGGAGGGGACAGGAGAGGTTAGTGGGGAGGTATCCCAATAAATGTTTCTTTTTAACTTCCCAGCTGATTTAATGGCATATTGTATCGCAGTTAGATCACTCAGCAAGTTACAAGCTCAATTCAGACATGTGGCAGCCTGCAATTTCCAAGTTCATATTTCAGCAGGGCTGATTCAGCTCTTTCCTTCTGAGGTTGATAAGCTAAGTACTATTATATTTGGTAGTAATCACACCTATTCGTGCAGGGCTGAGAAGCAGAAGGAGTCAGGCATGAAGCACTATGCATGAAGTATGATATATATATATATATATATATTCAGTAAAAACACTTTGTTAAAGGGACATTATGGTTAAGTTGCGCTACTAAAAACCTATGAAATTCAGTGATGTCATCTTTGATGTCCTGGGTGTTAGTCTTAGCAGTGCACGGTGGTGGTGTGAGTTATGGTTGCTTAGCTTACCATAACTGGCGAATTCCAAGGGTTTTTCCGTTTTACTTGGAACCATAACGTCCCTTTAACAACGTTTTTTCACTGAATTTCATAGGTTTTTAGTAGCGCAACTTAACCATAACGTCCCTTTAACAATGTTTTTTTACTGAATTTCATTGGTTTTTAGCAGCGCAACTTAACCATAACGTCCCTTTAACAAAGTTTTTTCACTGAATTTCATAGATTTTTAGTAGTGCAACTTAACAATAATGACTCACTTTATATACATATCATATGGAACTGACTGAATCTCTTCTACTGTACTTGATGTCCGCGAACTCATTTAATGTTCGCGGACATGTTCGAAGAACAGTAGCACTACCTAACAACTCTGGGGGGGTATGTTTGATTGTTATATCATAACATAGCAACATTTAACAAATTCAAAAAGAAGCACACAAACACATTATATGTACTAATACATAAGAAATGTAACCCATATATACAACACACTAACCATTCATTTAAATGCACTATGTTCTAAAATGGAATATACCACAAGAAAATAAATTGGCTTCCAACATAATTACCTCACAAACACGACAGAACTGAGAACAAGAGCAAACCCACTGAGTACATAGGACATATCTTACCTGAAATAGTAAGTGTACTTAATTTTATTCATATATTTATAAACTTTCTGTATTAGATAAAAAAAATATATTATCTTTTTTTTTCTTCTCTCACAGAAATGTCTAGTACTCTGGAATGGCTAGAGGAACATTTCCCACATGAAGAAATGTCACAAGATAGTGAAACTAAAGGTAAACACTTTATAATATAAATCATTTAATTATTATTATGTTGTATACATTTAACATATATATATATATTTTTGTACAGAGCATACCAAAATAGAAAATACTTCAGAAAAACCTGTTATGGATAACACTTTTCACAGTTTAGAAGAAAAAATGGATTCATTGTTGACTAATTTCAATAATTTGAAAACTTTTGTGGAAGATCATTTTAAACCAAAAACCTCATACCATTGCCCCACATGTACTTGTCCCTCCTCACCATATCCCAATCAATTATCCCCAAACCCTCTCCATAACCCAAAACGTTTTGATGAGACTTCCATCCCTTCTTCACCTAATAACAATCATGATGAAACCCCTAATTCTCCTGTTTTTGTTTCTGTTTCTGCCTCATCTTCTCTGTCATAAATTATTAATATATGTTAAATAAAGTTTAATTTTTATATTGTGTTGTAAATAGTTTCATTTTTGTTAAAAAAAAAACAATGTAGGTGTCCGCGGACAGTGCAGGTGTTCTGAAATGTTCGTAAATAAACGAAAATGGAGGTGTCCTGAAGAACACTATACCGTACTGTTCGCTAGCAAGATGAAACTATTCTAAGAACACACGCTTTGTCCTGAAATGTTCGTAAAAAAAAAAATTAAAGTGTCCTAAAGAACACTATATCTGTCCGTAGTGTTCACTATCAAGTTTAAACTCTTCTAAGAACACAATTGGTGTCCTGAAATGTTCGTACGTAAACGAAAATGGAGGTGTCCTGAAGAACACTATACCTGTTCGTAGTGTTCGCTAGCAAGTTCAAACTGTTCTAAGAACACACGCGGTGTCCTGAATTGTTCGTAATTAAACGAAAATGGAGGTGTCTTAAAGAACACTATACCTGCCCGTACTGTTTGCTAGCAAGTTGAAAATGTTCTAAGAACACAATTGGTGTCCTGAAATGTTCGTACATAAACGAAATTGAACGTGTCCTGAAGAACACTATATCTGTCCTTACTGTTCGCTAGCAAATTTAAACTGTTCTAAGAACACACGCAGTGTCCTGAAATGTTCGTTTCATGTGTGACGCAATTTTAATTAGTTCAGGACCCGAACAGTGTCCGTAGAACATCAACGCGCATGCGCTAGCCAATCTCCGTGCATTTGGTATCCTGCGGACATGCGCTTCCTTCGCGGACTTGTTCGCGAACGGATCATATGACCGCGCCCACGCTGATCACGTGTTCTGAATGCGGACACTGTTCGGGTCCCCGAACAAATTAAAAGTACATAATCCATAATATTTTTCAATAAAATCTCACCATGGCACAAGTCCCGCATAGTAATCCTGAGTTTCTACATACCTTTTGAAACTTTTCTAACTTTTTTTGTGTTCGATTTGTCCGCGGACAGCTCGCATGTCCGCAGACCATGCACAAGCACCCCTATAAAAGACCACGCCCTAGAGCTTATTCTTATTGTGTTTCTGGCTTTTCTACAGAGCACAGCGAATTTTGCTGCCAACTGCAGATTTCCATTGCATCTTTGATGGCATCCCTGGATGCTAAACTGCCACCTGGTGCTGCACCTGCTTCAGCACTACCCCAACCCCCTCCACCACCACCACCTCCCCAAGGGCCTGAAGAGGGGAACAGGAGTGAGGATGCGGAGGAGGAAGAAGAGGATGATGAGAATGAGGTAGAGGAAAACCCTACTACCCGCACTAGGCGTGAGTCTTGGGTGTGGCGGTTATTTACCATTCATGGGAATGTTCCTAAGGCTCGTGCGAACCGTGTTACCTGCAATGAGTGCAAAATGATACTTAGTCGTGGGAAGCACGGTAAGTATAGCTTTGGGACCACTACTATGAAGCGACACCTGAGGTCATTTCACTCTGGGGCTATTCGCAGGGTTGTACCTTGCGAAGAACGTAGCAGGTTGATTTCCTCTACTTCATCCTCTGTTTCTGATCCTGACACCACAAGGACCACCTCTGTGGGAAAGCGTCTTCCTCAAGCTGCCTCACAGGCCATACAGAATGCTGATGACCCTTACCTTTCGAGGGTCACAGTTGTATGTATGTACTGTGACACAGTACTCTGCAGGGGGGAGTGACTTCGTAGTGCTTTTGAGACTATCGTCTCAGAGCACGAGAAGATCTGCTCACTACCCAATAAAACCCACTCTACATCTTCCTCTCTCAGCTCGCCCTTTCTTATCCCTGTGTTTGGTGTCCCCCCCTTTACCTTCCTTTCCCCTCCTCTCCTACTGTGTCGTGTATAAAAAAACAAAAAAATACAAAATAACAAAAGTAAAAAAAAAAATAAGGCTCTTTTCAGAGCCACCTTTCACAGTTAAAAAATAGAAGTGAAAATAAATGAAGCAGGGCCCTTTGTATTTTTTCGAAGACCGCGGACAGTTCGCAAACATTTAAAAAATTGGGTTGCTACCCCATCACAAACATTGCAATTTTCTCTGGGAGGAAGTGGTGGCTCTGAAAAGAGCCTTTGGGAGGTGTTTGTAAGTCAAAAATTATATATGCTTAACACCTACTTCAAAATGGATGTTGTAAATCCAAAAAAGGTCGCAATGCATTTTGTACATTTCTCAGAAAAATCTGATTGCCACCATAAGTAAGATGGACGCCATCTTTGCGAAAAATGTTTGTACTACGAAACAGAATATTTTCATTGTGAAAAGAAGACATGCCAAAATCTTTTAGAAAGGCACAAACAGCTTTATTAACATTGCGCCTTGCTTTTTCCATTTGTGGACCAAATGAAGAAGAACGAAGCCACATTTGTCTCAGCGCAATCCGTGAAAATATCACTTGAGAATTAGGAAACATGTCCATAACCTTCCCAAGTCCTTCTTTCATAGCAAATTGCAAAATAATTCCAGTCACATGTCCTAAACTGTTCCCTCCACAATGAATTACAATTATGTCTGGATGTTGCTCTGTCTCCAAAGTAGCACAGAGAGGTAGCAAGTCCAACTACTTCATTCCACGTACTCCATGCCAGTGTACATACACATGTGGGAATCCAAGATCTACAGCTACTCCACAGCTTTCTGCCTGCACCTTCAACCAATATATCCATGAATCTCCCAAAATCCACACAATCTTTTTCCTAAAATACACAGACATAGCTATCTGTTGTTCTCTCAGCAAAAACAGTATACGAGAAACTCTCTTCTGGCACAACACACCCACTAAACTTTCCTGACCAATCCCTTTTAGTACTCATTCTCATTTGCATGACTTCTGAACCCAAAAATCCCCGGATGTAACTCCCGATGTCCGCGAACTACCGCCATGTCCGCGGACATATCGTAACATGAACAGCCCTTCTACCATTTCCACTTCACTCTCTCTGCCATTCCCTCATTGGATGTAGCTAAGAAATCACATGACCATGCACCAATCACATTCAAGACCTCTACATCTAACTGCATCATCATAGATCAGCACTGCAAATGTACTGTGAATCTCTCTGAGTACAAGTGTCATATCATTGGCAAGCACCATCTACCAGAAGTCTCCAAGATTTCTACTTGCAGCTCCATGCATATCCATTTGCATGAACACAAACTTCAGGTATGCATATTTTCTGTACAGTAGATGAACACATTTTCAAACAGACTTTTAGCTTGTGTAATCTGTAAAATGAATTTACTGTATTTTTTTCAATTTCCTAAAATCAGCTATCACTTATAAACCTTTATACTATTTACTTTCTTTATACACACACTCAAATCATGTTAAACTAACATTTTTTAAATGAAATATATAGACTACATATATTCAAACAAAATTGCATGCAAGCACAATCTATGTTTAAATCTTTAAAAAAAAATACTTATACAATTTCATATTTTTTTGTTTGTTTTTATTTATTTATTTACTTAATTACTTTAATTTAGACATGACATTGAGGCGCTATTACCTAGAACAACTTAGTTACAGAAATAGTGGTATTCACTGGTATGTTATAAATTTCACAAGACATAGTAAAGATATTTTATTTGCTACAGTTAGTCATTCAATACAATTTGTTCACTAAGAACATATCATATGTACTGAACTGATGCAATGTATCTTATGTAAATAAATTAGTTTAATGGTTTTAAAGAAGGCACTGAGGATTTCAATTAAAAAAATCAATATCTAAATTAAAAACAGCGCTATATACAAACAAAGTTACTAATTTGAAGCTTTTGCAATTGCAGTGAAAACCGGTCTCCTGAAAAGAAGCAGCCGAATTCGAAGAACAAAGAAGAACTAAGTAGTTACCTGTTAATTTAAGAAAAAATGTAAGTAGAATATCACCATAATATTTGTATTATTAATCAAACATACTATAACGTTAATACAAGCTATTTCCGTTCCTAAAAATAGAGATTGTGTACCATTTTGTCCAAAAATCTCCATGTCTTAAACAGCGATTTACAGCCAGAATGGCCCACAAATTCCTATTTTTGGACACACAAATTACCCAACTGAACCGCTACAATTTTCATATTATAGAACAAACAACTGTTTTAATTGTATACATTAGATTTACTATTTGTACTTTTCCACACCACTAGCTTACTTTTTTTTTGTCATCTGAACCCCAGTTTAGTAACACATAAATTCAAGAATAGCTATCCCTACTAGTTGTAGTTCCCAATGCACAATCACACACCATTACATACATCTTTATCATCTTACTCAAACACTCATGCACACAGCACACATACATTCCAGAACACACCAACCCATATCTTCTTTATTTTTTTCAACAGACCCTAAAGAATGCCTACCAAAAGTCAAGTCCGTAGAAAGCAACGCAAAAGTAGAGCAAATGAAAATAAAAGTGTCCAACATAAGCATCCATCTCTAGCAGAATTTGTAAAAAAAGTTGAAACAAAACAGCTAATACAGTCATTTACTGAAACACAAGAAGTTTCAAGTACAAAAACTTTGCCGCCTCTATCAAAATGTAAAACAAACCAAAAAACAATTAACAGAAAATCAGCTATCACTACAGATAAAACTACTTCGTCAAATTTTAATATAGTGCAAGCATACCAAGAAAAGTATTTTAGCCAAAATGTACCGTCACAAAGTCCTTCAAAATCTTATAAAAACAGGAGCGAAATCAGGTTCAATGCTTAAACCATATCGTAGGAAATTAATCTTAGAAGCGTTGATGGACAGTGCAATTCTTCTCAAAAGAAAGTTATTTATTTTACTGTTAAACAAAATGAAACCACTAACAAAACTAATAACTAAATTACAAAAAAAACTTCTCAATAAGCGAAATGTCAACAGAAATAACTTCTTAAGTATCTGCGGAGGTAAATGGAATCACACTTCGAGCACAGAACCATATTTTAATGAAGAAGCGTACAAACAAAAGCAAACAAATACAACTGCCATACATAGCAGTGGTCGAGGTTATGAAAAAGTGAATAATACCATAATGGAACAAGAAGTACTCCTTACAAAAATATGCCCTGAAAACTTAGAATTACCCCTCCATTCAACTGAATGAGAATGTCTAGTGTACAAATGGCCATGCACGTCAATGTGTAACATTCCCAAACAATGTTTCAAATCTTTACGCCAATTCCTCAATAAATATGTAAAAAGCAAAGACAAAATCAAAATTAAATTACTGCAAAATATGGATACCTGTCCAGTGCGCAAGTACACAGGACTACAAGGACATTCATTGGCCTGCATTACAGGACCTACTTGTAAAACCACTTCCCATGATATCAAAAGGATATCAACACATCATTCAACTATAAGAAATCTAGTCTATAAACTGTACTATGCTAAAAGTCCTGCTTTAGCACTAGCAAAGTTAAATAACATCCTTCTACATGGTACAGCAAAAGACCTACATGAAGAAATTCACTATATCCAGAAAAAATATTTTGGAAGTGAAAGCCATTTACAGAATGAAATAGCTTTAAACCAATTAAGCAACAATTCTACACATGGCAACCTTTTGCTAAACACATACAAAAAAGAAATACTAAAATTTAAAAGTACATCAGCTGAAGTACCAAACCATGTATGTGTATGTTGCCGTAGAACTTTTTATAAAAGTAACACAAAAACTGTAGACCTATCATACAAAATAGAAGACAATGAAGATTCTAAATGTTTTGAATTAGCTCTCTACCTTGTAGCAGAAAACAAATACGAAATAATTGAGCCCTTAATACTTTGCAGTTACTGCACTACAAAACTTGACAACAACCAAACTCCTTCACGTGCTATCACAAATAATTTGGAATTATACCCGGTACCAAAACCCCTACAACAACTTAATTTATATGAGAGCATCATGATTCAAACAGTACACCCATTTCAAGCAATAATACGCCTTCAACCAAAAACAGCAAAATTACCTCCCTCTGAATTGGTAAAAGGCATTCGTGGAAAAGTAGTTTATTTACCATTAGATCTAAAAGAAAATGTGCATACTCTAGGAGTGCAACGTCCAATGCAGCAATCTTTAATTATCTTAGTAAATGGAGTACCTACAAAAGACAAAAAAATATGGCAACCGCTGATAGATTTATATAAAGTTAGACAAGCATTCCAATATCTTAAAGAGAATAATGAATATTACAAAGAAATTATTATTGAAGAAAACTTGAAAGATACAACTGAAATAATTCAAGAAACACAAGAAGCTGGTCAATTTGAGCTACTAGATCCTGCTACAATATCAAATACTTTAGACCATTATACAATTCATCCTTTGCACTGTAATGACACAATAGAAGATGTACTGGAAACTTACCAAATGCGTCAAACAAAAGGATCGCCAATCAGCATATGGGAAAAAAGTATAGAAGCACGTGCTTTTCCTCTCCTCTTTCCTACTGGCAAAGGAGGAAGGGATGATGATAGACCTATTCAAATATCAGCTTCAGAATACCGCTCATTACGGATCTATTCTGAAGATCCCAGATTTAGACAAAATGTGGAATACATATTCCACCTACTCTTTGAAAGTGAACTAGCAACTTTATGTTACGGAGTTGCACACATATTAAAATCAGGATCACACTTTCATAATATGACAGCTACACAATTATTAGAACAAGTGCAACAAAAGGATGAGGTTTTACAATCAAATATTACAAATCTATTAGCAAATATGCGTGGTACTAAAGAGTACTGGTTTCGACGTCATGGAGATGTACGTTGTATGATCAGAAACCTTGGCACACCCACTTGGTTTGTTACATTAAGTTGTGCAGAATATGCATGGGAAGATTTACATGATTTCCTACGCATATCAAATAAAAACAAAACAACATAGATATACTAACACCTGGAGAACTTTGTTCTTTGGATCCTGTTAATGTTTCAAGATATTTTCACCATCGCTTCATTGCTATGCTACATTTTATTTGTAATAAAACTGTTCCTCCCCTTGGAGAAGTGCAACACGTCTTTTGGAGAAAAGAATACCAAGCCAGAGGAGCACCACATATCCACATGCTTTTATGGATTAAAGATGCTCCTAAATTTGGTCAAGACAGTGATGCCACTGTTTTACAGTTTATTGAAAAATATGTCACTTGTAAAATTCCATCAGAAGCCACAAATAGTGATCTTCATGCACAAATTTTACAATTTCAAAGACACAAATGTGGAAAATATTGTCGTCGCAAATACAAAAACAAAGCGAAATACTACACCAAATGCCGATTTGGTTTCCCTAGACCAGTTACAAATACAGGTCAAGTGAACTACCTCATGTCTTCAGTTAGACATAGTGTTAAAGGTAAGTCACCTAAAAATACATATTACATAAAAAGTAAAGAAGAAGAAAAATATCAATGATTACAATGCAATCGTTGCCCACTTATGGAATGCAAACATAGATGTGCAGTACATTGCAGACAATTCTACTGCAGTTGCACGATATGTCACAGCATACGTTCCTAAAGCAGAAAAGACAGAGCTCCAAGACCTCTGGAATGACCTGTCATCAGATAAAACAGTATCTCAGAAATTATACAGCTTGGGCATAAAAATGCTCACCCATAGAGAATGTGGATCATATGAAGCAGCTGATCATTTAACTGGTACTGCATTGTATGGTAAATCTGAAAATATAGTATGGCTAAGTCTTGGTCCAGCTAAATCTAGAAAAAGAGTTTTAAAATCATATGAAGATATAGAAACAATAGCCAAACATGATCCCAACAGCCAAGACATTTTAAAAAACAATTTTTTAGACACATACGACCCAAACAGAAGTAATACTTTGGAAAACATGTGTCTATACCACATAGCCCAAAACTACACATACAAAAATAATATGAAACCTGATGAAAGAAAAGGTAAATATAGAGTGACAAACTGTGAAGGCAGCTTAGTAAAACTCACCAAACCAAATTTAATTAATCGTATCAAATTGTCATTAAAGACTCCTCAACATAAAGAAGTATATTACATGTCCCTGCTACAACTCTTCAAACCATGGAGAAAAGAAGAACAATTACTAGATAACTATGACTCATATGAGGATGCTTTCAAAGCAAATGAAAGCACTATAACTGATGTAAACTTTATACAGTACAAAACAATGTTGCACAATGAACAGCAACACGAAGAAGAACTCCAAGCCCAACTAGATAAGGACACTCCTGACAGTAGTCAACCTTCTGTAACAGGAAGCCAAGAACCACTGGGAGAACCACTAATAATAAATGAGGCAGAATTAGCTATGATAGAAGTAGAAAACACCATGTGTCAGTATGAAGATAAAGAATACTTAACTATACTACAATCAAAACTAAACAATGAGCAAAGTAGCATTTTTGAAGAAGTAACAAAACAAATTGCACATGGTGTAAAACATGAAAATAAAGAATGTTCCTGCCATAATTATAAACCTATACTACTGTACGTCAGTGGTGAAGCTGGTTCTGGCAAAACATTCCTAATCAAAATCATTAGTAAGTTCCTTCAACAATTGACAAACAACAAACTGTCAGCTGTTGTCACTGCCCCCACAGGTTTAGCTGCCTACAACATAGGTGGTGTTACATTACACCGATTACTACTATTACCAGTAGAACACCAGAACAAATTAGACTATTTCAAACGTTCTGCAGAAGCTGCAATGGAATTACGCAGAGTATTGAAACAAATGAAAATGCTACTAATAGATGAAGTGAGCATGGTCTCCAACCTGATGTTAGCTTTGATTCACCTCAGATTACAAGAAGTACTCAAAACAGACTATGAAGAGCTCTTTGCAGGAAAACACATTATTGTTTTTGGAGATCTGCTTCAATTAACACCAGTAAAAGGTGAGCCTATTTTTAAAACATTAGGACACAAACTCTGCCGTAAAACTGTTGGCAGCATTGGAAATGTCAACCTTTGGCAACATTTCCAATACAGAGAATTAACAGAAAACATGCGGCAATCTGCAAATCTCACTTATGCCAACATTTTAAAAAGTATCAGAGTTGGAATACTTTCTAAAGAAGCAGAAGCAATATTGAAAACCCGGCATATTAATGCACTTTATGGCGATAATGCATGTGCTACAGATGTTATTAGCCCACAAAAATGTCAATTGTATGGCCTTAATGCCAACTCTTGCAAGCTGTTTCAAATTCAATGAAATCATGCTAAGTAAAGAAATGCAACCAATCATGGAAATTAGCGCCACAGACAAACTACATGCACATGGTATGACACTACCCATGTGTGACCAAGCCACAACAAGACTAAATAGTTTAGAAAAATCAATCACAAACACAGTAGGCTTAGAAAAGATATTAAAATTATCCTTAAATTGCAGAGTAATGCTTAAACGTAACCTTGACGTGGACCAAGGACTAGTTAATGGAGCACTGGGTACAGTTGTTGGCTTTCAAACATACCCACGCGACAACAAAATTCAGTTTCTCAATATACTCTTTGACAAACTATCAGAAGTAAAAAGGATAGGACGCTCAACAGCTAGATTCCTTCTCTTCAAAGATATGTATGTACGCAGAGAACACTTTTCTCTAACTCTTGCATATGCAGTCACGATTCATAAATCACAAGGTCTTACCCTAGACAAAGCAATGATAGATATTGGTAACACAGTCTTTAAAGAAGGCATGAGCTATGTAGCACTATCACGCTTACGTACACTTGACGGTCTATTTCTAATCAACTTTGATGCAAGTAAAATAAACGCTGATATTCCTTGCATTTTAGAATACAATAGACTTCGCTCACTATACACCCCCCACCTAAACACATATTCTGTTCCACAAAAAGTAAAACGTTATAAAAGAAAAATAAATCAAACAGAAATGCAACAGGATGTCACTGCAAATCCTCCAAAGAGAGTAAAAGAAACTAATACTTCATCAAGTACCACAAGCAAAAAAGAATCAATTAGGGAAAGTAAACCAGGTACTTCTTTAAAGAAGGAAGACAAACTCCAAAAAAGCAGTTAGATACAGAACTACCTGGACCATTTAAATTCTCAAATATAGTTGGTGTAAGTTGCTACGCAAATGTAGCAATGAATATTCTATTTCAATTACCACCAATTGTTGACAACATTTACTTACACAGTACAAACCCATTGTGTTTGCAAATGTTAGTACTTCACAGAAATGCAGCAAACAATCCTGACAACACGTATAGTGTTTATGGAATAAGACAACAATTGGACTACTGTGCTGGAATGGTGAAATTCACTATAAACTCACAGGAAGATCCACAAGAATTTCTAATGTACTTACTACAAGTACTGGAAAACAAAAACATACCTATAAATGAAATCTTTTAGATTTCATACATGTGGAAACATACATGCACTCTCTGCAACAATGTGACACAAGAAGAAATCCCCAATGAACGCTTCATATATATATCAATACCAAATTGTGAATCCATTCCATTTCAGCGACTTGTACAAAATACAAACCATGGTAGATTATGCTCTACCTGCAATTCAGATAATCGCTCCACGTTAGTAATACAAACACATAGTAAATACATAATACTAATGCTTCTACGTTACAATGCAGATGGTACCAAAAACAACTGCAAGCTGACTGGATTCACACATGGTCAAATATCACTTGGTAAGAAAACCTTCACAACAATAGGTATAATCTACCACGCAGGAGCCACAACCAATTCAGGGCACTACACTGCATATATAAAAAAGAAATGTGGATGGTTTGAATGTAATGATAGTACCATTACTCTAAAGCAGAAATTACCAGGAAATCTTACAAATGCTTATTTGGTGTTCTTAAAACCAAAATTTGATAACTAAACTGTATTTAAACCCTAAGTAAACTTGTGTTAAAAAAATATAAACTGTTAGAATACTCCAAAAGCTATCTAACTGCTCAAAGATTCTACAACAACTAATCAGATAAATGAATACCACTAAATTAGACCAAAAAATACACAGTTAGAATACGCCAATTGGTATCTAACTGTCCCAAAATTTAACAATATCCAAATAGATAAATCAATACCGCTAAAATATATCAAAAAAATAGACAGTTAGAATACGCCAATTGGTATCTAACTGCTCCAAAATTTTATAATATCAAAACAAATAAATAATATGTTACTGCTCCAAAAAAATACAACAAGCCAAAGAATAAAGCATTAGCCAGAAACTACAAGTGAACACTGAAAAAAAAAAACAAATTAACTGTAGCATAACAGAAAAAGGGTTTTTTTTTTATCCAACATGGATTTTTTTTTCTCCCACAGACCCAATGATTTTAGCAACAAATACAGAAACTGAGCAAATTGCACAGTACTCTGATTTGTAATCTACTAAATATGAGGGTCCAAAAAAAAAAAAGTATATTGATTATACAATGTAATAAGTCATTACAAAATACTAATACTAACATGCTATTTTCTTTTATCACAGAAATTAACAAGAAATACATGTACTCCGGTTACTAGACCAAACAGTAACTATACAATAATAAGGAGAACCATAGCAGCATATCACATCCATAGTATCTAATACCTTTGTTCCTTATACATTTGTTTTTCACCCAAAGTTATAAGCAAATATGAATGTGATAGGCTGCGGTGGTTGTTGCCAGGGCATAGAGTCTTGGGTGCATGGCCAAATGGCCATGCACCCAAGACTCTATGCCCTGGCAACAACCACCGCAGCATATCACATCCATAGAGTCAAACATTTCAACTATGGTCTATGGAAACTTTTAATGTCTGCGGACATTATGAGTGTTCTTAGAACACTTTCAACTTGCCAGCGAACAATACGGACAGCGTTTTCAGGACACCCCCTACGAACATTTCAGAACAACGCGATAGTTCTTAGAACACTTTCAACTTGACAACGAACAATACGGACAGTGTCCTCAGGACACCCCCATTTTGTTTATTTGCGAACATTTCAGGACACTGCGAGTGTTCTTAGAACACATTCAACTTGCCAGCGAACAATACGGACTACGCCTTCAGGACACCCCCTACGAACATTCCAGGACACCGCAAGTGTTCTTAGAAACGTCTTCAGAACACCCCCATTTTGTTTATTTGCGAACATTTCAGGACACCGCGAGGGTTCTTAGAACACATTCAACTTGACAGAGAACAATACGGACAGCATCCTCAGGACACCCCCTAGGAACATTCCCCGGACACCGCAAGTGTTCTTAGAAGCGTCTTCAGAACACCACCATCTTGTTTATTTGCGAACATTTCAGGACACCGCGAGTGTTCTTAGAACACATTCAACTTGACAGAGAACAATACGGACAGCGTCCTCAGGACACCCCCATTTTGTTTATTTGCGAACATTTCAGGACACCGCGAGTGTTCTTAGAACACATTCAACTTGTCAGCCACAACCTCCATTCATATTTGCGAACATTTCAGGACACAGCGAGTGTTCGACAACGTCTTCAGAACACCCCCATTTTGTGTATTTGCGAACATTTCAGGACACCGCGAGTGTTCTTAGAACATATTCAACTTGACAACGAACAATACGGACAGCGTCCTCAGGACACCCCCATTTTGTTTATTTGCGAACATTTCAGGACACTGCGAGTGTTCTTAGAACAGTTTCAGTTTGCTTGCGAACAAAATGGACACATATTGAGTCCTCAGAACACCCCCCATTCAGTTTATTTAGAACATTTCAGAACACCCGTGATGTCCGCAGAAAAATCGAACACAAAAAGAACATCTAACACATAAAAAAACACAACTTTCATCCTATCTCATACACTCCCACCCTCCCCAAACACTCCTACACACCAACACACTCTACTAAATACAAATTTTGAACACAGTTTCACCGCGCTGTCCACGGACGACCGCGAATCCAAGATGGCGGGCGCTACCGAAAATCTGATGCGCTTCACGCTCCACGCCGTCCAATCAACAAACACGTTGCATGTCCGCGAACATCACGCAAGCCGATTGGCCAATCAGGACACTGTCCGCAGAGCGAACAGGGAAGTGTGTCCGCAGACCGAACACAGATATCACTAATTTTTTTTTACCTACTTTTTGGTCATTTAAAAAAAAACTACTGGACGGATTTTCACCAAATTTGCAAAAGCACGCTTTCGGGACCAAGCCGATGCTCCTGGTCCAAATTTTGTGAAAATCCGTCCAGCGGTTTGGGCTGTAGACGCGAGCAAAATGTATTTCCCATTCAGTCTATGGGAAAAAAAAGTTTTGGGACCCCCCTATAACTTTGCCCCCTCTGGACGAATCCTCACCAAACTTTGCAAAAGAATTCAGAGTGACCCAAATACTTTTTTTGCAAAGTTTGGTGAGGATTCGTCCAGGGAGAGCGAAGTTATAAGCCACCCAAAAAGTGCTCTTCCTATGGAAACATCAACTTAACCATAACTACATGGCCACTACCGTGGCCATGTAATATATATATATATATTCAGTAAAAAAACTTTGTTAACGGGACGTTATGGTTCCAAGTAAAACCGAAAAACCCCAGAAATTCGCCAGTTATGGTAAGCTAAGCAACCATAACTCGCGCCACCACCGTGCACTGCTAAGCCTAACACCCAGGACCTCAAAGATGACATCACAAATGTCATTGATGACATCCCTGATGACTTCACATGTTTAACGCCCCCTTTTTTCCTTTCCTGACATATCTAGGCCACATGATTTTCTTCAGTAACAGTCAGGAACTAAAAATTGTAAATGTACTATATTTGTAGACTTATCGTTCAAGTATGTTCTTACTATAATTCCCTTATAGTCCACTCATATCTTATGAAACATATACATAGGGGAAGACACAACCTTGAAAGACAGCAATCCTTTTTGTGCATTAAAATTATCAGTATAGTTATCAGCACTTTCTGATAGTTTTGATGTTTTTTTATTACTGTACTTTCCCTGTATATGCTCATATTTGTATATGTTGTACTCACACTATTTTCCTTAGGATCCAGACACATCATGTGATATATATAGCTAGGGTAAGTAACAGCTTTGAAACAGAGCAATCATTTCTCTGCATAAAGGTAATCAGTTAGGTTATGAACACTTTCTGCTACTATTGCTGTTTCTTTTTCTTACTTCAATTCCCTTGTATGTATTCATATTTGTATCTGGTATTGTCTCTTTGTGATTTGTCTATAATAATGCAATTATGTAGTAAGTGGGTTTTATTGCCTACTTATCACAAGTTTCACTGTACGCAAAACTCTATTATGAAAACAGTTATCATTTCACTATTCAACATGGCAAGCTTATGAATATTGCACCTCCATCATGTATGCTGCACACAATGCCTATGTTTCTACATGAGTACCTTAGTATACTGGATTGAAGTTAATAATAGAATGCTATTTATATCAATGCATAGCTTAATGCACTGATTAGCACTTGATATTTATTCCAATAATCTTTGACACTTTTTTTATTAACATTACTCTAAGAATCCCTTGTACAGACTTTTCATGAAAGGTAAATGTACATGTGATGTCATCAGTGATGTCATCAATGACATTTGTGATGTCATCTTTGATGTCCTGGGTGTTAGGCTTAGCAGTGCACGGTGGTGGAGCGAGTTATGGTTGCTTAGCTTACCATAACTGGCGAATTTCTGGGGTTTTTCGGTTTTACTTGGAACCATAACGTCCCTTTAACAAAGTTTTTTATTGAATTTCATAGGTTTTTAGTAGCGCAACTTAACCATAACGTCCCGTTAACAACGTTTTTTACTGAATTTCATAGGTTTTTAGTAGCGCAAGTTAACCATAAACTCCCTTTAACAAACTTTTTTCATTAGCACACAGACAATATACAAAGATGGAGTGTAAAAAGCAATTTCTCAGGGATGGCTTTACACAGAATGTTGCAAAGTAAGAATTTATGCTCGTTCAAAGTGAAGGTCAGCTGCTTCCATTTTTTGCTCGCGGGCCGGAGTGGCCCATGACTCGCACTATAAGGTTCTATTGTTTTTTGACCTTGACAGACAGGGATCATGCCAAAAGACTTCTTTTGAAGGAGGGGTGCAAAAACGTAAGAGACGGTAAGGATGAAATTTCTGAAACTAAACCGCTTTTATATATTATATCACTATGAGAAAGATCGTTGGCACAGACGGAGTCGTATTTAGGGACTGCATTACGCGTAGACAATGGAAAATGCCAATATAATGTAAGTAACCATTTAGATTATTTTTTTAAAAAAAAATTTTTTATTTGTAATATCTAGATTCTTACAAACTTTTATTATAATTTTATTATCAGCTTTCCTCGTCAGTCTCTCCATTTCACATCTTGTGGATTATCAAAATTCAAAGTTCAGAAAACCTTTCAGTTCAATGTTTTCTCCAGAAAATGTATGACTGCACAAGTCAGGTGAACTGAATTCCCACTTAGGATCGCATCCACAAGTCATCCATGCTGTCAGTAATTGGAGCGAACTTGAACAAGTGTAGAGTTCTTAAATCTTTAAGCAAATGACACTCAGTCAGTATGTGTTTTATCGTTTCCAGATGACTCGCACAAAACCTACATAGACGATCCTTTGTATTGTCAATGTGCCGGACAAAACACAATTGCCTTGTCTTGTAAGTGTTTGTTCTTAAACGCAGAAAACCATCTCTGTGATATCGAGACGGAAATTTGCACAAGTATTTCGGCAGTTGGTCCAATTTATTCGATGTCAGCCTCAAATCCAGGGCCGCCTTTAATTCATGATATTTTTCCAGATTATCAATCCATAACCATTGATTCACTTTTTTCTTGGCATTTTGAGGACGTTCTAATAGCATCTCCATGGTGACATTTGCAGCTTGCATGTTTGCTTTTACTTTCTCTGACCACAATTCCTGTAGGGTTTCCATGTTTGAGTTTTTTAGTGAGCTAAACAGTTTAAATGCTGGTTCTGGCTTCTCCATTGACATCTTTCGCAGCAGAGCCATCGATTTCCAAATGACTGCTCCATACATAGGCTCCAGTCCTAATTCATTGCGAATTACTATCACTGATAAATATTTAGGCAGTCTTAGCGCACGTCGCCAAAACAGACCTTCAAGTTTTGACCAGATCTTGTAGTCAATATTCCAGCCTGTCTCCGCTCCAAACGTTATTGCTGGTATCACCTTTTGTAGGTAAAAGGTTTGTACTGGAATCAAAGAAAATTTCCCATATTGTGAATGAATTCTAGCTCCTTGTAGAGCTAATGTTTTGATTCTTTTTTCAAGTTCAGTCACCCAGCTCCATTTTCTTATCGAAGTGCTAAAGGATATACCCAAATAGCGGATCTCATTCACTGCTTCAATCGGGACGTTGTTTATGGTCCACTTAAAGTTCTTATTTCTGTCACCCTCAACGAGGCCAAACTTCAATATCTTTGTTTTTTCCACGTTGATTTTCAAATCATTTTCCGTCAAATATATATTCAGCGTGTTTAATAACCTCTGTAAGCCTATTTGCGTTTTGTCAATCAGTACGAGATCGTCTGCATAAATCAGACAATTTACAGGATTTCCGTTGACGTTAGGGGGGAAGCAATGCGTTTTTGCTAACGTTCCTGACACATCAGCGATGTAGAGTTTGAATAGAACCGCTGCTAGTGGGCAGCCTTGCTTCACTCCCTTGTTTGTTGCAATTGGTTCAGAGAGGTCACCATTTTCGTTTAGCCTTTTTCTTATCGAGGTTGAATTGTGCAAGGCCTTTATGGGATTTAGTATGTTGTCTGGGCAGTTCCATTTCTTCAGCTTTCCCCAAAGCTTTGCCCGATTTATTCCATCAAAAGCCTGTTGCATGTCAATAAATGCAAGGAACAGTTTTTCTTTTCTTCGCAGGGTTTCTAGTTTCAAGAGGTTCAATATGGAAAGATTGTTTTCGGTTCCAACTCCCTTTGTGAAACCAGTTTGCCTTACATCGTTTAGCCCAAACTGAAGGGCCCAAGCTGAGATTTTTTTCTGTAAGAAGGTTGCAAATACCTTTCCAATGGTATCCAATAACGCAATTGGTCGGTAATTGGCAGGGACGTCCCTGCTGCCTTTCTTATGGATCGGGACGATTATTGCCTCAGACCAGGATGAAGGAATTTTCCTAGATTTTGCTATTGTCATGAACAATTCAGCTATGAACTTGGCCCATTCATAAGAATGTTGTTTTAACATTATATTCGTGATGCCGTCCGGACCAGCTGCTCTAGAATTTTTTAACTTTGCTATTGCACAGACTATGTTGTCCACCGTCTCTATTGGGTCCCAGCATGAATCAGCGGAGTTGTTTTCCTCCTCCGTTGATCGAACATGGGATGAGAATACTTTCTGAAAGTGGCTCACCCATGCCGCCTCGGGTACTCCATTTGCCATTGTTACAGCTTGATTTAGATGATCTTGATTTAAGATTTTCCAAATGTCTCTGGTGTAATGTGTTCTTATCAAGGAAAGCATCACCTCGCCGCGTTCTTGGTCCGGCTGGTGTGCGAATGCTATTAACCAGTTTCGGTACCTTTGTTTGCGTTGTTTGATTATACCTGCACTATTGGTACCAAATCTGGATCGCAGCTCTTTCAAGTCTTTCCTCAATTTCTTCTTTTCACTATTCAAGCTGGTACTCCACATATGTTTGTGGTTAGATACTGGAAGAGGATTTCTTGAGGGGTGCATGATCAAATTTAGAAGAATTGCTGGATAATTTGTAAAGTCTGAGCTTTCTTTATTTTCTGACTGAAAAGCAGAAGTTAGTTGCTGGACCTGTTTTATATTCAGCCTGAGTCTATTGCGGCCAGAATTCACTTCTAATTGAGTACAAGACGTGCCACTCAAGCGCCTACACCGAGGTTGCCAGGACATTTTCAATGGATAGTGATCACTATTATTCGTCGGTGTTATCTGAAGATTGGTAATTTTGTGCATCACGTTGTTCGAGACCCAAATGTAATCCAATATTTTCTTTAACCCCATATTTAGCCACGTAATTTGTGGCGGAGAATCGCCAGGCACGTTTTCGTTGACCATAGTACAATCTCTGGATTCCATAGCCTCCGTCCATCGTGCTCTTCTGGAGGAATCCTTGAGATCTTCAGGGCTGAGAGGATTACTTTTCTGTTGGTTTCCATTAAACCAGGATGTATTTAGGTCACCACACACAATTATCCAGAGGTTTTGGAGACTCCTCTGATTTTTGTCAATTATTGTGGTTATTGATTTAATGAATGCCCCTGCCGAGATCTTTGCTGGGTTCCAATATACGTTGAATAACAATAGGTATTGGGATGTATAGTGCTCTTTTTCATCTCCATTATTTATTCTTTCAAGTAGGGTCGATTGGACATGTAGGGTCGATTGGACATGTCCATTTGGGTTTATTGAGTCCACCACTTCCCAACTTGTTCCTATTTTTATTATATTTTATACCGGAATATAATAACAATAGCGTGGCGTTAAAGCCCGGTTAAATTGTACTTTAACGTTTGTTTAATGTGGCATATTGTTTTGTACCGCGCACTATCACCGCCGAAGTGGTCCCGTGGTGCTCAGACGGCTCTGAAAAAGTCAGAGGAGAGAGGGTGGGTTAGTGGGAATAAGTTAACATACTCTATTGCACTATCCTCGCTAGCAAATAGTTTCACGCCCTAATAAATAAAATGAATATTTTTAATGAAGATCGGCTCGTGAGACTAATTTATGTTTTTAAAACAGGTACATCCTTCCCTACTGTCAATGCCACCATTTTCAGACCCTGGCAGACGGATTCTTCACCTGCCAGGTGCAGCTACTTCTAAACAACTTCATGACCCTCACCATCTTATGGGACAATCGCCAAGTACCAATATGCCCTTACGCGGTACTAGCAGCTAGAAGCAACATACCAACCATTATGGTGGTCTAATGCCTCGTTGTTTGAACAGCCTTCCGATTATCAGTGTGACCATAGTGAAAGGGGACCCTAGGGGTCCCTCGTGCTATGGAAACAAGGCAATGACCATACACGAAAAGATGCGCCAGACACGAGGTTTCAAATTCCCAATGCTAGGGTTTATTGCAAGCAAAAGATAGTATCAATTGGCCAATTCTGATCTCACGCCCGCGACGTGAGTTTCCTAGACCTCGAGGGACGCAAGAGAGCGAATTACGTACATCAGTTACATATATACAAAATGCATATCATACAATCAGCAAAGTCATGTTCAACACCCCTCTGTATTAAGTTCCTTTGAACTCGGGATGACGATGGACATATCCGACGAGTATGACGATTATAATGCTTTCGATGTCTATTCTGGTAACAATGAGCAATTTAGAAAGTGCGGAGGCATCTTTTAGAACACAGTGGTTCTGTTCTTGGAAGCAATCTGTACACGGGGGAAGAGCCACATTCCAAGCTTTGCTATCTATGAGGTACTATTTGTGTCCTGGGAGCCGACACGTTCTAAAGGGTTTTGCGAAGGGGGGCCGTAAGAGAAGCATAATTCAAGCCTTTAACTGTATTATTCTAACATATTCTACCATTGTACGAGACTGGCTGGCAGCTGTGAAGTGATTAAATGCCTTGCGGCTCTCTCCCAAGGCGACAGAGAGGGAGCGTGGGCATTCCTCTCTGGGCTACTCATGAGGAGTTTCAGCAAACTCTTCAGTCCCGCGACCTTGTCCTTTCATATTCAGACAACAATGTTAACAGTTGAGCAGAGTAAGCAGAATCCCCAAGAATTGCAAGCTGCAAAGCAGTTTTTAGACAGAAAGCAATGAGCAATGGTTAACAAGCAAAATGGCGATTCTTACTACATTTAAAATGGCCGCTCGTCGGTCAAGCATAGCAGTTCATATTTCTCCAATCCGGTGCATAAAACGGTTGGCCCACGGCCATCAAGTTACTTCTATCATTCAAATGAAGGGTATTCATTTTTACAGATTGACAAACCCTCCTTTTGACTGTGTGCCAAATGTCTTATTTATTCATTGTATCCTCCTCTTCTGAGGAGGAGTCCGGGGTATCTGCATCTGAATCATCTCCATCATTAATGTCTATCGCCATGAATTGTTTTACTATTTTTGTTTCCTCAGTGTCTCTGTTATTCCGGCCATGCGTTTGTTTTCCTCTCAACACCATGTGCATACATCCCTTAGTACATCCATCAGTTATTTCAGTGCATATTATTGGTAAGCATTGTATGCAACAGCAGCATGTTATGAATATCCCGAGTACCATCATTAGTATCGAAATTAACTTCCATCCCCAAGACCGCAATAATCCCCATAACCAGGATTCTATCCCCCAACCCCCTACTTCAGTAGAGAGTGTGGAACTTATGACATGTAATTTCCGGATCGCTTTAAATATCGTAGGGGAGTAGTCATCTATATACACACAGCATGCAGTTTTTACGAGCTTGCAAACTCCCCCACGATCAACTAATATTATATCGAGAGCCATCCTGTTTTGGAGTGCCATCAGTCTTATTCCTTTTTCTTCTAACGTCATATTCAATAAAATATCCGTTGTGGAATCTATTGTTTTTTGTAATATTCCAGACAGTTTTCTTATATTGTAAGAGTTTTCTATTTGGGACAAGAACGGTATAAATGATTTGGCTATATCCATTGCTATCATTCCATCCTCACTACTCCTTTGAGTTCTACCTTTTGTTCGTCTGGCTACTTCTGCTGTCTCCAAGAGGAACACTCCTGGAAACAGTAGACCTAGGTAGAATGTACCTCCCTAGTTCATAGGTAACCATGGATATGCTTTTTCTCCACATATAAAATAAACAGGGTCTCCCACATACACGGGTTCTATTTCATGTTTTAAAACCACTATGTTCAGTTTCTGTAGACATAGGGGAGCAGTTTTGGGGCTGTGATCCACTGCATAGGCAGCAGGCACAGCATCTTTGTTCCATTCATCCCTCATCCGAAATGTCATTATTGATGTTCTTTCTGCTGGCGGGGTTGGTCTATTCTGCCTATGTAATCTATCTAGTCTTGTTATTTTTCGTGTATTCTTTCTCACGGGTTCTAGTGCAAAAAATACGCGAGCTTTTTGGAATATGGAACAACCCACATGTCTCATGATTACTTCCTCAAATTCATTCATATTGGTCTCATCTAGCTGACCTGTATTACTCTTGTTCCATTTCCCAGAGAACATTGCACTTAACGTTACTTCACAGGAATAAATCAATGGCAATGGTTGTGCATACCAGCCTATCCCTTTCCCACCGTGCTGTGGTAAATGGGCGCAAACCCAGCAATCTTTTTTTTTTAACACCGCATGGGTCATGTTCATGATGAGCAACAATGTATTGTTGCCGTAACCTTCTCTATGTCTTTCTTCCATTGGGGGCAAAGTACCAGTGATTACATGAACCAGGCTTTCAGTAGCTGTTTTTGGCAAAAGTGTTTTTAATGGGTGTACGTAGTCCAGGAACCATAGTGTAATAGCTGTTATTGTTGGTACTATCATACTTAAGAAACATAGGACCAATGTCCAAATCAGTACCTTATTCCTTTTACCATGCTTTTTCCCTAAATTTACACTCTCTAAATCTATTCTTTTTTAGTAGGGGTGCAGGAGGAGGCTGAAACCGGTCTTGACTTGTTCTTCATCGTCCTTCTTCTTGCTGGCGAAGTTCGTCGTGAATGTTTCTCGTTCCTTGATGCCAGAAAAGTTCAACGAAAAATGTCACAGTTCAATTCTCTCAGCCTTTTCACAGCCTGGATCATTTATCCACTCCCGAGCAAGTTTAGTTGTTCTTTCTCCCACTGCTCAGACGATTTCTGAACAGTTCTTTATTGATAGAGTACCATGTGCATCCAGCTTGTCCCACTCTGGCTTAGGACACATGTACTCTATCAGCCTTAGTACTTATGTGCGTCCAGCTTGTCCTGCTCTGGCTCCTGACACATGTACTTTATAAGCGCACAGAGGAGCCGTGAGTTTTGAATTGTCCGACTTGCACAATTCTCACACTACTCTCCTCTACGCCGCTGGTTCCTACTCCTTCCGTGAGCAGATCCAAAGGCCAAAAAGAAAAGCACCAAAGATCTGTGGATCACTTTGCCTGTCGAGGCCGCAGATTATATCGATTCACTCCTGCTATTGTATGATCCGTGAATAGTGCCCTTGCATTTCCAGTATCAGGCTCAGTGTCAGCCTGTGGCACAATGATGGGCAGCGATGGGCGTCGTGGCAATGATGTAGTTTCTTTCTCTGGCTTTGGTGCATTCGCGAGAACTGGTGGGTGCCAAAGGGGTGCACGCATTGTTTCTGCTCGTGTTTGCAATGCAGGGTTTGTGTCGTTCGGCAGTGAGGTTGTTTCCGCTGAGCAACGTTGGGGCACTTTCCGCCCTTCCCCCTTACTGGCAGCCTCCTCAGGCTCGGTTTCGAGTTTCACTTCTCGTTTGCGCTTTGTTTCAGCTTTCACTTCTCGCTCAGGCTGATGCTGTGGCACTGGACTGGCAACAGTTTCTTTCGTTTCCGAGACCGTTGTCTTTTTCTCGTCGTCTGGATCAGGCAAAGTTTTCAGTGACGCTGGGAACCTTTTGGCATGGGTAGCATGGGTAGCATGGATCCATGCCTTGCGTCCGTCCACTCGGATGGCCGTCTGTGTTGCCAAAAGTACTTGATAGGGGCCGCGCCACCTGGGTGCTAATGCTGTCTTCCGTTCAAAGTTTCTGATTAGCACCCAGCTCCCAGGCTCCAATGTGTGCCCAGTCCTGTATATCGCATCGGCAACGCCTCCTGCACCTGCTGATTAATCAAACGCAACTTTTGTATTAAAAGTCCACAGTAAGTGCTTAACATAGGATGCTCGACCTCACATAATTTTCTGGGCTGCTGTGGGCACCATACATTTGCTGGTCTCCCCATTATAATCTCATAAGGGGAGAGCCCAGTCTTCGCCTGCACAGACGTGCGCATACACAACAGCGCTAGGGGTAATGCATCCACCCAACTCAACTTGCTCCCAGCGCAAATTTTCACTATCTTTGACTTCAGGATTCCATTGTGTCTCTCCACAAGCCCGGCAGAACTGGGATGCCTGGAACTGTGGAATCGCTTCTCTATTTGCAGACCTGCACAGATCTGTAGCACTACTGCGCCCACAAAGTGGGGGCCGTTGTCTGACCACAGGACACGAGGCAACCCAAACCGGGAGAAATACTCCTTCAGCATTACTTTTACTGTGGTCATGGCAGTACAGTCTTTTAAAGGATATGCCTCCACCCACTTGCTGAATGCACAGATTACCACTAACACGTACTTGTAGTTCTGGCACCTTTCCATTTCTATGAAATAAAAATGGACCACCTCAAACGGCATAGAGGGTGGGCCGAAACTACCTGCTGGAGTCACGGTTCCCTTTCCTACATTGTGTTGCAGGCACGTGATACAATTCTGCACTAGCCTTTCTGCATTCTTTTTTATGTGATCATTCTTCCATACTGTGGATAAATGCTGTACCATTTTCTTTGCACAAATGTGGGTAGGGCTATGCACCATTATAACCATCGCAGTTGGCAACATCCAGTTCTTTGTTTCCTTGTCCACCCAACATCCTTCCAAATCTAACTCAGCAGAGCCCTTAGCCCACCCCTGAATCTCTTCGGTCGCGGCCTCAGCCTGCATTTCTTTGACTGTTGCAACTCCATTCTCTATCATACAAGGTACTTCCTCAGTCTGTACTGTCATCATTTTATACCCCAAATCTGTGGCTGTTTGCTTCGCAATCCTGTCTGCAAACGCGATTCCCTCTCCCACTCTGCATGTTACTTTCTTATGCGCCTCGCACTTTACTATAGCTAGGCGTTTTGGAAACGTGAGCACAGACAACAATCGCACAATCAAAAGGCCATGCTGCATCCTGACTTCATGTGATGTCAAGAAACCCCTCTCAGCCCAACGTCGGCCAAAATTGTGAACCATGCCAAAGGCGTACTGGCTGTCAGTAAAAATATTTACGTTCAGATTCTCAGATAGTTCACAGGCTCAGGTCAGTGCTATTATTTCTGCGGCTTGTGCAGAATTGTAGGGGATCCTTCTGCTCTCTACAACTCTCTTTAGGGTAGTAATTGCATATGCAGCCGTTGATGTGCCATCAGGTAATTTAAAACAAGAGCCATCGCAAAATAACTCCCCATCTGGCTCTTTTTGTGGGATATCGCTCAAATCAATCCTTCCCTCTGTTTCTTCTTCAGTGATCATTAAACAATCATGGGGTGGTGATTCGTTGTCACCAATTTCTGCTATGGGCAGTGGCATTAATTCTGCAGGATTCAATGCGCTACACCTCATAATTTGGATGTGGGGTGCAAACAAGATGAGCTCATATCTTGTCAGTCTAGCTGAGGTGAGGTGTTGCGTCTGCGTCCTATTTAATAGAACGTCTATAGCATGTGGCACCATCAGAATTAAAGTGTGCCCCAATACCATTCCTTCCGTTTGTTTCACTGACGCAGCAGCCGCTGCGACGGATCGCAAACATCATGGTAGTGCGCGCTACAGGGTCCAACGCGCAAGAAAAATAGCTGCACGGCCTATTTCTTCCACCTTGTTCCTGTGTCAAAACCGCCAATGCACATCCTTCACTCTCACTCACAAATAGTCTGAAGATCTTTTTATAGTTGGGAGTGCCTAAAACTGGCGCAACACACAATGCAACTTTCAATTGCTCAAACGCTTTCTGACATTCCTCATCCCACTGCAAAGGCATCTCTGCATCCTTTTTAGTCAATTTTATCATCGGCTTCACAATCAACGCAAAATTACTGATCCACTGCCGACAATAAGAGGCCATGCCTATTACAGCTCTCACTCCTTTTTGAGTTTTTGGAATAGGCATACTAGAAATACTTTTTATGCGTTCTGGTGTTAATCTTTTCCCTTCTTTCGAAAGTAGGTATCCCAAATAAGACACCTCCTTTTGATTATACTGGAATTTCTTCAAACTTGCCTTATGACCATGGGTCGCTAAATGTGTCAAGAGTAATACAGTACTTTCTTTGCAGATCTCTTTCGTGTCAGCAGCTAATAACAAGTCATCTATGTACTGCAAGAGTACGCAACCTTCGGGTAGTTCTAGCATGTCTAGCTGCTCTTTTAGCGCTCTGCTGTAAATGCTCGGGCTTTCTGTATATCCTTGTGGAATGCGTGTGAATGTGAATGATCGACCTCCTAGAGTGAACACGAACAGATATCTACTGCTTTTATCCACTGGGATGCTAAAGAATGCGTTCTTCAAATCGACTACACTAAAGTATTCTGCAGTGGCCGGTATCATTGTCAGTATTGTTGTGACATCTGGGACCAAAGGTAATTGTAGGTCTACTACTTTGTTTAATGCGCGCAGATCAATTATGAAACGATAGGGTACTTCATTGCCTCCTTTCTTGTAAACTGGAAGAATCGGGCTGTTGCACGTGCTTCCTGCAATTTCCTCAACCACCCCCAATCTCACCAGGTCAGTAACAATGCTTTTCAATCCCTTCTCACCTTCAACAGAAATTTTATACTGGGGAATTTGTGGTAGTGTTACACCTTCTTTCAAAGTTGTTTTTGCTGGCTCTATTTTCAAGCATCCTACATCATTATCATGCATTGCCCACAGACAGGTTGGTACTCCACTTAACTCTTCTGGCAACTCTTTTGACATGAATTCCGTCACCGGTGCATCGTGAGGCCACATCGTGAGGAACACCCCATCTGCCGTACAATGTATGACTGCCCCCAATTTTCTCAACAAATTTAATCCTAGCAAGTTCTCTCCACAATTCTCTGTCAAAAGAAATGGACGCAGCTCCATAAAAGGTCCTATTGTAATTGGGACAGCTTCGGACATGGGGTTAATTACTGGTGTACCTGCGAACCCTACGGAAACATTCTTCTGCCCCGACAGTGGTATCTCCGGAACCAAGTGGTGGTCTATCGAACACTTCTGTGCCCCTGTATCTACAAGGAAACGGTGCTCCTTATTCCCGACTCTCATTTCTACATAGGCTCCTCTCTGATTCACGGGAATAGACACTGGTTCCGACCCCTGTCATGGGCTGTCCTATCGCGAAAATAACACATCGTCCGATGTGTAGTCACCACTACTGCTATAATACGTGTTTGGTTGTGTATCAAAAATATTCCCATTTCCCCCTCGATGTCCTCCACTCTGATCATTTCTCGGTTGGCCCTACCCGCCCTGATTTTGGTTCGAAACACTTTGGTTCAATGTCTGGTTCTGTTGTGCTTGGTTTTGGCCATATGATTGGGTTTGAGTACCTCCATTGGTATATCCCTGCCGCTGCTGCATGTTACTTCTGCTTGGGCCGTTCGACCCCCGATGTCCTCTATGAGGCCTTCTCTGACCAAACCCACCTCTATTCTGTAGGTGCGAGCATTGCGCTCGCCAGTGTCCTTCCTCCTTACAGTACGCACATTGATTTAATCCCAATGACACCCCATGCATATTATTCAAATTTCCCCGGCCTTGTGCATTACCTCTACCTCTATTGTATCCAATGACCTGCTGCAGTAACACCCCTACTATCGTTTGCATTGCTTCCTTTCTCATCTCCAATGGGTATCCATTACATATCTCACTTACTTCTTTTACTGACGTTCTTTTGTTCGACATCCATCGCATTGTTTCCCCTACCCATACCTGCAATCTTTGTTTATCGCCTATCTGTCCCGGTACCGGCAAATGCTTTGTACCACCGGGAAAAACTCTCGGCTATGATTTTTTCGTACTCAACCTTGACGCCTCCTTCCTACCTTTCTTAATAAACTCTCTACTATACTCAGGTGTAGCAAACATCTCAGCATATCTGTCTTCCATTTCATTTTTTACTTCAATGAGTTTGTGCACATGTTTTCTTACATCCTCATCTCTTTGCTCACTGCGTGCTAACTTATTCAAATCTAACAATCACTGTGGCGGTAAATTCCTGAGTATCTTTTTCCATTCTCCCACCAAAATTTCCCCCATGCATTCCAACACTACCTGTCTCTCGTCTCTTCTTCGGTACCCATACAATGAGGCCAATGCTGCCGTCTCATCATTTCCTTCTATGTACATTTCTGCCTCTTGCCGTAATTCAATCTTTCTCTCTTTGCTGATCACGCTTCGAGTTACCCGTCCAAATCCTGTTCCTTCAGCCCTGCCTCTCGCCTCCCCAGTCTTAATCTCGACTTCGGGAGGGGCGGATGGTGCTGAATCTGTCTGTAGAGCGGGAGGTGCAGATGGGACAAGTGACACAGGTGGCATCTGTGAAGGGCCTTGCTGGGTGCTGGGAAATTGTATGTCCACGGTCTGTGCTTGTGGGAGTGCTCGTGCTGTGGGCGGGGCTTGGGTTAACGCTGGCATGAGGGGAAGTGCTCGGGATGCGGGAGGGGGAATGAGAGCTATTGGTTGGGCCCGCGCAGTCACTGCTGGCGTGTTTGGTTTCGATTCTGGTTTTGGGCCTCGACCCGTGTTAGTTAACAAATGTTCCATTAATTAATCTGCTATGTGTACTTCCCGCTGCGGGTATATTCTGTCTATGTTCATCTGGTCCCGTCTCCCTTCCCGTCTTAGACTCTCAGTCCACTCCTCCTCTTCCTTCTCTTCTGCTATCTCAAGCTTCGTTTTATGCCTAAGCGCATGCTTCTCTCTACTCCTTAGTCGGAGCATCGCTTCCCTCCTCCAATCTTTGGCGGTCTCAAAAGCTGCAGGTCGCGCTTTCTTTCTAATCCGCACCCTCTCTAGGTTATCTATCCTCCCCATCTCAAAACTACCATTAATTGGCCACTGATTTCACAAAATATTATCGCACCCACACCATATTTCGCATACATATCATAAGCCGGCGTTCCCCCAGGCGGTGCACTTTGGCCATATTCCAATGACTGTCTACCGCAGCTGAAAAGCCCCGCTAAAGTGGACAGTACTCCACGCATGTTTCTTTAACCTTCCCCTTTGGTTAGCCACTTTTACCTGGATGTTTGAGTTTGCAAAATCAACACTCTACCAAAAATCAGGTTTCTCTTTGAATCGGGGAATGACTCACCTGATTAAACAAGTCGCCTGTTCTAACGCAACCTCTCCCCACGTCGTGTCTGCACTTCTCTGGCTTCTGCCTCGTCTCGGGACCCTCGCCTCCTTTGCCCTCTGGCCTGGTACATCAATCAGGGATCAGATGTGTGCAGATTTGCAGAAGGAATCTCTCCTCTCTTCTACAGGGCGCCCCGTACACTTCTTGATCCCGGCTCGACCGTCCCGTCCTCGCTGTTCTTCCACCTTTACTCCGTTACAACGTATACGATGGGGCAAGTGGGGGAGGGTCCCTATTCGGGCGCCATCTTGAAAGGGGCCCCTAGGGTCCCTCGTGCTATGGAAACAAGGCAATGACCATACACGAAAAGATGCGCCAGACACGAGGTTTGAAATTCCCAATGCTAGCGTTTATTGCAAGCAAAAGATAGTATCAATTGGCCAATTCTGATCTCACGCCCCGCGACGTGAGTTTCCTAGACCTCAAGGGACGCAAGAGAGCGAATTACGTACATCAGTTACATATATACAAAATGCATATCATACAATCAGCAATGTCATGTTCAACACCCCTCCGTATTAAGTTCCTTTGAACTCGGGATGACGATGGACATATCCGACGAGTATGACGATTATAATGCTTTCGATGTCTATTCTGGTAAGAATGTGCAATTTAGAAAGTGCAGAGGCATCTTTTAGAACACGGTGGTTCTGTTCTTGGAAGCAACCTGTACACGGGGGAAGAGCCACATTCCAAGCTTTGCTATCTATGAGGTACTATTTGTGTCCTGGGAGCCGACACGTTCTAAAGGGTTTTGCGAAGGGGGGCCGTAAGAGAAGCATAATTCAAGCCTTTAACTGTATTATTCTAACATATTCTACCATCGTACGAGACTGGCTGGCAGCTGTGAAGTGATTAAATGCCCTGCAGCTCTCTCCCAAGGCTACAGAGAGGGAGCCTGGGCATTCCTCTCTGGGCTACTCATGAGGAGTTTCAGCAAACTCTTCAGGCCCGCGACCTTGTCCTTTCATATTCAGACAACAATGTTAACAGTTGAGCAGAGTTGAGAGAATCTTACCTAGGCGTGGCTGTGGAAGGAGACACCTAAGCACTACAGGAGGCTATTTAAACCACACCCGATGGATGAATCTTGCTTTGCGTTATTCTGCATCCTCAGCAGCAGAACGCTCATCGTGTCTTCTGCATCTGATCCTGGGCCTAAGGAAAAAGGCTTACCATCCTGAATCCAGTCGTTACAGAACGAAAAGCCTACCACAAAACTCCCGTCCAGGCGCTATGGAAACCTTGGATACCGACCAGCTAGCCCAGTTACTTGGGGAACTAAGGGCAGAAGTGCATGCAGCCCGTCAGGAAACGAACGCTCTAAGAAGGGAACTGATTATTTCCAAGGAGCGAACAGATGATCTCGCTAGACAATTGCTACAGTCACAAGCCGGACAGACCCTGTTACCCGCATCTGAGGGAAATCTTCCTTCTACATCCTCTATGAATCCAGTGCAGATCAACCTACCTGGAAATGTACCTCTGGCTCCGCCCGAACGATTTTCTGGTGACCCAAAGAGGTTTGCAGTATTTATTAATCAGTGCCGGTTGCATTTCTTATGCCGGCCAGTAGCCTTTCCAACTGATCAAGCTAAAGTAGCTTTCGTGCTTTCGTACCTTAGTGGCAATGCGGCAGACTGGTCGATCCCTCTAGTAAATCAAGATGATCCGGTCCTCCATGATTTTCAAGCTTTTCAGTTCAGTATGGAAAAACTGTTCGCAAGACATTCACAGGGGCAGGCCTTGGACAATGAGCTTCTTTCGTTGCGACAAGGTAATCAAGACCTTTTGGCTTATATTACGTCTTTCAACAGACTGATAGTGGAAACTCACTGGCCTGAAGACAAAAGGATTACGCTGTTTTATAGAGGTCTACGCGGAGAGCTCAAAGATGTGTTAGCCCAAGTAGTGAATCCCCCACATGATTGTTCGGACTATATAGACTTAGTCGTTCAAATAGATCACAGACTGCAGAACAGGAAGGCCGATCGTTCCAAGTTTGATGCTCGAGTATTTTCCAAACCGCCAACTCCTTCCAAAGGAGTAGACTCCGGGGAACCCATGCAAATAGGGGGTCTGAAAGGTCCTCTAACACAAAAGGAGCGGGAAAGGAGAAAACAGTTGCAATTATGCCTCTATTGCGGAAACTCAGGGCACTTTCTTCGAGACTGTCCGGTGAAACCTGCCAAGAAGGCAGTAGGAGCTGCAGTTACCAAAGTTACAAACTCTGAGCAGGGAAACGACCTCGCCCAACAAGAATAGAGGTCCTCTTGCCGAGCGTGAAAACCAGTTCCGTGACCTCGCATTTCGTGATACCTATGGTCCTCATTAGCCCTGATTATCCGGATCGATTACATGCAATTGAAGCTTACCTCGACAGCGGTGCCATCGGCAATTATGTGGATCATGAAATGGTTTTGAGGATGAATCTAACTCTTTGTCCCAAGGCTGTAAAGGACGTCATTACTACGGTGGATGGTACGGAGATAGCCTCCGGGCCAGTAACGCATACCACTCAAGAAGTGACGCTAGTAAGTCAAGATGGACACCATGAGAAGATCGTGTTCGATGTGATCAAGGCCCCTCAGTTTCAGATTATTCTAGGAATACCTTGGTTAGAGAAACACAATCCTCTGATCGATTGGCGAGCAAGAACGGTCCAGTTTCCAGAATGTGTCTCTACTTGTCACCCTCCACCTGGTTTTGCACTGGCAGCAATTTCTTCAGAGACTCCCCAGTTACCTCCCGAATACCTAGAATACCAAGATGTTTTCCGGAAGGATCAGGGTAACTCTCTACCTCCTCATAGGTCTTATGACTGCCAGATCGACCTGATACCTGGATCTACTCCTCCTTGTAGTAGAATTTATGCCCTCACAGAGCCTGAAAACCTTCACCTTCGACAATACCTGGATCAATACCTGGCAAATGGGTTTATTCGTCCTTCCAAGTCCCCTGCTTCTTCAGCTTTGTTCTTCGTTCCAAAAAAGGAAGGAGACCTTAGAACTTGTATAGATTATCGCTCCCTGAACCAGATCACCGTTAAGAATAGATATCCGTTACCTTTGATCCCTGAACTCCTGGACCAAGTCCGAAAAGCATGCATATATACAAAGCTGGATCTTAGAGGAGCTTACCACTTGGTACGAGTAAAAGAGGGCGATGAATGGAAGACGGCCTTCCGCACCAAGTATGGGCTATTTGAATATCAGGTCATGCCCTTCGGACTTTGTAATGCCCCGGCCGCCTTTCAATATTTTATGAACGATGTCCTCAGAGAGCTCATAGATGTGTGCGTTGTTGTTTACATTGACGACATCCTCGTTTATTCTTCATCGGAATCTGAACATCGGAAACACGTGAAAATGGTCCTCGAAAGATTGCGTCAACACAAACTTTTCGCTAAGTTGGAAAAATGTGTTTTCAACGTGACTGAAGTTGAATTCTTGGGATTCATATTATCACCTGGCGGAGTGCGTATGGATTCAAAGAAGGTCGATGCAGTTCTCAAATGGCCATCACCATCCTGCGTAAAAGGTGTGCAAAGCATGTTAGGCTTCGTTAACTTTTACCGCAGGTTTATCCCCGAATTCTCTCGAATAGTCCAGCCCATCACTGCCTTGTTAAAGAAAAACAAACGTTTTGAATGGTCTACCGAGGAGAAACAAGCTTTCCAGGATTTGAAGACTAAATTTATCTCTGCACCAATCTTAAAACACCCTCGCCCTGAACTCCCCTACATCGTGGAAACTGATGCTTCAAGCCTTGCCATGGGGGCAGTTCTATCACAAAAGGACCCGGTAACCAATCAGTTGCATCCCGTGGCATTTTGGTCCCGCAAATTCTCGCCTCCTGAAATCAATTACACGATTACTGACAAGGAACTTCTGGCTATCAAGTCTGCCTTTAAGGCTTGGCAGCATTATCTGCTGGGGGCCCGACACACCGTTACTGTGATTACGGATCACCAAAACCTGCAATATTTGAAAACCGCAAAAGCCCAATCCTCTAGACAACTCCGTTGGGCATTATTCTTTGCCGAGTTTGACTTCATAATTACCTATCGACCTGGTACAAAAAACGGTAAAGCTGATGCCCTTTCTCGGATGGGAGTGGAAGAACACTTGATCAACCCTAAACCTGTACCAATCATTCCCGAACAAAGAATTCTGGGTGTAATCGCCACAGAATCCATAGAGGAAGTTAAGGATAAAGCCAGGCAACTTGTAACTCCAGCAGACATACAGAATTGGCATCTGCAGGGAAAGGACTTTGCAGTAAAGGACAACTTATTGTATTTCCAAGAACGATTATACCTACCCAGCACAGATTTACAGAAAAAAGTAATCTCTTGTTATCACGATTCTTTAATGGAAGGACATCCCGGTATGGCCAAGACCTCAGAAAAGATCAAGCGCTACTTCTGGTGGCCGTCTTGGAAAAAAGATATCAGAGACTTTATAATGTCCTGTGGAGTATGCGCCCAAAACAAGAGTCAAAAGGAAAGACCAGCAGGCCTCTTACGCCCTATTGACATCCCACCTCGCCCTTGGCATACGCTTTCTATGGACTTCATCACCGATCTACCTCCATGCTCCGGATACAATACGATTCTAGTAATCGTGGACTTATTCTCCAAGATGGCGCATTTCATTCCGCTCAAAGGCTTGCCAACAGCAGCAACTCTGGCCCGAGAATTTCTCAAAAACATCGTCCGACTGCACGGTTTTCATTCGGTTCTAATTTCGGATCGAGGTAGTCAATTTATTTCTCATTTTTGGCGAAGTTGCTGTCGGTCGGCTCAAATTGATGTGAGACTATCGACCAGTCACCACCCTCAGACCGACGGACAAACCGAGAGGACCAATTAAACTCTGGAACAGTATTTACGCTGCATGCTGCAACAAACTGAAAAAACTTGGAAAGACATACTTTGGATAGCCGAATATGCCTACAATAACCCCGTTTTTTCTTTTGTACGGCAGTCACCCTCGAACCAAGATCTTGAAACACCAGCAGTAGACTACCTGCATTCTACAATCACCCAAGCCTTTAAGGAAGCTGTTTCTGCTAAAGAACAATACAAGAAAGGAGCAGATCAACATCGGAAGGAAGCCCCTCAATATCAAGTAGGGGATCAAGTCTGGTTATCCACCAAATATCTACCTCTAAAAGGGCCACGCACATTCAACCCAAGATACCTTGGTCCCTATTCCATCACTACCATAGTAAACCCAGTAGCGGTCAAGTTGGACTTGCCCCCGCACATGAAGATACATCCGGTCTTCCACGTCTCTCTATTAAAACCCGTGCAACCTCAAACCCGCCTAACCAAATCTCCAAAACCTATCCTAGTTGATGGAGAACTCGAGTTTGAAGTCAAAAGCATTCTGGACTCCAAGATCTCCAAATCTAAACTATTCTACCTAATTGACGGGAAAGGCTACGGCCCCCAAGAGAGATCCTGGGAACCTGCTGAATATGTCCACGCTCCTCGCCTAATCAAAAGATTTCACCGAACATTTCCTGACAAGCCAAAACCCCCGGAGAAGCCCGGTTTGGGAGGGGCCTTGAGGGGGGTACTGTCATGATCTCTGCTTCCAAAAGGTCAGGGTTTTCCCAACTCCCTTGGAAGCAGATCTATAACCCAGGTTCCGAGTGCCAACCAGTCCCAATTGGGACCTTTTGGACCCAGTCCTGGCGCCAGTGGCACCAGGCTCATAAATATGCCCAGTCCCAGCGCTGGAAGCGCCGGGCTCATAATGCTTGGGTGGACTTACCTGCAGCAGACCATGCTGCTTGCTTGCCTGCCAGTTGAGTCTCTGATCCTCTTCTGTTTGGAACTACTTTTCCTGTTGGGTGGGGCAGGAGCCACTCCCTAGATTCAGAACACTGGAACTCTTCTGGAAAGCAGGAACTCTTTTCTTACCTAGGCGTGGCTGTGGAAGGAGACACCTAAGCACTACAGGAGGCTATTTAAACCACACCCGATGGATGAATCTTGCTTTGCGTTATTCTGCATCCTCAGCAGCAGAACGCTCATCGTGTCTTCTGCATCTGATCCTGGGCCTAAGGAAAAAGGCTTACCATCCTGAATCCAGTCTTCAGCAACACCTATAAAGACAAGAAAGAACAGGTTAGCATTACGGTCTTCAGTGACAGCTCTTCACTTACCTGGTCCATCGGCTGTCACCAACGCCTCGCGCTGCATTCCGGCATCTGAAAGACAAAGGCTTACCTACTCTTCGTGCGCTCCGGAGGTCTTCACACTGCATTCCGGCATCTGAAAGACAAAAGCTTACCAACTCTTCGCACGCTCCGGAGGCCTTCGGCGCTGCATCCCGCATCTGAAAGACAAAACAAGGTGCGTTTAAAGACTTTGGGGAACTTTAATACTCACGTGCCATTACTCCTTTCCACATCTAACCCAGTGGGTATTCCGGCACCCTGCAGCCGCCCCGAACTTGTACCTGCAAAATAAAAAGACAGTTACAGCGCATCGTGAAGCAGGCAACAAGCGCTTACTTACGTGCTTCCAGGCGCTTCTATTCATCACACGGGCTCCATCTGCAACTCACTTCAGCCAGCCATCCGCCATCGCCGGAACCCTGCAAAACAAGAGACATCATTACTAAAGACTTTAAAGACATTAGAATTACTCGAAACCTACCGTTCGTGCAGTAAACGACAGACAGCAGTCCTCTGAAGTCAAGAGGCCTGCTCCCCTTATCCAGTGAAGAAACTGGTTACAGCACCCTGCCTCGAGGCAGATGGAGAGCATGGCGTTCACTTACCTAAGGTGAGAGCGTTAACCTTTGGGGTTCTACAGGAGAAGAGAAAGGGAAGAAGAGAGAGACATTCAATAACCCAGTTCATTAATCCCACATTTTCTATCTGCAGACATCTTACCCTTCGAGCCAGACATACAGTGCACAGAGGTCCAGCCCAAAGAGCCAGCCGTGTGTTACACATCACCTTTGAAGATACGGTATACGCCCAGTCAAGACCGGCGCCTCTACGGGAATCAGGTGAGCGTTACATAGACTGAATGGGGGAAAACTCTGCGCATGGCTACAGGCCAAACCGCTGGACGGATTTGCAGCAAATTTGCAGCAGTGGCAGGGGGTGGTCGCGAAAGCGGGCTTTTGTAAATTTTGTGACAATCCATCCAGTAGTTCCCTTAAAAACGATCAAAAAGTATGTCTGTAAAAATTAGTGATATCTATGTCCGCTCCGCGGTCACACTTCCTGTTCGCTCCGTGGAGAAGATTGCAATTGGCTATTCCATGGCGTGCTGCCCGCAACCATGTTGCGCTTTCACCGATTGGTTGTGGCACAGCATGAAGTGCGTCTTAATGTTTCGATATGACCGCCATGTTTAGTGCGTTTCTATTGAACGCGGACATCGCCGCTAACATACCTAAACGAAGAAGACACCAATGCACTTGTTACACTTATGGAACACTGTTTCGAAAGGTGAGCGTTAATGAGACGTGGTAGTAGAAAGTCAAACATTGAAGTATTCTTGTTAGTGCTGTCATACTGTACAGTGAAACTTGCTACTCATTGTACGAAATGAATTTACTGCGTCCATTTTACAATAAATAAACAACATTACTGCAGTCAGGCTGGCGTCCTACTGTTTGAAATCTAAGCCAGCCACCTGCACTATTTTGTACACACAGCACTTCCTCAACGTGTACGGGAATAGCGGTTCTCATGAATAGCCGCTGATATGTTGTTGCAAAATGAGAATGTATTTGCATTCGAAGTGAAGGCCACTTCATTTTTTGTTTTCAATACGAGCTCAGTACGGCCGCATATTTGTCGACACCCATAAGGGTCAGTTGTTTTTTAACGTTGAGGTACAGGGAAAGAGCAGAAAGAATGCAGGGAGTAACAGTTAGAAAAACATATCGTTTGAAGAGGTAATGCTTCAAAAACGTTTGCACCGACCATGAAATGTTAGTTCCCGAAAAGGCACTCTTCCACATACACTACTGTCTGACTGCAGCGAACGCAATGGAGGCGGTCCACATCATGCAAGTGTATTTTTCCCGCCTATATACCGAATTGACATTATATTTTTACTTTGCAAAAAATATATATATATTTACTGATGAATTACAAGGTTTATGTGCCGTTGATTTTTTTTTTTTCATTATGGACATTGCACATTGTCGCCGTTTGTAGGGTGCCACTACATTTCCCCAAATTAAATTAATATTTAGTATAAAAATTATGTGTTACAACTTTGTTTTGTGCAGAGGTTGCGTATTAATATATGTTTTATTTCCCCTTTCCCCCTCAGATACTTCCTTCCCTATTGTTATTGTCACAAATTACAGCTGCGAGTGACAGCTTTTTTAACCATCAAATGCAACTGTTCATCACCGGTTGTCTGTGCATTATAATTCACTGGGATGACCATGTTGGACCTCTGTGTCCTTACGCTGCTGTCGCCATAAGGAGTAACATTCCATCCTTTCTGGTGGCGTAGATCACAGCGGTTGACGTCGTCTTGCACATCAATGTGGGAGGAAAACGACTACTGTGGCGGCAACGCTTACTTTCTGTGTGTGAAAAAAAAACAACGTGGCCATTAACATTTTCATTGTCGACCAAAGAGACAAACTTACTACTTCTATGGAAATGTGAATACTAATTGCATAGGGCGATGATTTCGCTCAGTTTATTGTAAAATAAAACTACTGTACTAATTCTTATATGTTAGTGTTTTTTTTTTACAAATGTACTCTCTGTTTTCACAATGTGGCATACTAGGTTGCAGGTCGTAATGTGTTCTTTTGTAGGTGCTACATCACGGCACGTACGTCCATATGGACGCATTTGTTTAAGCTGCCAAGGAACGTTATGGAGAAAGGTACTGTATACCACTTGCTTTGGCTACGTGAGGGTCAGGCCCATCTCATATGCTTTAGTGCCGTTAGGCCAATTTCTGTCACTGTCAGGCCGATTTCTGTCACCCAGATGCCCTATTAACCAACATCAGTTCAGAATGATTAGTATATTCTTAAAAGAGGAAACATTAGGTAAGGTGCACTGAAAGAATTTTCTGCACAGAAATGTTTGTAAAATAATACATGGTTGCACCCTCCCAATACACATATCTTCACACCTTTCGACCTGTGCCACTTACAAAATTATGTGTCGAAAGGTGAGTGGTAATGGTGTTGCTTCCAGTACTTCTAACGTCATTGCGCTTCCCATCACAGAGTTTTTTTGGGGTTTTAGGTGAACGTAAGTAGACTACTCCTTTGTGTTTTTTACGCTCATTTTTACAGAAAATAATTACTACATGTACAACACATGTATGTAAAGGTCATTGACAACAACCGAAAAGCTTTGTGTTGTGCATGTGATAGTGTTTTGATATTTAACAAGTGTCGTGATGTACATAACAAATCAACGGTACAGCTTCCGTCTCTGAGGGGTAGCCTCTATGTATGGTTAGTGGCCACAATGTCGGGGATGTGGGTACTGGCCATTACTGCAAGGGACAAAACATTGCATTGAGGTCGCCAAGTCCACCAGGGACTGCCTTTCTGGTAAAGGTCTTGCTCATAACCATACATTTCTCAAGGATCACAAATGCGGTGCTGCCTTTACAGTCACACAGTTTAATTTTTGCTTTCTTTGGCCTGCAATGGAAAGCGAAGAAGGCTTTCTATCCAACACCCGTCTTCCCTTTCTATTGTGGCCATCTTGAAAAAGGATTTGTTCTCATCAGCCGGGAACGCCGGAGGTGTTTCCGGTTGAAGACAAAAAATCCTCTTTCTTGGTACCACGGGTTACTGCTGTAAATTTTTGATTGCTAATGGCATTCATCCCCCACTCTTTGGGGAGGAATGGGGGTTAATGATCCAGATACGTTGGTATGCACTCTTTCTTATATTGTGTTGCACACTTGCCTTGTGGAGTTCTGTGCCGGAAATTTTCAGGTTACAAGTTCCTACAAGAATATGCAATGTACTTCCGCACTATCAACCAGTTACACATGTCATTGTGAAGTGGGTGTGACTTTTCGAAGACGCCCCCATGTTGTGCGCCAGCATATGATAATGTGGAATTCTTCGGAAGGTGGTCAGTTATTTCAAATGTTCCTTTACAGTAGTATGCTTATGTGTTACTATTAGAACCCTGATAAATGTAGTACCAAAGTTTTGTTAAAGTACTGTTATGATGCATTTCCACTACTAAAAACCTATGGCATTGAATTCAAAAACCTTTTTTAAAGCGAGGTTATGATTACGTTGCCCACCCAAAAACCTGTAAAATTCACTCCAAGAAAAACTTTGTTGAGGGGACGTTATGGTTAAGTTGCCCTACGAAAAACCTGTGCACTTCACTAAAATAAAATGTTCGCTCTCCCCATTATGGTTCAAATTAAAACCGAAAAACCCCTGAAATTCGCCAGTTATGGCAGACTGAGCCCCCATACTTGCCATCACCACTGTGCACTGCTAAAACTAACACCCAGAACATGAAAGATGTCATGTCAAATGTCACTGATGACATCACTGATGACATCACATGTTGAGCCCCTTTGTTTTCGTTCCCTGCCCTATATATATATATATATATATATATATGTACAGTCCCCTGAAGTCCCGCTTTGCCGCAGGAGACTCTGCTGCTGCTGTTCTTCGTTTTGTCTTCATAAAGGATTTGTCACTACATCCTCCAGAAGGTGAATATAAATCACGGACAATGCTACTTTAAGCTTTTCAAGCTTTTAAATCTTCTAAAACAGCTTTGTTTCTTTTGGTATAGGCTTTGCTCTATTTTGTCAGAGGCGGACCTACTTAAGGGAGACTGCGCGTGCACCTGCACGCGCGCACCCATCAAGTCCCCTGAAGTCCCGCTTTGCAGCGGGAGACTCTGCTGCTGCTGTTCTTCGTTTTGTCTTCATAAAGGATTTGTCACTACATCCTCCAGAAGGTGAATATAAATCACGGACAATGCTACTTTAAGCTTTTCAAGCTTTTAAATCTTCTAAAACAGCTTTGTTTCTTTTGGTATAGGCTTTGCTCTATTTTGTCAGAGGCGGACCTTCTTAAGGGAGACTGCGCGCGCACCTGCGCGCGCGCACCCAGCAAGTCCCCTGAAGTCCCGCTTTGCCACTTCGCCGCGGCGCAGTGGAGTGGTGAGCCTGAATTTTTGCCCCCGCTTCTGTCATTAGAGCACGCCAATCCCTGATATTCTTTTGAGAAATTATATCTTAGCCTTCGTGTCACTTTTTTTTTTTTTTTACTTTTTCTCGATCTATGATGAATACCTTAAAATCCGGCATGCCGAAAACTTTACAAATTGGCCTAGAGGCGCTGACGCCTAAGACTACAAAAGTGGAAGTCCACCATATCTGCCTCTACCCCGAAGTCTCTCCGCTTCAAAAGGGGAGCAAATTTAACGCTTGAGAAACAGAATTCCTCGGACATCCGCAAATTTTGCAAGGAGAGCACTGTTCAGCCCCTTGTGCCTCCCAAAGCACATGACCATCTGGATCATCATTGCCCCGTTCAACATGCTCTACTAATGCAAGAAATGAGAATTCAACCTCGGCAAGTTACCTCCAATGCCAGGGATGCACCAATAACAACTGTTGATCACCAACTTGGCATATGCTCAAAAATTGTCTCAGCAGTGCCTTGTGGCTTGACTAACACAGATTTAAATGGACTTATGCAATCACTGATGACAGCATTCTTGCAAATGTACCTCCAACTGCAGAACTTGAGTGTAAACTTGCCTCCATGTCTGCGCACATTACTGATGTTGCTGTCATCGATCTTGAAATGTCTACATCCTCCTTTTCTCCGCAGTTTAAATCTGATAATCCGTCAAAATCCCCTATCATGTTCTCAAGTTGTTGTTCCTCCATTTCTAATATTTCTTTCTGCGCCCCAACGCCTCGTATACCGATTCCCCCACGTGACACAGTAGCTCCCATCTTAATCACGTCAACGGTTACTAGCCAAGAACCAGATCCGTCCCGGGAATGCATGTGTAAAAAACAGCAATTTAATTTGGCTGGCAAAGATCAACAATGTCCTCCTATTGGCAACCTGGTATGGTCTGCACAAAACAACCAGGCAATTGCCCAATTTGCTTTTGATGCCCTTCATGTTACTCTAACTGCAATAACAAAGCTATATGACTCCCTTGATGCAAAATTACAATTTCAAATGTCGTTGCTAGAAATAATATCCGCTAATCAATTTAATCCTGCTGCCAAGCATTCGGCTATTGAGTCACTGCCGATTACTACTGAGGTGGCTTCGCAAACGTCAAATATTGACACACATTGTCTGCCCCAATTTGATTACACCATTCACCCAATTGGTGATAATGTAGAATTTTTGTGTCCTGAAACAGGCTTGAATAGTGACCAAAATGAAGTTCCAATAACACAGGTTGTTGACCTCTCACAACCTCTTGCCGCTAAGTGCCCTGATGAGCGCCCGCAAAGCGGAAAAAGGCTAAAAAGTCTGCTCAAACCCTCTCGGTCGCTCCTGCCTCCACTAATACAGAAGCAAAGGGCACTGTAAAACCTTGTCCCTTGCAACCCCCTCAAACTCTGCAGGGTTCCCCCAATGTGCAGACATATTCCATTTTTGCGAAAAACCATCAGATAACAGATCTTTTTTCTTTAACCAAATTATCTAAACATTTGCCACAGAACACCAAGAGTACTACTGCTAAAACGAAATTGTTCATCAAAAACTTATATTTAGCAAAAAAGAACTCACTTGCAGCGGCACGATCGATTGCAAAAAAGTACCTTTCACAGAAACAGTCTAAAACTAATAATGTCAAGTTTGATGTGCCCTGCCGCCCTTTTGTACAAGAGTATGCACCTTTAAATCAACTAGTAGAAACCATGATGTCACAAGTTCAATCCAAACTCCCCACTCCTCCAACTGGATCTAAGGTAGTTCCTGATTTAAATGCCCCTCCAACGAAGTCCTCAAATGCTGCAGCATTCTCTTCCCTAGAATCCACAGCCGATGCATCTCATCGGCGGGAAATCAGACTGGACGTTGAAGCATATATGTCCAATTTTTCTTGTGATCTGCCGATATCCACTACATCAGTTGTTGCTCCAACATGTGACTTGCCTCGCCCAAAGCCCTCTTCTAACCAACCTCTCTCTGTAGTGAATACACCCTTGATTTCCCCAACACACCCCAAAGTGGCTCCTGTGTCTGTTCCTTATGCAATTCTAGCACATATTACTCCTGAGATGATTGAACTGCTGCAGAATGCTGCAAATTCCAGGACCTCGCTACCTACCGCTGCTCCTAAAGCACTTACTGTCTCTACCTCTAAAGTAAATTAAAAGTCACCGAAATTGATGGTCAAACCACCTGCAAATTTCTCACTGCTCTTGGCCTGTAAACCTTTGCCGGCCTTACAATACAGCCTCAACAGAAGTTCTCTTCTAACCATCTTCTCAGACATCCGATCCTTGGAAGATATTAGCTCAGAATATATACCTCTGATTGAATTCTTAATTCCACAGCAAACAACGTCCATCAGAATTTGGCTTCAATCTAGAGTCATACAAAATCTTATATGGCAAGCTAGGTCTGAGCTCCAATCTCTTGGCTTTATATTATCAATTGACTCACTCAATGCCCTTGCTCTTCAGCAAAATGCCTTACTTACTAATAAAAGTGATAGTACGCAGGACAAGCAATGCGCCCCTCAAATCACTTCAGCATTTGGTTTGCACTCACAATCAATTTCACAATCACATTAACTAGTCTCTGCACCCATGACACAATCCATCTCTCTCGTCAGCTGGAACACCAGAGGGTTCTCCCATTTGATCAATAACGACAATAATATTCTTGCATGTCACAACATTTTATTGTTTCAGGAAACCTGGATGATGACTGCCCCATTATGGGACAATCATATCTTATTTCTTAATCCTGCTCAGCGTGGCATCTCAGGTCGTCCTACCTCTGGTCTTCTGACAGCCATAAAAATGGGCTCGGGCATTTCTGCTCAGCACTGGCACACTCCCAACCAGTTTCTTCAAATGATCGGTTTATCCATTCACAACATTAATCATGCTTTGATTAATGTATACTAGAACGCGGCTGGCATTTCTGATGACTGCTTCCTTAAAGCCCTCACTAATTTGCTGAATTTGGTTGCTCTTGATTCATCAGTTGCAAACATTATTTTGGCGGGCGATTTAAATTTAAATTGCTTTCAACCACACTCCACTAACCGGCACAGAATATTCAAGTGGTTAACATTAATTTCAAATTGTAATTTTGTAATGCTTAATGGAGCTTTTTCATCAGACTCGCCTCCAAATTCCACGTGGTCTAGAGGAAACAGTTCTTCCATAATTGATTATATTTTTGTAAATGCTGATTTTTTGGGAAGTTTTGATAACTTCAAGGTAATCGCTAATCCTAACAGTGATCATAATCAACTTGTTGCGGAATGGATGAACCCTGGGCCATGTACACAAATTCCTATGTCTTGCTTTCATGGAAATCTAACCTTGAGCAATGGGGGAAACCGACTATGATGGTCAGCTCAATCCTTAAGTGACTTGAATGGGGCTTTGGACCATCTCTCTAACAAACAAATTACGCAGTACTCTATGCTAATGCAACATTTTCAACCTTGTAGACCATCAAATAAAAATAGAGTGATTGGTCCTAAGCTCCATGCTTTTAACTCAAATGTTCACCAGCTCAAAACCCACACTCGGGCCCAGAAACGTCAGGCCATGCTCGGGCTAAGAGTTTTGAGAGCTGATCTGTTAAAAACTATTAAAACCAGGCATAAAAATGCACTGAAATCCCTTAAAGCCCAAATGTACCAAGTGGATGGTGAACTGTTACTCCAGTCTGCATGTGCTAAAAATGCAGCTGGGTCCATCTGATATCTCAAGCTAATTGTGTATCTGAACAATTGTGGGCAGCCCACTTCACGTCTCTCTATGCCAGTCCTCCTCTAAAACAATCCTTAACAGATCATGATCCACAGCCTTTTCATCTATCTTTCGACCTAGATGATATTAAATTTTACATCACCAAAGTCAGCAACTCCGGTGCTTGTGGTCCAGATGGACTATCCAATCGAATGTTTAAACAACATCCTCACTTTTGGGCAGAAATTCTGAATAAGATCTTCACCATCATTAATGAGACCCAGTGTTTACCCTCTAGTTGGACCCATTCAATAATAGTCCCTATCTACAAAAAGGGTGATCAATCCTTACCATCTAGTTACAGGCCCATAGCGCTCTTAGACGCTCCAGCTAAAATATTTACGAGGATCATCCTACGGGACTTTAATCTCTGGACCAAGCAAAACAACCTGAGAGATCCCTTTCAGGCGGGATTTGTTGCGGGCTTGGGCACATCCCCAAATCTTATGGTCTTAAACATGTTGAGGTCTAAGTATGCTGATAAAAATCAAGCCTTATACCTAGCCTACATTGATTTTAAAGCAGCTTTTGACTTCATTGATCGAGCCATCCTCTTCCATAAATTGAGGTTTCATAAATGTCCTGCCTCTCTTCTATCTTTAATTATACTTCTTCACACCGATACTACTATACAGGTTTGTCTCTCTATGGCTGGTGTACTCTCGTCTTTCATCAAAACAGCCCAAGGCCTTAAACAAGGCTGTATTCTAGCGTCCTCGATTTTCAATTTCTTTATTTTCGATCTTGGTATCTGTCTCCAGAACACTGTGAGTGACTCTCCGAAACTTGGGCCCCACACCATAAGTTATTTAGCTTATGCTGATGATTTAATTCTTATTTCTCAAACCCCCTCAGGGCTGCAAAAACTTCTGAACACTCTAGCCACATACGTAAAGATAAATAAACTTACAATCAATACTCAAAAAACGCAAGTTATGATTTGCAAACCACAGCACAAAAAAAAAAAAAAAACAGTCTACGTGGTATTTTCACAATGATCTATTAATCCAAGTAAGCCTGTATAAATACTTGGGTGTGCATATACAGGACTCTTTCTCGGCCCTCGATCAACAAACAGAGATTTTTTCCAAACTTCGCGTGCTCATTGCACAGGCCAAGATCTTGAAAAGTAAATTTGGCAAATGTACATTGAAACATATTTTGCTATTCTATCAAGAGAAAGTAATTCCGTCCCTCTCCTATGGTCTCTATACGATGCTCCCAAGAAAATCCCAGTGGTGGCGAACTATAGAAGCGACCTTCTGGAAACAATTATTGCAATTGCCCAAAACCACCCCACTTCCATTAATCAGACATGAACTAGGTATCACATCGCTAGAATCTCAAATTAAATGGAAGATGTGCGCTTTATTAAGGAAAGCTACCTTGAGCCTGACCTCTGGCGGCCTGCTGACCATTTTGGCCCAACACCCGTTAGCACAAGATCATGTTTTTTCCAAAACGTGGTGCAATATTGTTTTGAATTCACTAGAAGACGCAAGCATCACACTTGAACTATTGTTAATAAACCCAGTTCGAGCGAAACAAAAGCTGTATGAACATGAATGGATTCAAAATCGCACCTTGTGCCTCCAGTGTAAAGATTTTGATACTTGTGTCTTTGGCATAAAAGCCTTAAATATAACAGAACCCTATTTATTAAAGTGCCCGAGCCGATTCATACGCCAACAATTCCTAAGGTTTCGTTTTAACCTCTGGCCCACAACACAAATTCTGGCCAGACGTAAGCTTATTCCAAAATGTGAAGATTTCTGTCGATTTTGTTTAGATAAATCTCAAATCGAAACATTGGAACATTGTATTCTATTCTGTCCAATGCTGGCTTCTCAAAGATCGAAATATTTTAAAAAATGTAACTTGACCAAGTTTACGTTTATGTCTACAAGCGACATTTGGTCAAATATAAATAATTTCCCGAATCTGACCATCCGTGTGGCAATAATTTGCTTTCTCGATTCGATTTTCCCGAAACCAATTGATTCCCATTTTGGAGAATATGTAGTTTAATCATTTATTTCTGATTTCTGTATTTCTGTATTTAACCTTTGCATTGCTTTGCTTTTAAATGAAATGTTGCTAAACTGTATTGAAAAATTGTTAAATGTTTTGTATTATTGGGCTATATATTTGAAAGGATGATATTATTATCCATATCAAATAAAAAAATATATATATGTACATTCAGTAAAAAAACTTTGTTAAAGGGATGTTATACTTCACAGTGAAACCAAAAAACACTGCACATTCCCCCATTATGGTAAGCTCAGCAACCATAACTCGCACCATCTACGTGCATTGCTAAGACTAACACATAGGACATCAAAGATGACATCACAAATATCATTGAGGACATCACTGATGACATCACATGTCTGCCTCACTTATTTTGGTGCATTGAAAAATCTAGGCCAGGTGGTTTTATTCACTGACAATCACAATATAAAAATTGAAAAGGTGCTGTATATCAAAACGGTAACCTTGTCGTGCATTCTTAGAGTACTTTCCTTAGGGTCTGGTCTGAGGTCATGATGCACATGCATGGGGCAATAGCAGGCCTCAAACACACAATTCATTTGTATACAGGAAGATAAACTTTCTGATGATGCTGTTTCTTTCTTCCTTACTTGAGTTTCCCTGTATGTGCCTCTGATTTATATGCATTGGGTCTTCTTATGTATTGTTTGTACTAGCACAAGTGTGTATTAAGTCTTGAATTGTTAGCTAGTTGTTACATGTTTAACATTACACAATCACCCCTGACATCTTGCTACCAACATAATGGAAGGAACCCCTTGTAGGTAGGGAGTTTTCGTCAACATTATTTTCACATGTGCTGTCATCAGTGATGTCATCAATGATATTTGTGATGTCATCTTTGATGTCCTAGGTGTTAGTCTTAGCAATGCACGTAGATGGTGCGAGTTATGGTTGCTGAGCTTACCATAATGGGGGAATGCGCAGTGTTTTTTGGTTTCACTGTGAAGTATAGCATCCCTTTAACAACGTTTTTTTTACTGAATTTAGATATATATATAGGGCAGGGAACGAAAACAAAGGAGCTAAACATGTGATGTTGTCAGTGATGTCATCGGTGACATTTGACATGACATCTTTCATGTTCTGGGTGTTAGTGTTAGCAGTGCACAGTGGTGATGGCAAGTATGGGGGCTCAGTCTGCCATAACTGGCGAATTTCAGGGGTTTTTCGGTTTTAATGTGTACCATAATGGGGAGGGCGACCATTTTTTTTTAGTGAAGTGCACAGGTTTTTCTTAGGGCAACTTAACCATAACGTCCCCTCAACAAAGTTTTTTTGTAGTGTATATATAAATATATATATATATATATATATATATATATATATATATATATATATATACACAAATTATTGCGGGGGGTTTTACCTACAATGTAAACTGGCTCAGGGGTTCGAAACCTACCTGGATGTGGTCACACCCTCCATAGCCCGGCATCTTTACACTAGATTCAGGATGGGTCAGTTAAACCTGGCAGCCCACACCTCCAGATGGGATGCAGCAAGAAATGACATCAGGATGAGTCATTGAAACATCTGACCCTCTACTGCCCGGCTTTGAGATCTGAAAGCTCGAAACACCTGGGGTTGTTTATAGCAGAAAAACGGTCGATGAGCCCTGAAGACTGGTGGCAAGTATGTTTTGACAAAACAAATAAGAAATTAACTTTCACATTGACATTCTTTATGGAAGAAATAGCAAAACGACTAGCAGTGGAGACCGACAGCAACGCAGAGATAAAAGAGAAGATATAAACCAGGACAAATATTTGGTGGAAATATGAAAATAAGTAAATTGGAACTGAAAATGTACTGTTTAAAAACTGTGCTATGAAACATATTTTAAAGGTTTGTAATAAACCAAATAAAATGTTTTAACAAATTAAAAAAAATAATAAAATATTACACCTGGAACGGGAAAATATGGGTCACATTTATATCAAAACATTGAGCATTTTTGCACAAAATGTGAGGCCTCAGAAACAAAGGGCAATCGAGTGGACACTAAATAGGATGTGCTCGGTCTGGGGCATCCAGTCTCTCTGGCTTATAGTCAGACAGTACTCGCCAGCTGTGCCTTTGATAATATAGAACATTAGAGTGAGCCAAAACACACCTGCAGTAAGGAAGACTTCTGGCTGTGGGTCTTGGGTGGAAATGTCATAATGATGTTCCCATTTCCAGCAACGTGCACACATTTCATCTGATTAGAGTGTACACGATAGGCTCATGGTTCAAAAAAGACATATGTTGGACGACAATGACATGATCTACACCAGATTTTAAGTGTGTTCAGTCTCCAGGTTTACCCTACACATTAATTCGGTAATACGTTCAATGGACCAAAAGCAAGGTTTTAGCTTAGCCCAGTGGCATCCAGAGGGCATCACCAACATATCTATGCCCTCCAAACATAAACTCAAAGGGAGAATGTGTGTGTCTCCTATTCGTGGTGCTGCTGGCGCAGAGAAATAGCAAGGTGTCTCCCCACATTGTTTTCTTCGGGCCTCACCAAACCGTGTCACAGCCGTGGGGCCCAGGCAGAGAATACATTTCACCCCAAACGTGAGTAAAGACCGCTGCAAATGGGCAGTCGTCAGGACAAGGCGCTCTCTGCCCACTACAGGCGGAACTTTAGGCACTCTGCGATTATAGAGGCTTCTGTGATCAGTTGACTGCCACTCATACTTGCAAACCCTACAGATTTAGGCAGTAGGCTACTGCTTTTTAAGCAGTCCTACCGCCTCCAGATTTCAGTGACATATCCTACTTCTTTTTATAGTGGCAGGTAATGTATGTGATTCTAAGGCTGGCATATGTACTGTCCAGGCTACTGCTACAGGGCAGTGGCCAACGTTGCCTGCCAGCTCTGTGCGATTACCTTCTGTGAAGTTAGGTAATTCAATTTGGTGTAGTTACCATTCAGAATTATACATTTTTAACATTTCAACATCTTTCCATGTTGTGCTGTTTGATGGGTTGTGTATTTTAGAATGGTTAAATGGTGCCAACAATGTATGTTTTGTATTTTCCTGTGATGTCATCGTTATGGGAGTTATTATTTTCGAAACTTGAAAAATCCTACATCTTTTTGGTCACAGAATGTTGGCAAGTATGGCCACTGTGTGCTGAAGGTAGAAAACAACCTCTAGGGTTACTGGGTTTGTTCAAACGAAGGCAACCTCCCACCCGTCCTGGCTGCATTCCAAACACATCAGGGTCAGAGATAACAGCTGATTAGCACCTACGGTGGAGCAAAAAGAGACACACCTGGGGCAAAAGCAATTAGCATCTGAATTACAGCTAAGAGGTGCTGAACAATCAATCACGTGACAGGCGCGACGCCAGTGGGACACGTGACAGGCGCGGCTCCAATGGGACCAACCCTACCTCCCCCAGGGCAAGGAGTTCAACAGCGTCATGTACTGCTAGACAGATGCGAATAGAGCTGTGTTGATCGAACGATCTACGGGATTCACTTGTTTATTTTACTTTTAATGTTCACACCTTCCACCTCATTGAGGATATATTCCGAGCGAAGCCTTTAGACGTTGCTGGCAATAGAGTAACAGCCTCGATCTCACTAGTGAGTAAAAGTGAAAAAGAGGTACTCATGTGCATGCATGTATGTGCATGCATGTGTATGCATGTGTATGCTGTACCACATGCGCATACTTGGATCGAGCCCAACTCCACTCGGCAGCTATTAGTCCAATCCAGTGCTTGAAATGGAACCGCAAAAGTGTAGCCATTATTCACTTTTCCAGAGTACCTGCTTACTGATGAGAAGTGCAGGTACTCCTCCATCTAAAGTGCCGGTATTATAGCTTGTCAATAAAAGAAGTACAGGCGCACTGGTCCAACCCTGGTTTCACCTTTCTATTGTGGGACTTGTAGTCCTAGGTTTACATTTGGGAAATCTAGGACTACACGATCCAGAATGCAATGTAAAAACCAAGACTGGGTTAGCATCTCACGAATTGAATGGAGTATGTTGGCATGTTGCATGCAAACTGCGTGCATGAACAAATACTGCGACATGCGGGTAGCAGCTGCACACTTCACAACCATATGGAAATGTACACTCCTATTGCTTTTTGTCAAGCGGTAGCCGTGCGAGACAGGGAGACAGAGGAGGCATGCAATATGGACTCTCTTAAGGCTATAGTGTACCCAGGCAGCAGCTACTAACATTACCCCCAACCGATACTGTGCTGCCGCCAGGTCTTTCTTCCATTTCTGCCTCAGGTACTGCTACGTCTTCGCCATTAATTGAGAGCCATCTATGCTTTTTACTCAACGCTCGCTCTTTGGTTGCCCATTCGTTAGCATGCTATGACTTACTACATGACTACTTGTCAGATCCTGCGCGTGTAACGGAAACCTGGCTACGTGACCCTTCTGGTCATTTAGCGGCCCAAACTCTCCCGGTTAACTGTAACATTATTCGCATTTGATCGTGTCTCCCTACATCCTTGGCGGTGGAATTGCTATGATCATGGGTGTTGCCAGGTCTGGAAAAGATCCGGGGCTACGCTAATGTCAGGACTGTCGGGACTCAGGGCTAGCGAGCGTTTCGGTTGCAGCACCTGAGCTTCTATCCAGGGCTACAACCCAAAGACCTGGGGCTATGGCCCCCTTACACCCCTGCCCCCCGCCTCCCAGCAACGCCTCTGGCTCTGATTCATAAATCCACCCTGGCAGCCACTGCTGTGCACTTTGGTCACAATGTTAAGATGGAAGCACAATTGTTTCGTCATTCAGTTACTGCTTCTGTTACACGCCATATCGTAATCATTTATCGTCCCCCGCGCCATGATTCGACTTTCTCTGGTCTTTTTTTAGAACTGGCGGATGAATTACAGCTCAAGTATTCTAATTTACTGTTGGTTGCTGATTTGAATCTTAAATTTATGATGAGACTGATCAACCGGTTTCTCATTTTTTCACTACACTGACTGACTTAGGTCTTCAACAGCTTGTCTCTCGGCCTACTCACCAGTTGGGAAACACGCTTGACCTGAATTTCTCCTCTGAAGCGCTGGTCGCTGATTGGTCAGATCATTTTGTTGTTCTTTTTTTGATTGGGTTTAAGCCTCAATCTGCTGCTTCTGTCAGGTCCGCTATGCTAAAACGGAAGTGGCGCACTGTTTCCGCAGCTCAAATCAATGAGGGTTGAGCTACTATGCAATTCCTTAATTTGTGTACATTAGCTCAAGATTTTACTACCACCGCTGACTGTTTGCAGCACAGCGGTTGATTACAACCCTTCTATGAAGGGATTGGGAGTGTCCCTAAAGAAAATGTTGAGTAAAATTGTCAAAATTAGTGCTTTTAAATAATGTTTTAAACATATAGAGATTAAAAAGTCATGTTTTAAATAAGTTCATGATCTCGCAAAGTAGATCTTCAATAGCAATGGTGCAGGAATGAGTGTAGGGATGCGCTCTGACTTGGTGCAGTGTAGCACGAAGGGAGGGTCAAAGTTGTTTAGCACCCTGAGCTAGGATTCCTTTTTACCATCCCTTCCATTTGACCAAGTGGCACCCTGTGCAGCTAAAACAGCCAAATCCAGTGACCCGTGTCAGGGGTACCCTAGGAAGCTCATTAGCCTTATCCAAGCACTGACCCTGGTTGTTTGTGGGAATGGTTTCACTTGGCTGGGGTGGGATGTGTGTGTCTTTATTGCTGTGTTGTGTGTGGGGAAGGGAGCAGAACAGGCAAGAAGGAACTAGTCACTCTTCCTTTCTTCTTATGTAGGCCATTAGAGGGGAAGGGGTGGTAGACAGATGGGAGCGGTCCAGATGGTGAAGGACTCGGGCAAGCATATTTTAAAGTTTGCTCGTTTGACACAAAAAAAACACTTTGCAGTTTTATAAAACTCAAAGGTTTTTCTGCATTTTTATAAATGACAATTTGACAAACCGGTGTTTTGGAAGTATGTAAAGCTTTAAAATACAAAAGGCCAACCCAGATTAAATCTGTTAAATCACACTGATTAGTATGCTGGTACTTATATGCGTCTCTTGATGATGGAGAGAATGAAGCTAGAATCATTCTGTGTTTCACCCTTCTATAATATTGTATTTTTAAAAATTGTCATGTTTGGTAATGTGCTGGGTGTACTTTCCAAGTCAGTTTTATCAAATGAGATTATGTTAGTTCATGGTAAAAACTGGTAATGAAAGTGTTCAAATGCAGAAATTTCAGAGTTGGCACAAATCCCAGTTTCACCCCTTAACCAGTTTGTGTAATGCTGGGCATCGAATTTAATCTTGTATTATCTAGCCTCTCAAAGTTGCCAGTCCCTAAACCTTTCAAAATTGTAAGCCCTTCAGACAGATTTCCTTCTCAGGGTATGATCTTCAAAACAGCCTCACTCAGGATTTCACTATTTATAGTGTTGCTTCCACTATAATAGTGAGCATTGATATATTGCAAATCACAGGCACTTTATTCTTTTGATCTCTAATGGCAACACTATTTGAAAACCATCTCCCAAGTATAATCTCAGTCTGTCTGCATACTGTCACCTTCCTGGGAGTTTATAATCTGCATCCACTATCCATGCAATGGTTTGTGTAGCTTTCTCCTTCCTACCAATTGGTCTGCTCTATCCATGCTTGAGCACGTTTGCATCTGTGAGGCAGGAAATGTGAGTTATCTGTCTATTCTGGGTTACATGTACCTTTTACATACAGTCCTGCTTTAATACTATAGGCTGCATACCTTCCTGGATTCTATTGATAAAAAGTCTCCTATATCTATGCTAGAACAGAAGTAACATCTTCATAGACTGATAATGTTGGCCTTCAAATGGTACTTGTTTATCTGTCTGATTAGAGCAAGAATGTAGAGGGTAAGGAGACTTACAGGAAGTAAACATCCTTATTTTTAATGCTGTGAGGCAGCATATCAACGTATGGCTTGTGATTGCGGAAGGCGGTTGGGGGGGCGGGGCAGATATTCTTGATCACTTAATTCCTTTGGTTTGGTGGAGGTGGGCCCTAAAGATGTCTGTGCCCAAGGCCCCAAAAGTGCTTAAGATGGCCCTTATTGCAGGTATGCCCAATGTGTTGTCAGTATTGGACTGCACAAATGTAGACCTGGAAGCTTTGCACGTCACAGAGGAGGTGTACAGGAACCGTATGCAGTACCATTCATTTAATGTCCAGGTGCCCTATGATGCCGACTTCACCATCATGCACTACTGTGTCCGCATCCCAGAATCAACCCATGACTCCATGATCCTGCGGAAAAGCACCAACTGATGTACATAACGCGTAATGGGGGACAGAGGACCTGTATGTTGGGTGAGTACATGTACAACGACACACACATTGCTGCATGAGTCACAGGCCAAAGGGGGTGATGGCACTAATGCATGTCCCACCGCCACCCTGAATATGCAGGACTAATAATGGCATGCCCGACTGAGTTCTCCTGACTCACATGAACAACACGAGACAGGAGTGGTATCATTGACAGACCAATCCGTTCGGAACCCAGAGGACAAGTACATGCAATGCACTGCATGCACCAGAATGCAACAGTGCCATTTCACAAATCAATTCAAGTGTACCAGTAGACCGTCCCACCGAGGCCCTTGTAACACATGCCCTGGTGAAACATGGTGCATGCATGCACACAGCACGAATGCATAGAATCCACAGGCATAGCAAACACCACTGTTGTGCACCATCACTCACACACATGTTTATGTCAATGTGAACGCCAAGGGTCCTCATATACTGCACTGTTCCCATTGACATAGACACATGGCACTCAGGTGGGACTGCAATGAGCCTAACGCAGGGGTGGGATGTCAGTGGGAATGGAGGGAGAGGGGCAACATATCCATGCTGTGCCATTAACAGTGTCAGTGTGTCCGAAGTGGTAATGATACCGCAGCACTGTGGAGCCTCGGTTGGACTTGGATAGCCAGCCTCTGGGCCGGTGCGTAGAGCTGCTCGCCTCGGGACTCGAGTGTGGACAGAAGGGGGCCACCTCTCTCGCCCGTAGTGCACCGCATGTTCATGGGGAACCTGGTGCTAAATCATTCGTAGATGACCTGATTCTGGGTCAGGGTTTCGTAAGTAGCAGAGCAGCTACTTCGCTGCGATCTATTGAAAGCCATCCTCTGAGCCAAGCTTTTATTGCAAAAAAGGCCCTCTCCGCGAGGGTCTCCATCCCGCTGCACCGCGGGGCACATGGGAAACTCCCACCCGCCCTGGGTGCACATCCGCGGGGGTGTGCAGGCTGGGCGGGGAGTGCTTTCCTCTCCTCACCTTCCCCGGTCAGCCCAGCTGACCAGATGGCCTCGGCCCCGGGCCAGCGTCGAGGTGGCGGGGGAAAGAGAAGCTACAAGCCACCCCCAGGGCACTCGGAGGGGGGGCTTTGAACCTTCCTTAAGCCCCGTGCCCCCTTGACGGTGGGGTGGGGTCGGGGCAGGCACAGCTGGCTAAGCTGCCGGGCCTGACGTCCCGGGCAGTAGGACCAGTTGGCCCGAGTCGCGGCCGGCGGACCAGATGGCCCGAGACCGGCCGGCCCGGCTGGCTCCTGCACTTGTCCACCCCGGTCGGGTTCCTTAAGCCCCCCACTGAGTGGGGGCTTAATAGTCAGCGTGGAAGTGTCTCCCATGAGGTCGGTGCCTTAAGCCCCCTGACAGGGCTGGGAAGAGAGGCGGCGGTTTAAGGCCCCCCACCCCCACCCCGGAGCGGGTGGAACCTTAAGCCTGTGCCCCACGGACAGTGGGGTCGGGGCAGGTGCGTCCGACGGGCCACCGGGCCATCTGGCCAGGGGAGTAGGACCAGATGGCCCGAGTGGCGGCCGGCGGACCAGATGGCCCGAGTGGCGGCCGGCGGACCAGATGGCCCGCGTCGCGGCTGGGGCGGCTGGCTCCTACATTTGTCTCCAGTCGGGTTCCATAAGCCCCCCACTGCGTGGGGGCTTAATAGTCGGCGTGGAAGTGCCACCCTGCAGCCTCCGGGGAGGCCGTTGCGCTGTGCCCGGCCTCGGTTCCATGGCGTTCGTGGGTTGCTCCCGGTCCTCGGTCAAGTC